>NC_061121.1:219976321-220207734 GCF_002878395.1 Capsicum annuum | reverse complement strand
GCTTCTTTCAGCCTAGTGTGCGGGTTCGATCCCTGCTAGTGGCTGCTCTCTTTTTTTTTAATAAAAATAAAAAGTTAGGTGTTACTGTTATAGAAATAAATTAATAAATTATTATAATAATAATAATAAAAACGACGTCGTTTTAACACAAAAAAACAAAACTTTGACAGTGCACAAACATGACCTTTAACTATTCAAAACTACACTAATATGACCTCCCTCCAAGTCAGCCCTTTTAACGACGCGGCACTGTGTGATTGAATTACCTTTCCACGTAGGCGCGAGCGAAACTCACGCATGGGGTTGCAAAATCAGAGGTCATATTTGTTCAAGTTTTGAATAGTTAAAAGTCTTATTTGTGCACTATCAAAATTTAAGGTCAAAGTTATAATTTGATGTCAAATTTAGGATCATCTTTATGTATTATGCCAAAAAAAAATGAAACTCAACTTCAAGCTTTGAGATTGAAGAAACTCCTAGTATTATCCCTTTACTAGACCCTATAGGGGGCGAGGTCGCATTAGAGGGATTAAGATCATATACTACAGGTTCAATTGAAATCAATATTTTTAAACACGAAACCTATAATTTGAAGAGAATGATAAGTTCATTAATAAGAACTTTATAAAAGTTCGAAAACTAAATTTAAATTTTGAATACGTCTCTTATCCAAATTAGTCAAGTTAGTAATTTTCGATATCGAATACATAAATTTTTTTTTTTGAAAGACATACCTTTGATGATGCAGAAGAGGGCACAAGTCCTTTAAATCCCATATCATAAGCAATACTTCCATCAGCTTTAAATAATCCAAAGTTTCTCTCTGAAGTTGGACCAGGTTTCAAATTTTCATTAAACAATGCAAAAACATAACCTTTAGCCACCATTTTGGGCCTATAAGGTGTACCTTTCTTCAACATTAACCTTTTATGTAAATTAAAATTATACGTTCTGGCATTCTTAGGAGTTGCACCTGGTTCACTATCATCTCCTTTGGATGCCCAACCGGTCTCCGATACGATAACCGGCATTTTCTTGTACCCTACTTTCTCTAATGCTACATATGTTGCATCAACCATTGCATCAAACATGTTGTCATAATGCAACTTAGTTTTTGGATCAACAATTCCTTTATTTGGTTGGAATAGTGCATAGTTTATGTCAATGTGTGAAGGGTCAAATTTATAGGCCAAAAATGGATATGCATTTATGTAAAAAGGTGAACCAACTCTATTGAAAAAATGCAATAGTGGTCCTAAATACGGCATCATACTCTCTTTAAATGTCCCATTTGAAGGGGGATAAGTGCTACTAAAAATTGCCTCAGAATGCGGGGTCGAAACCTCGATCGTATCACTCAAACGCAACCTCCTCAGCGCACGGTATACACTTTTAACCGCGGGCACTAATGCTTCCGATATTGCTATGTCTCCACCTAGTATCTCATTACCAACCGCGATACCGCTAATTGAGGTATCGGGGAGGAATGGTTGTAGGTTGAGTTTTATCCATTCGAGAGCTATTGATCCATTTCGGCTAGCGTCTATTAGTAATTCATTGGGAAGACAAACTGAGATTTCGATCCCAGAACCACTAAAGGCTCTTAGAACTCTGTGATCCGCGTCGTAGATTCTGATGTTCTTGATCTTGTTTGACCTAAGAAGTTTTAAGACATCTTCAGGTGATGGAATGTTGTCTGAAATTTTTCCATAATTTACCCCATATGTGCCTGTAAATGCATGTACTACTATTGAACCTGCCCAATAGCAAAAAGAAAGAAATTAAAAGGGGAAAATGGTTAAAAAGAACAACTACCATACGAAATATCTTATTTTATCATTCATTATATTATGGGATCATTCATGTCATTATCATTAACAATTTGTCTCGTATTTACCGTTGACCTTAAGGGTAATTTGAACCTTTTCCCGGAGGTATTATGACATGTGGAATCCATCCGGTATATACTACAACTCCATTAAAGTCAATGGAAAATATGAAATGATTTGTTGATCGGTACTAAGGGTATGAATGAACCAAAAGTATAATCGATATATTAAAAATTACTTCCATTTACAAAGAAAATTATTGCAAATCTTAATAGTTTTCAGAACAGACTAAACTGAAATGCTAAGGCATCAAACTATGAAGATAAACCTTTAATTTACATTTCTTGATGCATGATATATCATCAAGAGAAAAAACAAAAACAGTTTGGTGCATAAAGGATCCCGTTAAGCAAAATTTGCAGAAGGGTCGCATCTCAAGGGGCCAATGTGATGTAGACAATATAAGTATTAGTGATTGTTTTTACTGCTCAAACGATTAAGCTAGTTAAAGAACTAATTAAAAACATACCATTAAAGAGGAGAATGAACAGTAGGCAGATGAATGATGAGTTGGCCATAATCTTGAAAGGATTATTAATATAATAAATGCTTAATATAATGGCTAATATTATTTTCTTATTTGCTAGGTTTGTAATATTGTTATTACTAGTAACATAGAAATGGCAGCAATATACAAAAAACCAAACAAAGATTCCAAACCTTAGTTTAAAGATGAATGGCATTAACAAGGCAAGTTATGGTTTCTTTGGAATATACAAAAAAAAACATGATTGGTTCTTTCTAAGGTATTAGAATTTATTCTTACCTTTTGCATTCAGACTTTTCTTATACCTGGGGTGGGGTCCTTTTTTCTTTTTCTTAGTTTGGTTACAATTCGTCCTAAGATAGAGGTTCTTCTCAAACACAACAACTAAGCCAAATAGTAACTAAGGCAACCTTCCTTAATGAAGGAACTAAGGCCAATCTCATGGAGAGTTCGATCCTGGCCAAGGATGAATGCTGACGGCATGCTTAAACATGCAAGTTAGACGGGAAATTCTAGTGGCGAACAAGTGAGTAACGCGTAAGAACCTGTCCTTAGGAGGGAAACAACAGCTGGAAACGACTGCTAATACCCTGTAGGCTAAGGAGCAAAAGGAGGAACCCACCTGAGGAGGGGCTCGCGTCTACTTAGCTAGTTGGCGATGCAATAGCTTACCAACGCATTGATCAGTTGCTGGTCCGAGAGGATGATCAGCCAGACTGGGACTGGTTAGGTACCCGCTTTGAGATCTGAGTAATCTGAATTCGCATCGGAAAGTCTAACAGTGCCTACCAAAGTCTCTCTATTTTAACTGCTAGATCAAAGAAAAAACAGATTCAAAAAGAAAATAGGAAAACTAACAAATGAAGCAAATGCCAATACATGCCATACTGATCACTAATCACTACTTATAGTGAATATTGTGGTACAGAATAGTCATAAACTTGAGCACACATTAATTTCACAACTTGAACAAAAAAAATGTGTTTATACATTGTTTTTCTTGAGGTTAGTAAAAAGAGGGTTGCTTGGTGCATGAAGCATCCCGCATTCATGTAAGGCGCGAGGGAAGACAGAACACCAAGGAGGTGTAATGTTGGCAGCCTACCCAAACGCACGCATTGGTGACTGATTCCGCAGCTCATATCCATGACCTATAACAACTTTACCGTTGCTTCAAGGCTCCACTTCCTTTTCTTGGGGTAAATATTGCACTACAATGCTAAGATTTCACAAAACAGATTTGATGGATGAAGGATGACGCTCTTATAGCACAATGAGTTTTCTGTGCACATGACCTCCTGCAGAACCTCCTTCGTGATCATGATGGTGAAAAAGAAGGGTCAAAATACCAACCAAACTTAGCACTGAACCGACGAGGAGTTTGTCATAGCGTTCCACCCAGTGAAACTTGAGTTGACTTGCACCGTAAAATGATAGAGCCACCAGTGAGGTCATCACAGTTATGGTGCTGCAAGTAAAGTAGAGTATCAATTCATGTTAAGCATCTGGAAATATTGGATGAATCGAAAGAAGTCCAGCACTGAGATGGTAGTTGGCAAATCTAATGAGAGTTATATGGGGCTTTAGACAATTGAGGGAGATACATAGAAAAAATCTCGTCTTCATAGAACACTTCAGATATAAGAAGTCCAACTACCACGGATGAGTTTTCATTGTAAGAAAGTTTACTACAGCAGCCTGGAACGAAGTAGCTCCATATCTAAAATTCTAACAGAGGTACTTTTAGAAAGTTTACAAACTCTAGCAGCAGAACGGCAAAGAAGGATTTTTCGGTTGGATGAAGGATGAAGGAGAAAACTTAAAGCAATAGCACCCCTGTAAATCAAGAGAAGCACAGCTCCTCAAGTATGAACAAGATCCAGTCACCACTTCCCATAGTCCAGGACATCGAGTACCAGTTGATGATGTGCATTAAAATAAGTTTCTATAGCCAAAACAATACGGACATAGTGACACCAGTAAAATGCATAAGCCACAGGAATTAAAATGGATCAGAGGTATCTCCAAAACTTGATAATCTTATTTCAAGAAAGTAAATGATTCACTCCATAAATGCCCTTAAAATTTATAAGTAGTTGGGTGTTCTTTTTTTTTTTTTCTCCTCGTTGTAAGGAGAAAAAGATAAATATCTTCTTTAAATTCTTGATAGAGGTAAAGCCCGACGTTCGACCGAAACAAGGCCACCGCCATCTAAACCTACTACTTCCTCCCACACCCTTGTTCCACATTCGTTTCTCAAATAACATCAAGTTGTATTGCTTCTATTCCTTTTCTCAAGAATAGGTTATGTTTTCCCAAAAGAAAAGGCAACAAAAAGAGTAAGTAATCCACTTAAATACAAAGCAAAGTGAAATTTAGAAACAAAAGTACCTGAATAACAGAACTATGATGGCAAGCAACATCATAGAGGATGAGTTTCCAACAGCAAGAAACACGGGGAGAGTGGTTGCACAAGGAGACAACGCAGGAACAAGGACAAGCCCTGCTACGGCCATTTTCTCCATGGGTTGACTGTGTGAGTGGCTGTGACCACCCTTTCCGCAAAGAAACAGGATGATATAACTACCACCAAGGACTATAAGCAAAAGGGAAGCCAGTTTGTGCACTGTTTCCTCGCCAGCAATTGTGTTTGTTATGGTTATCGCTGTTATGCCAAGAATCGATGTGGATATTACATGTAATACTGCTCCAAATGCAGCTGTCACAAGAGCAGTCAGATTAGTATCACATGCAGGAATTTAAAGCCAGGCACTTTAACCGAATTTTAGCGCTTTTGAGGTACTCACTCCATTTGCAAAGAGTACCGAATTTAGTGTCTAATTGACTAATCTTATGTTGATTTCAGATTACAACACTTTTTTCTTTTTTGGGAAAACTTATACAATAGGAAGCGCGTGAAGTGGTACCAACACGAATTTCAGAAATTACAATTTCAAGAAAATATTTGAGAAAATTGTGTCCAAAGATGACATTGCTTGACTTTCAGAATACTAACTAGGTCAAATAATTAAACAGTTAGGACGAAAGGACCAAGGAACATAAAACTCTTGAATTACTTCAAATGCTTCAGTATTAGCAAAGAATGCACTTTGGGTGGAGAGATTTATCTCCACAAATTCAATCATTTTAAATAAAATAAGAAAATTATCTAACACTATTCTCACAGCTGAACCTAGACTTATGGGTTATTAAGAAACCATATTAGCATATGAATTATGACTTTTGGAGAAAACTAATGGCTCCCTGAAAGAGTTCAGACAAAAAAGTGCATGTTAAGTAATACTTCAGAAGCATTAAGTTTTAGAAGCAAACTTTTAGCAGTCAAGTCATGCATGTTTCTCTGAGGTGCACCAAGTGATGCTTAGATAGTACATATTTTTATAATGATGCTTAGAAAGTTTTCTTAAAATTAGGTACTGCCGTTTCTATGAGTAGCTGAATCAGAAGTATTTGGTATAAACTCCAAATTCTAGCCAGACTTCTATCATTAAACTGTCTATTCTTGTTCAACTGTATTTATCTGAGTGTCCATGAAGATATAGCCCAGATTAATAGGGCAAAAGGTTGACCTATACACAGATCTCTAAATCAGATAGAGCTCAAACCTATGAATATGTATACTATTTGGTGGTTAAATGAGAAAGGACAATATTGATTATTGACAAAGATTTTGTGAAACTTAAGACATGAATATGTTTGTCCACATAATGTTTTAAACCTAAGAAGCAGCTTATTACACTTGAAAATAAAGCAAAAACTGAAGTTATGATTCACAAGAAATTATGAATACCCGAAAACAACACAAGAAAAACTTCCAATCTGATCAAGAAAAGTTGCAGCACACCAGCTCAAAAACAACATAATATTGGAGAAAATTTTTACAACCGATTCCTAGTTTGAAGTTATATAACATAAGTTATGGTTTGCATCAAAAACTAAATCAATTCTACATTCCTTGATTGAAGTTACATACATATTTTAATATGAAAAAGGGAATGAATGTAAGCAAAATTTGGACCATTTTACGATTTGTGCGTCATCCTAGCACACGGTCATGCTAATCTTCCTTGATTGAAGATATGTTTAGTTTGCAACAACTAGCCTTTATATATTTGACTACCTTCGCCTTTATAGTAGAAAGGAGTGTTTTGTAAAAGAGAGAAATTTAAGCGAAGATAATAGGGAACAAACATGGAGTATCAAATTCCTCCCAAAAATAGAAAACAGGATAGGATAATTGAGTAATGCTCACCCTATCGGCCCATTGATATGTCTTCAGAGAAAGACCTATTAATCTAATAATGGGAAAAATCATCTGATTTCTCGTATGCAATGACCATAAAAGTCTAATAACAAGTATACAGCCAAAAATCTCATTTAATGGAAGTCACATCATAGGAAGGCTGAAGCTCTATTTAAATGTCCTCTTTTATCTTTTTGATAAGTCTATCAAAATCTCTTGATTCTTATGCGCATCCAAGCCTTAGAAAAGGACGCCAATTAAACCTCAAGTGCTCCTCCTCCTTTCTCATGACGGCGCTAGAAAGTCCATATTTTTTATAACACTGGTATCCGAGTCAGCTTGTACAGACATCAACTATTCCAGCGAATACAGGATACCTCCACCAACACAACACAGGATAAGCCTATCCACCAAGGTTTAGACATATGTTAAAAATGACATAACGTTTTTTGTCTCTGTTGGGGTGTGAACTCTAATCTCCCGAGAAATTTACACACTCTATTGATCCCCAACCCACACCCTTGAATGCTATTGGAAAGTGCATATTTTGAAGAGCGGACTTCCTATATTCAAATATCAACTTTAGCGAATAGAAGGGCTGTTCTCCCTTACCAAGCGTTATTTTAAGTTTTCTCTCATCAACAACCTGCTCAAGTCACTAGGTTTTTTGCATCATGTGGAAAAAATACTAACAACATATCTGAAAATTCAGCTATATTGGAAAGTCGCTCTTCTACCTACGGCAAGAGGTCATATCTCCAGAATATGTGGAAAATAATACGGATAGAACATGCTTTTCTATCCCTATCTTCGGCTAAATATTTGGCTTTTAGTATTTGATATCTCCATATAATAGTACTCATTTTATGATAATCGTATACCTTGGTCTCTTTAAGTACCGGGTGAGTTGCATTTCATTTTTCTTGTGATAGCTTATCACTTATCAGTAAGAGCCAAATCCTCTCCCTATAAAAGTCCTGATTTTCTTTTCTTGGAAACTGCATATATTGGATACTGGGTTGCTTCTGAATAATTCAGTAAGTTAAATAAATCAGAACATACCAGTGTGCTTCAAAGAGGATAACAAAAAATGGAAAGAGACGAGACTTTTTTTTATCTAGCTCAGAAGGAATCATCCCTACAAAAGCTCAGGTCTAATCCTTTAGTTATATAAAATCAGCTAAGGAGCTTAAATTCAGTTTCCCGTCTGAAGTTCAAGTTTTTGTCGTATGAATCCAAATAAATGAGAATCTAGATTGCCATTTATCTTTTGAAATCCCACAATGAGGCTCAAGCAAACTATAAACCACCAAATTAATCATCAGAAGACAGTAACAGAAGTAGCTAACACAACTTATCCATATAAAGGCCGAGGAGCAAATTCTTCTAGCTTGATTGCACAAAAGTTCCACGCTATCATGGAAGTAAGTGCAAAATGCTGAAAAATGATTTCAACTGTATCTACATTTTGTGCTTATGCAGTCCTATAAACAAATCCTCCAAAAAAGAAACTAAGCAAGCAATAAAATGTCCATTGCAGTATCGAGATTTAAGAATGCACCAAATTCTGCTTTTCAGTCATAGTGGGAGTTTTCGGAAATACTTAGTAGGTCAAAATCATAGGAAGAGAGGGAAGAACAAGGAAGAAGATCCCCATTCAATTCACTGGTCAAACTTGGAGGAAAAATAGGCCTATTTCTAGTTAGTAATCCCTTTCACATCATTTTTTTTTTGGGTAATAAACTGTAAAATATTACCATAACCAACAAAAGAACTATAAACCCAAAGAGCGCACAAATAATCCAGCCCCTTTCAATGAAGTTGCTGGTCTATTGTACCTCAAAACAAACAAACTATACATTGCATCCTATCTATCCTTTGAATTAACTGCCTACAACTATAAGCTCTTTTTGCACATTTTTGATTCCCTAATCTTCCTGAACTTCCTTTTTAATCAGCTGCATAACTACTACTGCTTGATGCATCAAATTCTGGAATTGCTTCCAGTTCCTGGCTTTCCCGGTGTGATAGATCAGTGCTCAGTAAGCTAAAACTGCGCTAGTTACCAAAAAATATAAAAATAAGCAAGCAATAGAACACCCATTGCAGCATTCGAGAACCCATCAAATTCACCCATAAAAATAAAAAAATTATCAATTTCTTCTTCATTTCACCACCAAATCCCAGTTACCCAAGTCACATACCATCAAGATGTACAACTAAATCATATAAAATACACAAGAAAACAAGAGATTAGGCAGGTAGAGTACAAACTGACAAAAAGAGCACGAGAAAGAGTCCATTTTGAGCAATACTAAGACTACTACTATGAATAAACAGGAAACTACAACAGCAATACTATGACTGCTAATATGAAAGGACAACAAGACAACAGACTACTACCTACTAACTTTCTACCCTAATCCATTTCTTCCACACCCTGCTATCTAAGGTCATGTCCCAGTAAGCTAAAACTACACCAATAAAAAAAAAAACTAATCAAGCAATAGAACTCCTATAAAGGGTTGTTCGGATGGTAAGCACACTCCGTTTTCAACTCTGAAGTTGTGAGTTTGAGCCACCACCAACAACAACAACAACAAACCCAGTGTATTCCCACCTGGTGGGGTCTGGGGGGTAGGATGTACACAGTCCATACCTCTACCTCTGAAGAAGTAGAAAGGCTGTTTCTGATAGACCCCCGGCTCGAGACACGCGGTACCACACAAACACATAGTAAAGCACAGCACAAGGTTACAAGATTACATAACATAAATACGGCACCCATAAGTAATATAAAACAGAGGAAAGCACACAGCTTCATAATAAAACATGGGACACGGACTCCTAACAGGAATAAACCCCCACCAAGTAGTTCCCTCTACTAGCGACTCAGACTAGCCCTAGTCCACTGCCCTGATTCGCGTCCTCCAGACCTTCCTATCTAGGGTCATGTCCTCGGTGAGCTGTAACTGCTCCATGTCTCGCCTAATCACCTCACCCCAGTACTTCTTCGGCCTACCCCTACCCCGCTTAAAACCATCCAACGCTAGCCTCTCACACCTACGGACCAGGGCATCCACGCCCCTCCTCTTCACGTGTCCGAACCATCTCAATCGGGCTTCCCGCATCTTGCACTCCACTGGTGTCACACCAACCTTCTCCCGGATGTTCTCATTCCGAACTCTATCCCCTCTAGTCAGCCCTCACATCCAGCGCAACATCCGCATTTCTGCCACCCTCATCTTTTGGATGTGGGAGTTCTTAACTGGCCAACACTCCGCTCCATACAACATGGCCGGCCGGACTACCGCCCTGTAGAATTTGCCTTTAAGCTTAGGCGGCACCTTCCTATCACACAGCACCCCCGACGCGAGCTTCCACTTCATCCATCCCTCCCCAATACGGTGCGAGACATCCTCGTCAATCTCACCGTTACTTTGGATCACGGACTCGAGATACTTGAAACTCTCCCTCTTACCTACCTCCTGTGATTCCAGCTTCACTACTACCTCATTCTCCCGCCTCACGTCATTAAACTTGCATTCCACATACTCTATCTTGCTTCTGCTCACCCTGAACCCTTTAGACTCAAGGGTTTGCCTCCACACCTCTAATTTGTCACTCACACCCCCTCGAGTCTCATCTATCAAAACTACATCGTCTGCAAAAAGCATACACCACGGCACCACCCCTTGAATACGCCGCGTCAACACATCCATCACCACTGCAAACAAAAAGGGACTAAGAGTAGATCCCTGATGCAACCCTGTCCGGACCGTGAAATGCTCTGAGTCCCCTCCCGCCGTCCTCACCTTCGTTTTCGCTCCATCATACATATCCTTGATTGCTCTGATATATGCCAGCGGTACTCCACTCACCTCCAAGCATCTCCAAAGCACCTCTCTGGGGACTTTGTCATAGGCCTTCTCCAGGTCGATAAACACCATGTGCAGGTCCTTCTTCCTCTCCCTATACTATTCCACCAACCTCCGTACCAGGTGAATTGCCTCCGTCGTCGAGCGGCCAGGCATAAATCCAAACTGGTTTTCTGAAATAGACACTATCCGTCTCAGCCTCACCTCGACCACTCTCTCCCAGATCTTCATAGAGTGACTCAATAACTTAATCCCCCTATAGTTGTTGCAACTCTGGATGTCCCCCTTATTCTTATAGAGAGGTATCATGGTGCTCCACCTCCAAGCCTCGGGCATCTTTGCCGTCTTGAAGATTTCATTAAACAATCCCGTCAACCACCTAAGACCAGCCTCTCCAACGAACTTCCAAAACTCGACCGGTATCTCATCCGGCCCCGTCGCCCTACCCCTTCGCATTCGGCGAACAGCCTGTCTAACCTCTTCTACCTTAAAACGTCTACAATAGCTAAAATCCCGACACTCCTCTGAGTGCTCCAGTTCCCCTAACACAATAGCTCTATCCCCTTCGTCATTCAAGAGCCTATGAAAGTACGACTGCCATCTATTCTTAATGTGGCCGTCCTCCACCAACACTCTACCGTCCTCCTCCTTAATGCACCTCACCTGATCGAGGTCACGACCCTTCCTCTCCCTAGCCTTAGCGAGTCTAAACAACTTTTTCTCCCCTCCCTTCCCCTGTAAACCTGCATATAAGCTCTCAAAGGCGGCCGTCTTAGCTGCTGACTTAGCCTCCTTCCTCGCTAGCTTGTGCTCTTTCCTGTTTACCCGCTTCTCCTCTTCGTCCTTACTCTCCACCAACTTGGCATACGCCCCTTTCTTGGTCCCCACTTTCTTCTCCACCTCTTCATTCCACCACCAATCCCCCTGATGGTGGCCGGCCCGGCCCCTAGAAACCCCCAACACCTCACTTGCATTCTCCCTGATGCACCTAGCCGCCCTATCCCACATACTATCCACGTCTCCCCTACACTCCCACACCCCCATTCCCGCCAACTTCTCCCCTATCTCCCACGCATTCACTGGCGTCAAGCCGCCCCACTTAATTCTAGGTCTACACTCCCTACTCCTCCTCTTTCTATTCTTCTTTATACCCAAATCCATAACCAAGAGCCTATGCTGGGTCGAAAGATTCTCACTAGGAATGACCTTACAGTCCTTACACCACGCCCTATCCCCTTTCCTAAGCAACAAAAAGTCAATCTGGGTCCTGGCTACCGCGCTTCGAAAGGTGATCAGGTGCTCGTCCTTCTTCGGGAAGCCCGAGTTCACCACCACCAGCCCAAAGGACCTCGCAAACTCCAATTGGGTAGCCCCCTCTTCATTTCTCTCCCCAAAACCAAAACCACCATGCACATCACCAAAGCCTCCCGGTAGCGCCCCGATGTGAGTTTGAGCCACCAAGGGAGAAAATACCCATTGAAGCATCAAGACTTAAGAATCCATCAAATTCACCCTCCTATCAAAGATATGTCCTCGTAAGCTAAAACTACACCAATCAAAAAAAAAAAAAATTGAGCAAGCAATAAAACTCCCACAGGGTTGTTTGGATGGTAAGCACACTCCGCTTTCAACTCTGAAGTTGTGAGTTTGAGCCACCAAGGGAGCAAAAAGGTGGGACCCATTGCAGCATCAAGACTTGAGAATCCATCAAATTCACCCTCCTATCTAAGATAATGTCCTTAGTAAGCTAAAACTGCGCTAGTTACAAAAAAAAAAAAAAACTAAGCAAGCAGCATTCAAGAATCAATCAAATTCACCCATAAAAATAAAAACTTTATCAAATTTTCCTTCATTGCACCGTCAAATTCCAATTACCCAAATCACATACCATCAAGATGTACAACAAAACCATACTGTATAAGCACACTACCATAGGGGTTGTTCGGATGGTAAGCACACTCCACTTTCAACTCTAAAGTTGCGAGTTTGAGCCACCAAGGAAGCGAAAAGGTGGGACCCTCCAAGGGAGGGGTAAAAAAACACCCATTGCAGCATCAAGACTTATGAATCTATCAAATTCACCCTCCTATCTAAGATAATGTCCACAGTAAGCTAAAAAAGGAAACTAAGCAAGCAATAGAACACCCATTGCAGCATTCAAGAATCCATCAAAATCACACACAAAAATCAAAACTTAATCACTTTCTTCTTCATTTCACCATCAAATTCCAATTACCCAAATCACATACCATCAAGATGTACAACAAAACCATATAAAAAAAAAAACACAAGAGAGGTAGTTAAGGGTAGAGTACTAACTGACAAGAAGTGTACGAGAAAGAGTCCATTTTTGAGCACGACCAACAATGGAAAAAGGCAACCAATGTGTAGGAATGAAAGAATGTAAGAGTGACACTGTAGCAATTCCTCCAATTGTCGAAAGATCTTCTGCTGTAAACACACTTTCCATTTGCGAAAAAAAAATTAAAAAAAAATACCCCAACTCTAAATCTTGGATTATTGTTCAAGATCCACTCACCTTTCTTCTACATTTCTTGAGTTTTTCTTTTTGGATCAACCGTCTTTTTCTTTAGTCCAAATTGTGCAGTGAGGTTCCTCTACTTTTTTACTAGTTTCTATTTTAGGGTGTGTTTGGTATGAATGGAAAATGTGGAAAACAAAGTTAGATTTCATACTTATTATTTTTTTAGTATTTGGTAAGTATAAGAAAACGTCATCTAATTTAATTACTCAATCATAATAAAAAATATTAATATAGTGTATACATTGGATGTACGAAAGTTTTTATGTGGGTCTTGGGTGGTGGCAATGGTGGGATAATCCAGGGGTAGGGGTTGGAGCAATGGTGGATCCAAGATTTAGGAGTCATGGGTGCACAGAAGATTTGAACACACATATTAACGTCCAAAGCTTTAAGATTCTGTGAAAACTAAAACACTCAACTATCTTCTTGGCTTATTGAGTGTTTTTCTAAATCTTATACTAGATTTTATACATTTTTTTATATATAATTATATCTAATCTGTGTCGAATTTAATAAATATCGGAACATCAAAAGTTTGACTATAGGTCCGCCCCTGGGTTGGAGGCGTTGGATGAATGGACAATAAACTTAGAATGTCACTTATAGAACTTCTTTTTTCTTGCTTACATTAAGGAAGTTATTTTTCATCATTTTTAAGAAACTTGTCTTTCAAGAGAATGATTTCCAAAAAATTTATCCAATCAAACATGAAAAAATAAGAAAATGCTTTTCGAAAAATATTTTCCTCCATACCAAGCACACCCTTAGTCGCCCTTGTATGCATGACAAATCTATTAACTTCTTTTCAAATTAACCTTATTTATGTAATTTTTTATTTTTGATATATGTTATTAACTTTTGTTTATGGTAGAAAAAAGACATTATTTCACCCTTGAATTTGTCCGCTCAACTTACTTTAACTCTTTAACTTCACTGATAATTATTTACCCCTTTTAACAATTTTATCGTGAATTAAATAAAACCCTAAAGATGTAATACCACTCTCATAGAGTGCATTATATGCATCCACACATCAACGCCACATCACTGCCACATAAATAAAATATTTTTTAGATATTGAATATATATATATATATATGTATGTATGTATGTATGTATAAAATACCTCCTACCCCATTTTCTTCTTCAACCACCCCTTCCCCCCCTCCCCCCGCCCTTGCCCCACTCTTCCTCCATCAAACCCGTCCACCCCCGCCCTCTACCCCTACAAACACCACCCCTCCCCCTTCCATCCACTCACCACGCCGTTCTTTCTTTCTTGTGCTCCGTCAAATAAACCCGTCCACCCCCACCCTTGTAAACACCCCCTCCATTCTTTCTTTCTCTCCTCTGTAAATTTGTAGAGATTTTCAATTAACAAGCAGTTAGTATCAAGTATCAATATATGCCATTTCTTATTCTAACAATCAATACTATAATTATAGTGATTTTTTGCATTATCGGAGTTTAAAAAACAAATGTTGATGAAAAAAGTGTCACAATAAATGCCCAGCTAAGTTGAATGTTTTCTTGTCTTGTTGCACTTTGGCACCATTTCTCAAACAAATCCATCCAACCCCCATTCCTGCAAACGTCCCCTACCCTGTCCCCTTACTTTCTTTCTCATTCTCTGTTTAAAAAATTCATCCACCCCACCACCCCTGCAAACACCTAAAAAAAGTTAAAATAATATTCTTCTAAAAATTCAAAATGAGTCAAACTCGATATAATCAAGTTAAAAATCACAACATTTGGTTCAAACATTTCATCAAAGATCTTAAAGGCATCTTCAAAAAGGCCCCTCCGACTTCAAAGACTGATCTTTCTTAGGTTTTTTTTCCAAATTGCAAGTGAAGATTTTTGTTGTAGACTAAAGTGGTTGCTGCCAATTCATTCATATTTTAGGAGTGAAAAGAGGATAGAATTAAAGATGGCTAATGGATGAGCAGGGGATGTGGAGGTAAATGACATGTTTTAGAGACTAAGCTTGCCTCAAGGATCAAATCATGATTATTTTGGATGTAATTTTGAAAATGCTTAACTATCTGTGGCTGAATGGTCTCAGTTTTCAACAGTGACTGTTTTTGTCGCTGGTTTGGCTTCTTGAAAGAAAGGGGAGTCACGTATGTCGAATTCGTGAAGACAAAAGCCGTGATTTTTTTTTATATATAATAATAATAATTAAAAAAATGGGACCATTTTCTTTTTTTTTTTAAATAAATACGCAACTTTTTTTTTTTTTAAAAAATACCACATCAGTTTTAGGGGTGATATTAATTAACTTTAAAGTTATTAAGGGGGTAAATAAACGTGTGTTAAGGTTTAAAATAAGTTGTGACGACAAATTCAGGAGGAAAATGATGTCTTTTCTCTTTACTATATTGTGTTATTAATGTTACTATTCCTTACATGTATGTTATGTAATGCTTTTCTATTAATTGTCTACTATTTTCTTTGCTATATTTTTTAATTATTATTTTGATTTATTTTACTTGAGTCTATGATCTTTCGGAAACAGTCACTTTACCTCCACAAGGTAGTACACTCTATCCTTTGTAGACTCCATTTTGTAGAATTTCACTGAATATATTACTATTGTCAAATGCTCGACAAGCTTCTACATTAGCGACACATCAACTATGTTCATCACCAAGTTTATTCAGCGATCGTAAACTTAATAATCTGACCCAAATTAAATTATTACTGTTTCTTATTCAGTATATGGTATTTATTCATTTATTTTATATTTCTCTACTTTATTTTTTCATTCTTTTACCCTTTTCTTTTTTGTCTTAATTTTTTTTCTCCTTTTTTATTCATTTGATTTTTCTCAAATCATATTTGGAGTATTCTTTATTTTCTTTTTTCACCATAATCAATTAAATATTTTTATTTTTGTGTTTTTTACTTTTCTAATTTCTTTCCTTCTTTCCTTTTCTTTAATCCTTGTTTCTTTTATAATTTTTATAATTTTTTTCTTTTCCTCTCCATAATCTAATTTCGTTAATTGTTTTTGCTCTTTTTCTTTGTGCTCACTCATATAGTAAACATCCGATCACCTTTTTTAAGCATAACATTTTTTTTTTTCAATTTTTAAAGTCAGTTGTCACATTAACTTATATAGGTCAATTGAGTTAAAAGTGAAAAAGAGTTTTAAAATGAGGTATAGGTTACTCAAGTTTTAATAATTGAGTGTAGGTGACAATTACTTTACTATGGATTAAGAAAGTTGGAAAAATTTGAGAATATCCCACAAGTTTTTTAATTTACACTTTTATCCAATTATAAAACCTAATATAACAGGAAACAGAGGAAAAAATGGGCGTTTCTCTCACTTCTCATTCATTGTTGTTTTCTCTCTCTTCATAATTTTTATTGTTCATTGTTGCTGCTGCTTTATTCATCACCTTCTGCTTTATTATCATCATCTTCTTCTTCATTATCATCATCATTTTCTTCTTGTTTACCATTATTGTTGTTGTTACCGCTATTGTTGCTAGTTGACTAATTTTTTAGGTCAAATTTTATTTTGTACATCACTTTGACATTATTTCATAGGTGACCTTGGTAAGTAAAATTATGATTTTTAGTTGAATTTTTCATCTGGGTACACTACTATTACTATTTTTCAACAATGAATAGAACCCGAACATGAATCCAATATAAGATTCATCTGTTGACAGATGACTCATCTGTTGCCATAAATGAGTCATTTGTTGCAATGGAAGATTCATATGTTGGATTCATGTTTATGATTCTATGGTGTCGTAACATGAATCGAATAGAAGGGTTATATGTTGAACTAGATTACTTACCTATTGCAATAGAACCTGAAATCGATTTCAATAGACAAGTCATCTGTTGCAACAGGTGAGCCATCTGTTGCAACACGTCACTCATCTATTGGAATCAGCTTCAAAGATTTTTTAGTACTGTAACATCTATCCCAACAGGTGAGACATCTATTACAACAGATTATACATCTGTTGCAACAAATACCTGTTCCAACAGATAACTCATCTGTTGGAATCAGCTTTAGGTTTTGTAGTACTGTAACATGAATCCCAATAGGTGAGTCATCTATTGCGATAGATAACAGACCTGTTGGAACATATTATTCACTTGTTGTAATAGATTACTCATCTGTTGGGGTTCATGTTACGGTACTATAAATCACAATTAATTTTATTATCATGTCATTAGTAACTTTTTAACAAACGTCTTTATATAGGTACCACTAATGGAGAAATTAATAATAATAGGGGTAGATTGTCATGGTGAATGAATCGAGAAAAACAATCTATATGTATGGCGGTGGAAGGAGGTGAAATGCTAGAGATGATAACTATGACAGTAGAAAGTGATGTTTCATATGTGTAACGCCCCAAAGTTTTTCTTAGCTAAATTTTGTCCCTAAAATATCAAGCATTGGCTTCTAGAATGATTTATACTTTTTTTCTGATGGAATCCCTTAGATTTCAACTTTTCATTTCGTAGATGATTGAATAAGTTTTCCGTCGACATAAGATACGTCCAAAACAGACACTCGGTAAAGGAGTTATGGTTAATTTAAGTTTTAGTCATAAAACACCATCATTCCTGTCCTTGGCCCGTCGCGGAGAGGGTGTAAATGACGATGGTCAATTTCCAGCGGGACTCCGCGATGGTGGCGTATCGCGGAGTGGGCCAAATTTCTATTCTTCAATTTCCAGTGAGCCACCGCGATAGTGGCGCGTCGCGATGGCCTATGAAATCGGGCTCCCAGTTATATTTTAATACCGGTCTTATTAAGGGTATATTGGGTATTTTCCCATACCCTTATCAGTCCAAACACGGAATTTCAACCCCAATTGAGCATATTACTCATACATTTACCAAAAATATTCAAGAACAATCTCTAGGGTTCTATATTGATAATCCAAATAAATCAAGATTCAACCGTGGGTTTTCAAAACAAATTGAAGATTTGGAATCCCCAAGCCTTGGGCATCAAGAAACATCCTTTAAATTTCTAGATAGAGGTACGTGGGCTTTATCCTAAAAAAACTACATGGGCTTAAAACTATTAGAGCATGATTTTTAGATTTTTATGCATGAATTTCAAAGGGGTTTTGGAATCTATGTTCTAAATTACGTACTCCGAATGTTTTAATGTTACTATTGTTTTGACCTTGTGGTCCTATCCCCTAAATTGATTTACATGCATACGTATATGTATGGAATTTGAGATTTAAGATCGTTGAGAACATAAATTATGAACTCCCTCTCGTATATTGAACTAAAGATTATGGTTTTGTGATTTGAAAGATGATTTTGCAATATTATAGCATTTGAGCGTGATTTGAAATTGTTGAGAGGGTGTTTCTTGATATAAATATGTTCTTGTGTTTAAGATAAAGAATTGCATGTGAATTGAGAACTTTGACATGATCACCTTGTACTGTACTACTGAAATGCTTGACAAAGATGAGTTCCTTGCATGTGTTTACATGAGGTTTGAGAAAGAGTTTCTTTGAATTGAATTATTAAAATGGTGGTCCCAAAACTTGTGTTTTGAAAATAGAGATTTACGATAGACTAATAATGGCCCAGAGATGTGATTTGGAAGTCAATGGTATGACGATACTATATGTATTTATGCCATAACAGATTATGTTTTCAGAGCATGTTTTCAAAGTATGTTTCAGAGACTGTATGCTTTGATAGAGTTTTAAAAAGGAGCTTAAAGAGGGTTAGGTGGTTACCCGAAGAAGGCGCGAGTTCAAGCAACTCTTAGACTGAAACCGTATTTGCCGATACGGGTAGATTATTATTGTACGCTGGCGACAGCCGTGTGGCATAGTAAATTCAGAGACTCCAACCCTTGCGACACACTTGGGTTGGGGGTTTCGCTGCCAAGTTAATGACAATTTCCATATAGCCCATGGAATTTTTCAGAGTTGTAGGGTATACCACCTAGCGCATAATTAACACAGATTTCTCAGAGTTGAGATGATTTTTACAGAGTCTTTAAAATGACCATGTGAATTCTTACTATATGATGTACTTATGAACTGTTTTAAATTGCTCTCATATATGTTGAATAATAAACAATTATTTTGGATATGATCTGCATACCAGTACATCTGTATTGACCCCTCCCCCCCCTCTCAGGTTTTGAGACTCAGTCTAGGGGTCCAGATAAGCAGCAGATAATTTAGACAGCTGATCAGATTGTGCAGTGATGAGCCTTCTCTATTCCAGAAGGCCTGTCTTTTCAGATTATGTCACTTATTTCAGTTTTGGTCTACTGGGGGCCTTGTCCCAGTTTCAGACAGTTGTCAGATTTTTATGTAGTAGAGATTTCACAAACTGAGTCAAATTTATTTAGATGTAGTTGATTTACAGTTTCCATACTTGTGTTGAATTCAAAATTGACCATGTTTCCGTAGCAGATTACGTATCCACATCTTCTTTTATTATATGAATGTTGTGCATGATTACCAGATAGAGAAGGGCGTTTCGGGCCTTCATGGTTTGGGATGTCCGTCACGGCTAGGCCCTCGTTTGGGTCATGACAGTATGATGATTTTATGAACTTAATCATCAGCTATTGTGGACTGAATTATCAATTGAAAGAACTCGTCACCAGCTATATGCACAACTCCTTTAAAAATCAGAGGGTACTACTTTTCAAGATAACCAATCAGGTTCGGTTGCCTGCTTATCTGAGTAATTCAGCTAGGCCGGTGTTAAGGGTGTACATGGTTGAAAAACCGAGAGAATGAGAACTAGAATGTAGAAGAAGAATAACAACAAGAAATTTTTGATGATAAGTTGGATTATCTGGACATGAATATTCCAGATGATGATCAAACACCTACGTCCATTGTTGCGAGCAATACGGTAGGCAGTTCTTCTCAATTAACACAGTTGGGCAATTTTCAAGATGATGAAACTGGCTTTTACAAGGGACTGCCATTCTAGAATAACATAGAACTATCTACTTCTCTGTTTATTGCTTTCTTGAAAAAAGATTTTAGACTAAAGAAGGTGATTAATTAGAGCAAAGTCTTTTCTTTTACATGTGCTAATCCGAACTGCAAGTGGTGGTTGAGGGCTATGAAATACTTGAGTACTGAAAGATTCATCACTAATGCTTATGAAAAATATCACACATATGGTTCAGAGCACATTACGAGCCATAATCCTCACATCACGGCAAATGTCCTCGGCCAATATTTCCAAAATAAATTCCCCAATGGCAAAAGCCCTTCTACAAGTGATATGGCCAATCAACTCCTTATAGAATTGGGTATTATAGTTAGTTATTAGAAGATATATATGGATATGGGGATTTCTAAAGACTTGGTTAGGGAGACACATGAGCACGGGTATGCATTCCTTAATGCCTACCATTACATGCTTGAGTCCACAAATCCCAAAAGTAAGATGACATTGCCTGTAAATAAAAATGAAAGGTTTAAGTACTTTTTTGTATTCTATGGTTGATACGTTACAACCCCAAGAAGACACAAAACATCCCCCAAAAACGTCACAAAACACACCACAAACCGAGAGCCCAAGGAACCAAGTCTCGGCCAAGAATAACAGCATAAGAATGAAAAGAAAATCTGAGAATGCTTCAACAATAGAGAGATAATAACGTGTATAACCACACCAAAACAGCAACAACACTACATTAATGTGATTAACAATAAGCTTACAATAACACCAACCAACTATTACAAGAAGACAAGACACAACTACTACAAGATGAAAACAAAAGTAAAGGGATAGATAGTTAGACAAAGGTGGTGTAAATCCTAGTAACCAAAGAGTACATAAAACTCTAAGACCCCTAACACCTCCACACACGATAAACTAACTCTTACGATGACACAAGAGAGGATTCCACCACTCAAGCGCCAAGGTTTCTCAAAAACAAGCAATTACAAGAGATTCCACCCTTGAATTGCTATCCTAGTTACAAGTTTCGGTTTGCCTCAAGTAGAGAGAGGACTTTGATGTTTCAAATGTCAATACTTACAACAATAATCAACTAAGTCATGAAAATCCCTAATACTAAACTATATATAGTCTCCTTATTACATAAAAGATGAAATGACCAAAAGACCCTTAATGAAAAGGGGGCGCCCTTCTAGTGTAATAAATGAGCAAATAGGGCGGCTTTGGTGTGTCTTTGATCCTTATCACATCTCAACATTGAATTTCCTAGGATGATACTTTTCTGCACTTGTAAATACATTGATCTTCATAGTCTCACTTGTATCATCCTCTCTATCTTGAGAGGAATTTGCCCTCAAATTCAAGCAATCATCACCGATAAGCTCTCCTCTTTTCATCATCTCTTCATTGCTCTTCCTAAGGTTAGGATGTTCAACCAAGGGTCCCATGATATCCTCAAGCATGCTCCTTGGATTTATATGTTCTACAACCTACACATAAGAAGATTTGATACTAGGCAAAGTACTAGTATCTCGGTTAGTAATCAACAAAGAGTCCTTGTGGACAAATCCCACAATCCCAACTCTCGGCTTCTCTCCTTCTTCATCTTCCTCACTCTTGGCTTCTTTTTCCATAACCTCACTAAGAATGAATTTCCTTTCCATATACATAGGCACTACAATCTCACCTTCACACGACCAAACATCTTCCTCATCCCCCTTCTTTGGCTCCTCGGGTTCTACCTTCTCTTCATCTTGAGATTGATCATCAATCTCCTTCAGTTCAAGTCCCACCTCCTCCCCAAGAAAGTACAATTTTCCTTCCTTTAGGATCACATTTCTCCTATTTTGACACTCGTTAGCCTTGTGTCCCCAACCCTGGCATTTAAAACATTAAAAACCCTTAGAACTAGAAGAGAAATGCGGTTTACCTTCATTTCTCAGAGGGTACCTTTGGTGAGCCTTGTTTTCAGCTTGTGCAACCTTGTCCTCAGTTTTATCCACATTAGATGGGTCATTTTTGTCCTTGTTCCAACCCAAGGGAGATTTTACTTTAAGCTTGACACTCGGTTTCTCCCGTAATTCCTTCTCAACTTCCAAGGCGGCTTGGAAGATGGCATCAATGGTGTCAAACTTGTGAAGTGTCAACCGTGAGGCAATGTCTCTATTCAATCCTACCTTGAATAGAACTATGTCATGGCTTAATTGCCCCCCTCGGTGATCAAGTTTCAAAATGAGTTATTGGAATTCATCATAGTAAGCCACGACACTTTTGTTCCCTTGCCTCAAGTTATACAACTTAGAAAGGAGATCTTGATGGTAACTCTCGGGTAAGTACCTTTGTCTCATGAGGTACCTTAACCTAAACCAAGGAGGGGGATGCCCCTCAATCAAAACATTGCAAATCACTTCACATACTCCCACCATGTAGTAGCATAACCCTCAAAATGTAAAATCGCATAACAACTCTTTTTCTCCCCGCTAAGGTCATTAACTTGGAAGAGTCTCTCACAAGTGGACTCCCAAGCTAGAAATTCTTTCGGATCACTCTTACCTTTGAATGTTTGAAGCCCCACCTTGATGGTATTTAGACCTACATCACGGTTTTGGTTCCCTTGTTGGTTCCAAAGACCAACTCTTCCATCTCGGCTGTGAATTTTTCTTGGATCACCTTGCCTACGCCTCATCTCCTACCTTCTCATGTAAAAATCATCATATGGTCCATAACCAGAATGTTGTTCTCCTATACCATACCACTCAACATGGACGGGTCCATTTGGGTTAAGTGGAGCTTGTAGCGGCAGGATTGGATTTGGATAGTGATGTCTTTGGTCAAGTAGATTTTGGATGGGAGGGCTCAGGTTTGGTGGTGGTATTTGGGTTCCAAGTCCTTCTAGTTGGACTTGGTGAAGTGGAGGGTGGCTTGGTCTATCATGATCTCGATTTGGGAGTGAGGGTTGGTTTGATTTGTCACAATAGGTAGATATAACATTTGGTGCATGGCCTCGGGAGTACTAGTTGGTGAAATATGTTGAGGGGTAGAAGGTCGACTTCTTTGGCTTTCCACTCTCTCCAATCTCCCACCCATTATTGACACTTCACCCTTAATTGATACCACACCTGAGTCTAGTTTTTCAATACCTACGGTCATTCTAGCCATGTCTCAGGACATAGCTTCAAGGCGAGCCAAAATGATACTAGTAGCATTGTGTTCCCCCGTGGGTTAAGAGTGTGAGGTCTCGGGTTCCATAGCAAAAAAAACAGTCCACAATGTCACACACAACACACCAATAAAGGTTTAAGCCTTTGAACCACAAGCAACAACACCACACAAATGGCAACAAGAAAACTAAACAAGTTTACAAGACAAAAACATACTTTGTTGTTGAAGAGAATTTGTTCCAAGACTTTGATGTTGAATAATACACCTTTGAGGAAGATATTTCGGCTATGGTATAGGCTTATAAGACTTGAGACTCTCTTTTCAAGATTCAAAAGTTTTCCACCAACTTTCTACCAACTTGCACTCTTTTGGCAAGACAACTTTTTGGGGTAGTCTTGTCTCTTTCCTCTTTTGTCTAAGTTTGAAAAGTGCCTTACTCCTTTTATGGTAACTTGTTTTTTGGAGGGATCTTTTTATTTTTCTACTTTGGTGTTGTCTTGGATTGTTTTCAAGACAAATACAAAGTCTTATACATCTTTTCTCTCTTCAAGATCAAACAACTACTTCTTCAACACAACACAAGATGAACACCACCACCACCAACAAGAAACCGTCTACTTAACACCACAACACAACCAAAATCTTGCTCAAGAACTTGGGCGGTAGACTCAATAAGTGTTGAGGAGAAAAGGAACCAACACTAGAAACAAACTAAGACAACAAAACACACTCAAATCAGGACACAAATCTCAGCCAAACACAACAACAACAAGAAGAACACCCGGCCAAGAGCAATAACACTTCAACATTTCTTTTTTTTACTAAGAGAGCTCAGGATTGGTAGTGTAGGAACACAACTGTAACGCCCTAAAATCAAGTCCCGAGACGTCAGACGATGCTTAGGATTACAAGTGACCCCAAGCTAACCCTTCTACTGGCATAACTCATAAACAACTGAACAAAAAGTATAAATATATACAAATTTGCGGAAAATAACTCTTTTCTGAATATGTAGATA
This sequence comes from Capsicum annuum, assembly GCF_002878395.1. Taxonomy (NCBI): domain Eukaryota; kingdom Viridiplantae; phylum Streptophyta; class Magnoliopsida; order Solanales; family Solanaceae; genus Capsicum; species Capsicum annuum. The sequence goes on along the minus strand of NC_061121.1, from coordinate 220,183,543 downwards.
CAAAACTAAATTTACAAGATTAAAACTCTGCTTTTACAACCAAAACTGAAACGGAATACATCAACTTCTACTGACTGTCTATGAAGCCTCTACTAGTACTGACTGTAGGTAGCCTGGTCATGACTCCCGACTAACCCAACTCAATACGATTGAATAAAGAAAATACAACACTTCTCAAATAGTATAACTAACTCAAGCCCTTGAATCAAAAGGACTCATTACCTGCTGACTGGATGCCACGAACTGACTGGATCTGAAGATGTACACTATACCTTGTACCTACATTTCGAGAAAACGTAGCCCGCATACGAATATATGGGTCAGTACCATGGAAACGTACCGAGCATATGGGGGTGCAATGCATATATAAAATAATATCTTAATATCATCACAATTTATAAAATTATGCAAGCTAAAATAAATGGCTCACTTAGTTCAAATTAAAATCATCATAATCATAAGAGAGTAAAATATATCGGGTGAAACATGTGAGTTATCATAATAAATCTCAATTCACTTCCATCTCGATTCCAAATCATCAAAGCAATCTTAGTGAAATCTGGAATATTGAATACATCATAAATCTGCATTTTAAATCTCTTTTAAATCAGTAAATTCAATCCAAGAATGAGGGACGACTCTTTGGGAGGTTCTTCTAGCCGACATGTACACCATATGAGCACCCATGATGTCCTACGACTTGCCCCCGTAAGGTTAGGGCTGTCCTACCCTTTCCATCGGTATAGAACAATCTCATCTCAGTGATCACTATCTCAATTTTCCACATATAGTGAAAGTCAATGTCTCAACCTACGGTGGCATATAGTTCTAGGGTATGAAACCGTAGTAACATACCTAATTCGATGCTAAATACTACTCCCAATACTTTGCTCAAAAATCTCAAGAAAAATCTACTTTAAGGGTAATCTCATATTTCTTAAGTTAAATAAATGATAAAATCCGTAACTCGTTTCATAAAGTGGATTTTAACTCTTTTGTGACCAAAAGGTCAAATCTTTCTATATTTCATCAAAAATAGTCTAAACATGGGTGCATGTAGCACATAAATTCTCAAAACAACAATCTCAATGTGGGTTAATGACCCTTATAGCAATACTTAATCAAAACATTTCAACATTTAGGCTTTATATCACAAGTATGCATAATTTATACGGAAATCTCAAAAATTTCAGCCTTTAATCATAACAATAATCTCAAACTCATGGAGTTTATTTTCTAAACATTCAAAATAATCATAGTATCTTGAACGACAACATAGGATAAGATTTATCACTTCAAATTCATGATAAAACATGTAAAAATCATGTATCTTTGTAAAATAATGCAAACTTTGGGTACAAGAACGAAAGGGTGTTCTTGTTCATAACCCCACATACCTTTATGGTAACGGATTCGTTGAAAGATTGGACCCTCAACGTTGATTGTGTAACCCTAGTTGTTTTTCTCCTTTAGTGCTCTTGGATGATGAACTTAGACTGATAATAGGGTTATGATGTGTTTAGAATCTATTAAATTCATAAGGTTAAGTTTAGGGGTGTGTAAGGAGTGCCAAAAGACTTAATTGCCCTCAAAATAACCCAAAAGCGGAGTGTTTAAGTCACTTGAAACCATAAGATATGCGCCGCATATGATATCACATATATTTACATAGGCACCGCATATGATATCGCGTATATTTACATAGGATCTGCATATGATATCGCCTATATTTACATAGGCGCTGCATATGCTATTGCATATGCTTTCCAGTGGCCATGTGCGATTGGTTAGGCGACACACTCTACTTCGCAAAGCCATAACTCCTAGCTCGGGTGTTGGATTTTGGTGAAATTGGTATTGTTGGAAAGCTAATTCGATTCTCTATAATTTTTTGGGTAGAAATTTGCAGAAATACCATATATTTATCAATTTATGCTCATTCAAAGATGACCCTTGCAAATTCAAACACTAAAACTTGATGGATTTCGAAACTCTTAGCTTGTACTACCTTAAGTGACTCATATAACCACACTTAACACATCATAAGATCTCTTATAACTAGGGTACTCTTGGTAATTTAGGTGCCTAAATATGGCTTACAAAATTGGAGTTTTCACATAAACGAACAACGGTTCATTTTCTAGCTTAGGAAAGTGCGGGGCATTACAACAACCAGCCTTGGCTTTGATACTAAATGATACCTTACAACCCCAATAAGACACAAAACAGCCCCCAAAAATGTCACAAAACACACCACAAACCAAGAGCCCAAGGAACCAAGTCTCGGCCAAGAATAACAACACAAGAATGAAAAGAAAATACGAGAATGCTTCAACAATGGAGAGATAATAAAGTGTATAACCACACCAAAACAAAAACAACAATACATTAATGTGATGAACAATAAGTTTACAATAACACCAACCAACTATTACAAGAAGACAAGACACAACTACTACAAGATGAAAATAAAAGTAAAGGGATAGATAGTTAGACAAAGGTGGTGTAAATCCTAGTAACCAAAGAGTACATAAAACTCTAAGACCCCTAACACCTCCACACACGATCACCTAACTCTTACAATGACACAAGAGAGGATTCCACCACTCAAGCACCAAGGTTTCTCAAAAACAAGCAATTACAAGAGATTCCACCCTTGAATTGCTATCCTAGTTACAAGTTTTGATTTGCCTCAAGTAGAGAGAGGACTTTGGTGTTTCAAATGTCAAGACTTAAAAAAATAATCAACTAAGTCATGAAAATCCCTAATACTAAACTATATATAGTCTATTTATTACATAAAAGATAAAATGACCAAAAGACCCTTAATGAAAAAGGGGCGCCCCTCTGTGTAATAATGAGTAAACAGGGCGGCTTTGGTGTGTCTTTGATCTTTCTCACATCTCAAAATTGAACTTACTAGCATGATCCTTTGCTGCAGTTGTACACACGTTGAACTTCATAGTCGCACTTGTATCAATGGTGCTTGGATTCTTGGTTTTCAATAGTTGAGAAAAGTCATGGCCATCGATGAGACTTTATTGAGGAACAAGTATTCAGGAGTTTTGATAGCGGTGGTGGCAAAGAATGCGGAGGGTCACATATTTTCTGTCGCTTTTTGTGAAGTGGACAAGGAATGTGATGCCTCATATGGATATTTTTTTGAACAAATGCGCAGCTGCATCAAAGATATCGAAGATTCGTGTTTTATTTTTGATAGCATCCAAGTATCCCAAAGATGGATTCAATTTTCTATACTTCAACTCACTTTGATTGTTGCATGAGGCATCTTGGAGACAATATTCGAAACAACTTTCACAACGAAAGGGTCGTGACTCTTTTTTATAGAGCAGCTAAAACATATGTTGTAGCTGAGTTTTTTGACCATTTCAATCAAATAAGGAATATCTTATCTAAGGCAGCACAACATTTCGAACGTGTCGATTTCAAGATATGGAGGCAGGCATTTTGTCCGGTAAATAGGTACATTATTATCAATTTAATGTCTTGTTTGAGTTACAAGTTTGTATCACTTAGTATGATGTCGTAATAAGTGATTAATTTGTACATGTATAATATTATGACGTCAAACATAGTTGAATCAGTGAATTTATTATTTGACATTGAAAGAGAATTTTCCATTGTGCGTTATTTGATAAAATAAATAAGAAGTATGCCAAATTATTTCACGAAAGACGTATGCAGTTTGCGAACACAGGAATTAGATTTGTTCTAGAAGTGGAAAAAAATATCAACGAACTTCAGTTTGAGGAATAGGTTATTTTTCTCATCAAGTAGCAGATTACAAATTTAGTATCGACGGCCATAGTGATGTTTCCACGGTCAATCTTCAAACAAGATTTTGTACATGCAAAGTTTTGACTTCCACATAATACCCTGTCCACATGCTATGTCAGCGCTTCGAGCCCAATATGGAGCTCAAATTTATAAGTGCTCATCTCTATATTATTCGATGGAAAGATATATAATGGTATATAGTGAAAATATTAATCCGATGCCTCTCGAAGAATCTTTGGTTGTTCCTGTAGAGCTTTTGGGGTGATTAATACCTTCTCCATATATTGACAAGAACTATCAAATTGGGAAGAATGAGATATAAGAGGAGGTATAGAGTTGGAGAATCATTTCCATCAAGAAAAAACACTCTACATGTAAGAACGTTATCCATAAAAGAACTACATGCCCAAATCGTAATCCACCATGATCATTGTAATAGTAAAACTTGTGTTGTTGTTTGTTATGGACTTTGATATTTTTGACTCATTGTTCTGAATATAAATATTATTATTTTTAACTGGAGTGTGTTCTTCCAATAGATGGACCATTTGTTGTAGTAGATCTTTTGGAAAAACACAATACAGATAATCAAACTGGATTGTATTCACCCAACAGATCACCAATCTATTGCGACAGATGGGCCATCTGTTGGAACAACACAATAGAGTTCTTGCCACTGGCTTATGTTCTTCCGACAGATGACCAATTTGTTTCAACAGATGGTCCATCTGTTGAAAGAACTCAAAAATTTTTCTATTGCTACTGGATTTAAAGTTGTGCCAAACGCTCAATCCTTACCTCCAACTCTCGACATGTTAAGAAGAAAAAATAGATAAAATGAAAATTAAATAATAAATAAAGTCAAAGTCAACCAAACATGGATTTTTTAACTAAACAAAACAAAATACATTAGGCTTAGGTAGAAATCAATATAAATAAAACAAAAATACATATGCTAAATGAAAAAATATAACATAATTATTATTATTATTGTTGTTGTTGTTGTGTTGTTGTTGTTGTTGTCAACCGACCAATCCTCATTGGGAAACAGCAGGGTCCTCCTCAGCCTTCAAATCTCACATACCATCCTTGCTCTCATGGAGCCCAACTCCCAATGGATTTCATTAACCTGCCTTTAAAGTTCCCACACAGTGTCGCGCAGAATCGTCACGTCCCAAACTGGATCAGCCATATCTAAAACACACACACATTAATAAAAAAACATAAAACACTAAATAAAAGAAAAGAGTTCGAATGTAATACAATGTATACTACCAACTGGTAGATTTATTTTTTTAAAAAAACTTACCTAAACGAAAAAGGAATCTTCTCTTTGAAGAGAAGTGGTTGAAGATGTAATATAAAAGACAAGATGCAAGAAGTAAATTAAATAGAGTAGAATGAATGAGTAAGGAAGGGACCTATTTATAGAGGGTTGAATTTGAATCAAAAAGTCACAACCGTTCACCTCCATTTTATTGATTACATGCCTTAATTAAATCAAACTGGTGACTTTTTGATTAATGTGAAAAGTCATGACTTAATTAAATCAAACTGGTGACTTTTTTATTATTGTGAAAAATCATGACTTTTCAGCTTTTTAATATTAATTAGTGCTTAAAATTAAATAACTATTTTTCTTAATTAAATAATCGAAGACTTTTCACCTTTTCAATAATCGTTTCTTCTAATAATAACTATTTTTATTGAGTTTTTGCAATAGATGGTCCATCTGTTGCAATAGATAAACCATCCATCACTACAGATTAACCATCTATTGTAACAAATAGTCCATCTATGCAATAAATAAGCAATCTATTGTAACAAATAGTCCATCTATGCAATAAATAAGCAATCTATTGTAATAGATAGATTATCTGTTGCAACAGATATACCATCTGTTGGTAGAGCTATTTTGATTTCTTCCAACAATTGATTCATCAGTTGCAACAGATGAAAAATTTAATTCATTAGATATTTTGAATGTGTTAGTCAAAAAGTCATGACTGTTCACTTCTTTTTTAATAATTATATCCCTCAATTAATTCAAACTGGTGACTTTTTAATTATTTAAATAAAAAAATAGATTTAAAAATAGAAAAGGTGAAAAGTCACGACTGTTCACCTATTTAATATTAGCATTAGTTATTAAAATTAAATAACCATTTTTTAGGGTTTTAAATTGTGTTTATCATTTATTTCCTTATTTTTTATTTACGAACTATTTTTCTTTATTAAATAATCAAAAAGTCATAACTTCTTTCAATAACTCCTTTTTATTAATAACCATTTTTAATCAATTTTTCTAACAGATAGATCATCTGTTGAAACAGATTTATCATCTATTAGAAGAACACAAACCAGTGGCAAGAACGGCATTATTTTCTTCTAGCAGATCTATTGCAACAGATGTGCCATCTGTTAGAAGAAAAGGGTTTTGTGTTTTTCTAATAGATTACCCATCTGTTGTAACATATTGGTTATCTTTTAGTTGAACCAATCTATATTGATGAACTGTATCATATTCTTCCAGCCAATGTCCATTTATTGCAACATATGGGTGGTAATCTATTGAAAATATTTTTTGTAGTCTGGAGTATTAAATTTCTATTACCTCTTTTTATTGATGCACAAGTAAATAAAAGCATATTTTATATAATAAATAATAATAGTTACGTCCCCAACAATGAGTTAAATTATCAAAGTCCATAACAAACAACAACATACATTTACTATTACAACGATCATAGTGCACTACATACGTAGCCCTTTTTTTTTCTTGACAGTAATGTAGTCCTTTGACATTGAAGATGGTTTTCCTTTGAGCCTATGTAGTTTTGTATACTACTTCATGATGGGAACTGAATATTAGGTAGAATAAGATGCATGCAGATGGATGAATCCACGTTCACGTGTGGGAGTTATGTATTACTGATCAGGTTATCGTGACAACACATATAATGTACAGTGATTTTGTGAATGCTATTTTTTACCGACCAGGTATTGATCTTTCAAACAAGATTTTACATTTTACAGTTAATTTTGATAGGTGCCAATTGATAAGGCCGAGGGACCATGAAAATGCTGCCAATACCCTGTTATAATTTAATGATGGGTTTGCTCATGTTTATGCACGTCAAGTTTTGAGAAGGGATCAGTATTTTGATGTTAGTGTAGAGATTCAATAGTGATTAGACTAATTTTAATGGTGCAATGGAGTTTAAGAAGACCTTCGAAGCCTCCAGTGTCGCAAACAAGAATGGAAAACCAGTAGAATTCTCCTGGTCTAAATTTATATTGATGGGTTGCTCGGGGAGACGATTATACAACAGAATGTGTTTTAGGAGAATACCTATGCCGGAAAGGGGATTTGTTGGAGACTATATCATCTTAGACCTTATTAAAGAAGAAACACAGGGTAGCAGGCAAGGAACTTCTAGCCAATCTGGCCAATGAAATTAACTTGAAAGATGAAAAATTTGAATGAGCTACAAATGTGAAAGTGTATCCAAAAATAAAAATTTGTCAGTTGTTGTAGAAAAGAAAAATGATAAAGTGGATTGGAGCTAGTCACTTTGCTAGGTAACTATGACTAGTTAGCATGCCCTGAATGATTACTCACAAAGCACAGGATCAAAACTCCAAGAAAGCAGCTTTGCAAGCACCGATGATTGGAAAGATGTACAATGACGAATGAAACTTAAACCAACAACTTTCAAAGTAAAAATAAGGAAAGCGAAGACGTCAATTTTTGAAGTCTAACTTGCATCCCATGCCTTCTGTTTGTGGTTCTGATCAGGTCAATAGCAATGGAAATAAAAAGTCTGAAGTTGGGCAGAAATTCCATGCCTATTTGTTTCCATTGCCTTTGACCTGACCAGAACCACAACCAAAAGACCTTGGATGCATGTTTAACTTCAGAAATTGCCACCTTGGCTTGATCCTTTATTTTTGCTTCAGGAGTTCTTGGTTTAAGTTTTGTTCCTGACTATCCATCTTTCCAACCCTCAGTGCTCGTAAAGCCGCTTCCTTGGAGTTTTGATCCTGCACTTTGTGGGTCATCATTTAGGTTATGCTTACTAGTCGCATACCTAGCAAAGTGCACAACTTCAGTACACTTTACCATTTTTCTTTTCAATAATGAGTAATGGATTTTATTTTTGGATACACTTTCATTTTTTTCATCTCATTTATTTTTTTCATTTTTCATGTCAATTTCATTGGGTAGATTTACTACACGTTCCTTACTACCCTGTGTTTCTTATTTAATAAGGTCTAAGTTGATATGTAGTCTTCAGCACCTCCTCTTTCCCTTACAGATATTCTCTCAAGCGCCTTCTGCTGTATAATCGTCACTATGAACAACCCAACCATATAAATTTGGACTAGGGTAATAACTATATAGATTTCCATTCTTGTTTACAGCAGTGGGAGGCTTTGGAGGCATTTCAAAAGTCCATTGAACCATTAAAATCTTTACACTGCCACCAAAAACTTGATCCCTTCTCCAAACTTGACACATAAACATTTGCAAAACCATTATTAAATTGTAACAGGGTATCGACACTGCCTACTTGGTCCCTCAGCCTTATCAATTCAAACCTATCAATCTTAATTATAAAATGCAATATCTTGTTTGGATGATTGATTCCTAATCGGTAAAAAACTACATTTATAAAATCAATATACTCTATGTGTGTTTTCACGATAACATGATCAGTAATATATATCTCCCACATATGAAGTGGTTCCATCTGCAAACAACTTATTCCTCCAAACCCATCTTTACTTTAGCCCTTTATGTTAGTCGGGAAAAAGTTGATCCACTTTCACTTCTTTTTCTTTTGGGAGACATCTTTTATCTACAAATAAGATAAAAACAAAAATAACATTACAATTGATGTCTGCATAATTTAAAATAAGGGTCACATAAAATTCAATAAATACAACACATTACATCAAAAATTCCAATAGATGACCCATCTATTGTAGCAAATAACCCATCTATTACAACATATTAAAATAGGTGACCGATCTATTGAAATAGTTGATCGATATATTGCAACAGATAGGTCATCTATTGGAAGAGCTGTTTGGATTTATTCCAACAACTAATTCATCAGTTGCAACAAATGCGGAATCTGTTGAAAGAATTATTTTAATATCTTGCACCATATGTTCCACCTGTTGCAACACCAATACCACCAATAACAACATTAACAACAACATCAACAACAAGGAAACAAACAAAAAACAAATAAAAAAATGATACTGCCAATAAGACTTTTTAAGTTCTCCCAATAGATGACTTTTTTTTTTTGCATATTTTAATAAAAACAATGGTTCATTCATTCAAAACTTAAAAAATACCTTTTTGTAAATTTTCTCAATAAATAGGATATGAGTAATGGATAAATAAATAAAAATAACAGACGTAAATAACTAATTTAAATAATCAATGTAAAAATATGATATTCACAATTTCAATTTTCATCATAAAAAATATGAAAAATTTGATGAAACCGACAAAGAAGAAGACGGGAAGCAAGAATAACAGCAGAGAATGCAAATCTAATAGTGAACCATACCTGCTATGTCAAAAGCAAAGGGATCAACACCAATTTAGGCAAGAAAAGATATAGATTGGTTGAGATTCGAAAGGATCATCAGGCTAAAGAGGAGAAAATAAAGGAGACGATTGGGATTATCCTAAAGAGGAGAGAAAGAAAAAGCAGAGAAATTAATTATGGTTGAAGGAGAGAGAATTTTAGAGATGGGTGTAAATATTTATTAATAATTTATGGTGGTGAAATGCTTTGAGGAGAAAGAGGAGATGGTGATGGTGACATTGAAAAGACAAAATAAGACAACTCAAGAAGGAGATTTTTGAGTTATCCAACAAAATTTTTTACCGCCTTAGTATTTTTTCTTTTTTAGTTTGGTCATAAAATTGCTTTAAAATAAAAAATATCTTAAAATAGATGTCATCTGTTGTAATAAATATTTACATTTGTTTAAAAAATTTTAATAGATCAGTCATCTGTCGCAACAGATGGTAACATCTATCTGATAATTTCCAATAGATAATTCATCTGTTACAACATATGCCACTATCTATTTGATAATTTCCAACAGATAAGTCATCTGTTGTAACAGATGTCATTATCTATTTGATAATTTTCAACAGATAAGTAATCTATTGCAGCAGGTCGAACATCTATTTTAATATATGTCTATAATTGTTTGATAATTTTTAATAGATGTGTCATCTGTTGCAATAGGTTAGTTCTCTATTTATTTCTATCAAGTCATTATTTGAAATATCTAAATTAATTTTGCTAGAATTAAGGATGATTTCATAGGTTCAACTACAATTTCAATTGATATCATTGCAATTGCATGATATTGGTATTGTGTTCGTCCTGATCAGAATCATCAATTGATCAATTTGAATTAAAATAATTCATATCAAGCCATTGTTTGAAATATCTAAATTAATCTAGCAGAGTTAGGGATGAGTTCATAGGTTCAACTACAATTTCAATTGATGTCGTTGCAATTGCCTGATCTAGGTATTGTGTTTGTCCTGACTGAAGTCATCAATTGATCAATTTGAATTGAAATAATTCATATTTAATTATTATTTAGTTAATATTAAATTCGTTAAAGTTCCAATTGAACTTAATAACTGAAAACTAATTTTAGTGAAATTAATTTAATTTATCATGAAATAGTTAAAATTTATCTCTTTCAAAAAATTAATTAAGATCAATTCGGACCAAATTAACATTTTCAAAACTTTTCATTCTTTTTCAAAATACAAATCAACCTATAAAAATCATCATTTGCGAGAAAAATATTCTTTATTTCAAATCTCAAGTTCTCCCTCTTCTCTTTCTCTCTCAACAATACAAGCAATAACTACTCAACCCTTTATAACAAATTAATTTTCTTCTCATTTCTGACCACATTGTTATTATTTTTGATTTCCTTCTTGCTTGTATCTGTTGTTTTTCTCTCTTCATAGGTAACACAGTTTGAGAAGAGTTCTACATTTGTTGTTTTTTCAAAAAATTAGGGCTTTTTAGTTAATGATAAAAAAGACTTTTACTTGTATTGTCTTCGAGAATGGGTTAACAATTTTGAATTTTGATGTTAAAAAATATAGGAAGAACATGATAAAACCTTAGTTTTTATTGCAGTGTTCTATTAACTATCATGGTATTATTGGATGGTGTTTGTGGTATTGTTGATGACTGTTGGTGGTGTTTGTATTATTGGTGTTGGAGGTAGTGTTAGTATTGTTGTGTTCGTGGTGTTCATAGTGGCATTGGTGGGGTGTTGGTAGTATTGGTATTAGTGGTATTGGTGGTTTTGGTATTGGTATTGGTGTTGGTATTGGTATTGGTGGTGGTGTCTGTATTAATGGTGTTGGTATTGGTGGTATTATTGTTGTTTTTGGTGGTGCTGGTGTTAGTGGTGTTAGTATTGGTGGTGTTGGTATTGATATTGGTGTTGGTGTTATTGGTGTTGTTGGTAGTGGTGTTGGTGTTGGTATTGGTGGTGTTGGTGTTGGTATTGATGGCGTTGTTATTGTTGTTATTATCATTGGTGTTGATGTTGGTGGTATGGTATTGTTGGTATTCGTTTTAGTGGTGTTGGTGGTGTTCGTATTGTTGGTGTTGATGGTGTTAGTATTGGTAGAGTTGGTATTAGGGTATTGGTGTTGTTGTTGTTGTTGTTGTTGGTGGTGGTAGTGTTGGTATTGGTGTTGTTGTTGGGGTGTTGTATTTGATGTAAATGTGGAAAAACTGATTCAATTTCATCTAACAGATGATCCATCTATTGTAAAAGATGGGTAATTTGTTGGAAGTTATCAAAACAAAACTGCTACTTGTTTTGATAACTTCCAAGAGAAGATCCACCTATTGCAACAGATAGATCATCTATTAGGAGATATTAAAATAGGTCTTCAAATAAATTCCCCATCTATTTCAACAGGTGTATTAGTTTTTGGAATAAAACATAACAGCTCTTCCAACAGATTAAACATCTGTCGCAACAAATGTATCTGCTATTGGAAGAAAACAAACCAGTAGCGACACTATTTTGATCTTTTCCTACAGAAGCCCATCTGTTACAACAGTTTTTTATCTGTTTCAATAGATGGTTCATCTGTTACAACAAATGGGTCATCTCTTGGAATATTTTTTATAGTGTGTTGTATTCATTGAATTTTATTTTACCTTTTTTTTTTTCAATTTATGCAAACATCAATTGTAATTTTTTTCTCTCTTGTTTGTAGGTAAAATTTGTCTCCCAAAAGAAAAGAAAGTGAAAGTGGATCAACTTCTGACTAGCTAACAAAAAAGGCTAGAGTATAGATGAATTCGGAGGAGCTTTCTGAACAATCTACTCTAGGAAAAAGTGAAGTTGAGGAAAGGTGTGAAAATAAAATTGAGGAAGATGATAGTGGGGAAAAGAAAAGTGAGGAGGATGAAGTTAAAGATATTAAAAAAGAAAAGGAAGTAGAAAGTGAGGAAGAAGATGGATCTTCCGAGGAGATTGAGAACGATAATGATAATGCATCATCAATGGGAGGTGAATTAAGATCGAAATCCCCGCATGATCCTGTCAAAACTATTAGAATTGACAGGTTTCAAGTTGAGACAATGATAGATAACTTGGTAGATTTAACCGGTGATTTTATAGTTGAATTTGTTATGCAAAAACCTTTTGATGAATTTAGGAATAATATGAAGAAGGAAAAACTAGAGAAGTTTTTTAAGGACAACTGCTTTGGACACATTCTTAACCTATCGGAGGAAAAAAATGCCCGCTTCCAAATAAGCATGGTATATGGTCTTCTCAAGCGCAGGATCAACTACGTAGGTGATGATAAAGATTTGGAGGGGGATAAAAAGACTGATGAAATTTAGATTAACTACTGTGGCATGTTAGTTTATTTTGGCATGAAAGAGTTTGCCATAGTGATTGGATTGAGATGCCATGAGCCAATAGAACCACTCTTCAAGGAAACACCCAGCAAAAAGTCCAAGGCAAGCAAGACACCCAAACCATTACCATCAAATTAAGGCAAGACATTGTTTAAGCAACCACCCACCAAAACCAACAAAGGCAACAAAAAAATAGATGGGTTGTCGTACATTGCAGGTTGTGGCTACAAAGTCCAGACGTTGATAAGAGATTCAAGAATGGTAAACAACAACAGAGCCATACCCGCTGAAAAATAGGCCATATCTGGTTGTCTTTTCTTTTTTCTGGCGTTGCTCCGACAAAAGCGATTGAAGCAACGCCGCTACTCATCACTCCTTCGTCTTAATGTATATTTTAAAATATATTTTCTTATATTATTTATCTGAAATTGTATATTTTTGATGAATTTCATGTATTCCGACGTTTGTTTATGTGTCTGGGCATTTGCTTTTAATTTTTGAGCTGCTTTTGTTTGTTTTTGTACTGCTGACATATTTTGTTGCTATTTTTTGGACTGCTCCACTGATTTAGGGTCGTTTTCTGACTCAGGAAATTCAATTCGGTGCTTGTTTTGCTTAGCTAATTGATTGGCTGATTTTGGACTGCCTTGGGTGTTTGCTTCATTATTTATTATACTGATAATGAATAATACTGACACTTGGCCAGCGACGTTATCTCTCCATCGGATACTTGAGGCCATTATAAAAGATGAAATTCATTTTCTCAAATTTATTATTTTATAACGAGGGTCAATATTTGGCCGATGACAGTATCTCACCGTCGGATATTTGAGGCCACCCCATTACAAAAGACGTACTTTACTTTCTTAAATTTACTATTTTATATCTAGGATCAATACTTGACCGATGAAGAAATTCTCCGTCGATTTTCAAGGCCTTCCCAAATAAAAAATGGACATTACGTACATAAATACGTAACAAAAATAAAATAAATTTGGGCGATGATGAAATTTTTATAATATTTCAAAACTTTATCTAAATTATATTTTTAAATACATATATGCACACATACTTTTTCAATTTATTTTGATAATTATATGTTTGTTAATAACATTTTTATTACAAGTGTTTATACAGGTTATTGAAAATACTTGTCGAAAATGGCATTCAAAGAAGACTTTAAATTGCGTTTTCATATTTTTTTTATATATTCTTACACTTGTACAAATGTTAATCATAGTGAAAGCATTATTCTTTTTGGGGCTTCGGGCGGGGATGGTTTTATTTACATAATTCTCATCGCGCATTTAATCTAAACTTAGACCGTTAATATTTACACCAATAAATTAAATTAATCAATCAATTTAAACATCTTTACATCATAAACATTGTGATTTATTTTTTTCAAGAAAAGTTTTTACTTTTTTCCGTAATTTTAATCAATTAAAGAAGGGCAAAATTCAGAAATAGCATACTTATCTTCTTAATTATGAGTTTCATAACAACAGTTTCATAATGACATAATATAGCAAGTTGTATTTTATATTTTTGCAAATTGTTGCTACAAAAATACAAATACATATGATTTTTACTGCCCTTATGATCGATATGTATTTTGTATTTTTGTAAACTGTTGCTACAAAAATACAAATACATACAAATACATATGCTACAAAATATAATTTGATCAAAGTGTTGTTATTTTTTGTAATTTCATACTTAAGTATGCTACTTTATGTATTTTTTATTATTTGTAAATACTTTTCCTTTTCATGGCATATAAAATTTCATTTATTTCGTACATCACAAAATATTTTTCTTTTTCACATATAATTTATATATATTTTTTACATATCTTTTACATATTTTAATAACAATAGGTTCTATTTATGTACTTAATATACATAAACCTTACACAGTTTTTAAATATTTATTTATTTTCAAAAGAATTAATTTATACTTAATATACATACATCTTTTACATTATTTTAAAATACATATATTTTTTAGAAAAATTAATCTCTTACCTCCTCCCTCTTTGATAAATTTAGTCTAGTAGGGTACCACATTTGTGGATCCTGAAGGGTGCCTAACCTCTTCCCTTTGGGATAATTTGAATCCTTACCTAGAATCTCAATTGGTTTTCGCAGACTAAAATATTAATCATACATGTAAATAAATAAATAGGTTTCCTTACTTTCCTTAAAAATTAGGTGGCGATCCTGTATTAATTTCAATTCTTTTAGAGTCCATAAGTCGTGCTTGTTTAACCTTGACGAAAATAGGGCATGACAGAATGACGACTCTGCTAGGGATTATAACAACAGTTTCTAACCACAATAGACTCCATTTTTCAATTGAGGGAGGTATTTTTACATTTTTCTTTTGCATATGTTAGTTCTTTGATTCTCTATCTATTTCACTTTGTGAATTGTGTCGATTTGTTCATAAATTTTTTACATTCTTTGGACAAATTGGCTTTGCTATCTTATCAATTCTTTTCTTTATTACTTGTTAATACACTATATTTGTACATTGTAAAAATTGTTTATATTGTTTTTTTACTTCATTTAATCATAATCACAATTCCATTGAGACTTTGGCTGTACACTTCACACACTGTGGTTCATGCGGGGGTGTCTTACACTCTCCCAAACCTTCTTTGAATTCCATAGTTTCAGAATTGGTGCATTTATGTTTGTGTGACTTTTTGCAATTATTCAGTCCTATTCTCAATCATTTAGGAAAATTCCTATTCTAGAAATAAATCACAGCATGTACAAACTCACAGATAGGTTTGAACTACGTTTTGACCCGATTCTTATCACAACAAGATACATAGGCGGCCCTATATTAGTGATCGATCTCTTCACTATTTCAAAATAATTTCTTTGATATTTAAACTGGGGCAAATTTTTCTGTGACAGTTCAAAGATGCTCTCCAAAGGTCTCAAAGAGCGCAAATAAACAACTCCTCAGATCCAAATCTCAATAACATTAGTGCTTAGCTGGCCTACCTCCAAATCCTCACCCGATTTTAATTTGAGAACACCTAACTTCTTCTTTCGAACGTCGTAAACCAATAAATCTACGGCGTATCGATCCTCACTTTTAAAGCAAGAGTTCAATATTCTTTCACTCACAACAGTACTGTCAACTGCGGCGAAATAATGCCATAACTTCTTCAATGTCTGACCTTCTCAATCTCGTCGACATATTTTCAAAACCCTCCTAATGCTTGACATCCATCCTTTCGATCGTTTGATCTAACCAATTTTGATGATACAAACAATTCCTTCTTGATTGTCTTTTATATTATTTTCAAGGATGGCTGCCACTCTTGTACGTTCATACATGCTACATACAAATTGCATGAAGTACACAGACCTGATTCTTATTTTCAAAAGATACGTAGGCAACCCTCATTTGGGTTCGATCCCATTTTTTTTTCTAAAAAAATAAAAAATGAATAAATATTATTAGTATTTTGGCTTGGTTGGTACAAACATAGTTAGGAGTATGCATTAGAAAGAATAAATTGGTATGATGGAGAGGACCGGCTTCATGGTAAACCATAGATTCTTTTGGTACCTCTTAGTCAAACCTGAGTAACACTCCAAAATTCTCTTGCTACACCTAAGATAAGGACAAATCCAACTCCATCATTTCAAGTGCATTGTGTGGTGAGCTTTAGACGAGTTCATTGCATTGCATTGTTTATCCCTAACTTAACCTAAATGCGTATTGAGACAAATTTTGAGTTACACTTGGTTTGGGAAAGCATTGTAGGCCTTCTTTGACCTGATTGTGCCTTGCACAACCCACCAAATGACATTAATCCCTAGAATTTCCCCCTTTGAGTCTGAAGCCTTTTCTTTGAATAACCATATCTGAGCCTACACCTTTTGAGTGTTTACATAAACTTTCCCTCTCTTGGCCCACCTCATTGAGCACACTAAATACGTGCAAATTGAAGATAAAGATTAAAGATCAAAGCTGCCAAAGACAAAGGACGTACAACCCCAGAAGAACAAAAATAAAAGACTACTTCAAAGAAGAAGGAGCAAAAACCCCTGCACAGAAAAAAAGAGATAACTCCGATAAAGATGGAAAATCATCAAAAAAAAAAGAAAATAAAGAAAAGTAAGTAAATTTTGTCGAAAAAGGGAAAAAAACTCCCGCAAAAGATTCAAAAGAAGTCAAAGCAAATACAAAACAAGGGGAAAAGAAGCACAACAAAGAAGATCGAGCATCAAAATGCAACAAATGTCAAAAGTACGGATACAATGCAATGCTCATTGAGGAATTTAATCACTTTTATCCCAAATGTCATCCTACCCAACCCCAAGCCTACATTACAAGCTGCTAACGAGTCCTACAAGATCCTACTCTAAGTGTTCTCACATTAGTAGATACTTACATGAAAGCCAAGCCTATGGTATCACAATTGCATTAATTGAATTTTTTTCTGAGTGTATATCTCTGGATGTTTCTTAATTCAAAAATAAAAATACTTAAGGAGGTGTGAAAATGAGAAATTCTTTCTGGAGAGTGCACTTAAAACAAGAGAACATGCACAGTTCAAAATCTTTGTTTGAATCAAGATGAACAAATCTTATCCATACTTAGGTATATCTGAGGTACCACTTGAAACTATATGAGTTACCCAAAAGTCGATCTCGATTAGCTGGGAAACAGATGGGGGAATTCTTATACACAGTACTAATTATTGGTACCAACTACAGTCAAAGCATGGTTATATCTTTCTCACCTTCCAACAGTACAAATAAAGAAAATACAAAATAATTTCTACATTTTTACCATTCAGCATTCAACATCAGTCTCCATAGACAATCATAGATGACAATCAACACCAATCTCCACTGACAATTAGAGATGTCATCAATTCTTCATATACAATCGAAGACATCATCATTCAACATCAGCCTTCATAGACAATCAGAGACATCAATCAACATCAGTCTCCTCACACAATTGGAGATGTCATTAATTCTTCACATATAATCAAAGACATCATCATTCAACATCAGTCTTCATAGATAATCAGAGATGACAATCAACACCAGCCTCAATAGACAATTGGAGGTGTCATGTATCAAGTCTTCATAAATAATTAAAGACATCATCATTCAACATCAATCTCCATAGACAATCAGAAATGACAATCAACATCAGTCTCCATAGACAATTGGAGATGTCATCAAGTTTTCGTAGACAATCAAAGATATCATCATTCATTTAGTCTCTGTAGACAATTAGAGACGACAATCAACACCAGTATTTATAGATAATTGGAGATGTTATGCATGAAGTCTTTGTAGACAATCAAAGACATCACCATTCATCACAGTCTCCGTAGACAATCAAAGACGACAATCAACATCCGTCTCTATAGACAATTGGAGATGTCATGCATCAAGTCTTCATAAATAATCAAAGACAACATCATTCATCACATAGTCTTCGTAAACAATCAGAGAAGACAACCAACATTAGTCTCCATAGATAATTTGGAGACATCATGCATCAAGTCTTCGTGGATAGTCAAAGACATCATCATTCATCACACAGTCTTCATGGATAATAGGAGATGAGAATCAATATTTGTCTTCGTAGACAATCGAAGACATCTTTTATTCATCACATAGTCTTCGTAGACAATCCATGACATCTTTCATTCATCACATCAGTCTCCATTGACAATTAGAGATGACATTCATCCGTAAGTCCTTAAAAATAATTGGAGACGTCATTCATCCTTAAGTTCCCATAAACAATTGGAGACATCATACATCTTTTCAAAATACAAATCAAAACAACAGGACATCTTTTTTACAAATTTCATTCAAAGAGTCCAATGCTGGCCATAAATCATACACTGGGGCAAATTTTGGGAACCACCTCAAAATTTTTCCTATTTTTTCATTTCTAACTATATCGACCTGATTCTCATGACACTCAAGATATGTAGAAAGCTCTATGCAGAGTTCGGCCATCATAATCCCAAAATCATTCTTTCTCCCGTAAGTACACAATCTTATATCTCCAGCATCTCAAAACTTGATACCGAGGAAGTTTCAAAAGGAGCATGGAGAATATTTGAATACTTCTGTTCCCAAACAGTCCTTCTCACAATAATCATTTGCCCCTAATAACAAGACAAGAGACAGTCTTCTTATTCTTTTGAACTATACCCAACCTAATTCTCAGACAATTCGAGGTATGTAGGCAACTCTAAATTAGAGTTCGGTCTAATTTTCTTCAAAAAATCATTTTTTATCGAACAAAATTGGTTACACATCGATATTTTCAGTTGAAGACTTCTACATCATCCTCAAATGAAAGGAGCAACTGTTGATACCTAATTCTTACTCTCCCTGCTCAAAATTAACGTCTTCAGGCTTTTTGATCGTTAAAGGGCACAAAATATAATTTTCACATATTTTTTATAATTATTGACAAATTATTGATAATCATCCTTACTTTAGGATTCTATTAATTTGTTTTCATATTATTTTTTACTTTTTATAAATTATTAATAATTCTCTGTATATTAGAATTTTTTATCAATTCATTATCGTTTTAACATTTTTCACAATCATCAGCACACGTGCACGACATGACATCACATTTTAATAATATTTTCAATATTCTTTATATATTTATGTAATTACATATAAATACCTATATTTTGTTCATTTTTATAGTCCGCAAATGCTACGTCGGATTAATTAATTTTACATAGTACAATAATTCGATGTCTTGTTGTATTCGACAACGACCACACAATAATGTCTTGTCACATCCGACATTGACTACACAATAATATCTTGTCACATCCGACAATGACCTCTCAGTGATGTCTTGTCAAATCTGACAACAACCACTCAATGACACTACCTTTTGGACAATAACTTTATCTGTTGGTCAAAAAGGTAAAAATCTTTTGGTCAATACCCTAAGGACCAAAGGGCGTGCTATTATTAAAAGAATGAACACTCCTTTGTCCATTGGAGAATAAGGAATGTCCAATTTTAGTATAAATAAGTGGTGGGGTTGATATTTTTGAACAAAAAAAAGATACACCATACACATATTTTTTACACACACGTACAGGTTTTTCATTTCTCATCTCTCCCAAATACAAAAATCACCCACATTTTCTCCTCTCTCAAATAGATAAATACACACAAAAATAAATACTTTAACACAAACCATACACACACAATGTATGAAAATACTCTCCACTGATCTTTTTTCTTTTTCTCTTTTGTCATTCCACGCCGAATTTGATCACCAGTGGGTGAACTCCGGCCTAACACCATCACCACACCATATGCCTCTTTCTTTCTCTACCCTCACTGCCAACCAACAGATTTGACTACCGGACGTTTGACTACCACCAAACATCCACTGGATAACAATAGCAACGCCACACGCACGTCCCTTTCCCTCTTTCCCCTCGTCGATCTGCCTTCCCTCTTCTCCGACCAAATCTGGTCTAAATCATAAGTCACCAGCCACCATTGCTTCACCAAATTTGACCACCGGTGAGCTTCCAGCCACTAGCCGCACCACTATGCACCATTCCTACCCTTTCTTCACTACTATCATCAGATTTGACCACCGAACGACATGGTAAGCAATATCACAACAATACCCGCTGAAAAATTAGCCAGATCTGATTGTTTTTCCTTTTTTCTGGCATTGCTCCGGCAAAATCCGTTGAAGCAACGCCACCACTCGTCACTCCTTCGTCTTAGTATAATTTTTAAATATATTTTCTGATATTATTTAGCCAGAGTTGTATATTTTCAACGAATTCCATGAATTCCGGCATTTGTTTATGCGTCTGGGCATTTGCTTTTAATTTTTGAGCTGCTTAGTTTTTTTTGTATTACTTACATATTTTGTTGCTATTTTTTGGACTGCTCCATTGATTTAGGGTTAATTTTTGATTCAAGAAATTTAATTCGGTGCTTGTTTTTGCTTAGCTAATTGATTAGCTGATTTTGGAATGCTTTGGATGTTTGCTTCATCATTTATTAGACTGATAATGAAAAATACTGACACTTTTCCAATGACATTATCTCTTTGTCGGATACTTGAGGCCACTGCATTATAACAGACAGACTTTATTTTCTCAAATTTATTATTTTATATCGAGGGTCAATATTTGGTCGATGACAGCATCTCTCCATCGGATATTTGAGGTCACTCCATTATAAAAGACGGACTTTACTTTCTCAAATTTATTATTTTATATCAAGGATCAACACTTGACCGATTAAGAAATTCTCCGTCGATTTTCAAGGCCTTCCTAAATAAAAGATGGACATTACGTACATAAATATGTAACAAAAATAAAATAAATTTGGGTGGTGATGAAATTTTTATAATATTTCAAAACTTTATCTGAGCCCACTTTTAAACAAAAATTATATTTTTAAATACATATATGCACACATACTCTTTCAATTTATTTTGATAATTATATGTTTGTTACTAACATTTTTATTACAAGTGTTTATACAGGTTATTGAGAATACTTGTCAGAAATGACATTCAAAGAAGACTTTAAATTATGTGTTCATATTTTTTTTTATATATTCTTACACTTATACAAATGTTAATCATAGTGAAAAATTTATTCTTTTGGAGCGTTGGGCGGGGATGTTGTTTATTTACATAATTCTCATCGCGCATTTTGGCAAAACTTAGGCCGTTAATATTTACACCAATAAATTAAATTAATCAATCAATTTAAACATCTTTACATCATAAACATTATGATCTTTTCTTTTCAAGAAAATATTTACCTTTTCCGTAATTTTAATCAAATAAAGAATATTATGTGTAAATACTTTTCCTTTTCATGGCATATCAAAATTCATTTATTTTCATACATCACGAAATACTTTTCTTTTTCACATATAATTTATACATTTTTTTATACATATATTTTACATATTTTCATAACAATAGGTTCTATTTATGTACTTAGTATACATATACCTTACACAGTTTTTAAATATTTATTTTTTTCAAAAGAATTAATCTATACTTAATATATATACATCTTTTACATTATTTTAAAATACTTATATTTTTTAGAAAAATTAATCTCTTACCTCTTTACTCTTTGATAAATTAGTCTAGCCGGATACCACATTTGTGAATCCTAAAGGGTGCCTAACCCCTTCCCTTTGGAATAAGTTGAACCCTTACCTAGGATCTCAATTGATTTTTGCAGATTAAAATATTAATCATACGTGTAAATAAATAAATAGGTTTTCTTATTTTTCTTACAAATTAGGTGGCGACTCTATATTGATATCAATTCTCTTAGAGTCCATAAGTCGTGCTTGTTTAACCTTGATGAAAATAGGGCATGACAGGTTGTTGGCTGCAAAGACCAACACAAAAATTAAGGAGGTTGTTCTCTTTAATCCTCCGGATGATGCAATAATTCTTCTTTCAAGGAAAATAATTTGAGTCAAAGGAAGATATTGAAACAATGGGCCGTCTATTGTAATAGATGGTTCATTTGTTGCAATCTATCTTAACATATTACCCGTCTACAACAAATAGTGCAATAAATATGTAATCTATTGCGACAGACGAGTGATATTTTGCTTTAAGTTACCCATTTGTTGCTTTAGTTCTCTAAACCCGACTTAAAAAATTACCCATCTACTGCAACTTATACAACAGATGGGTAATCTGATGCAACTGATTGCTAATCTATTATAACAGTTGAATCATCTGTTGTAATAGAAATATTATCTATTGCATAAGTTGTCTGTGTTAACATATAACCCATCTGACTGTAAATTATTATTTGATTTAAACTTATCTACTTTTATTTATAGGTTATGTATCCATCACTTGTGCATACTAAAGAAAAGTTGGGGATGAGTTCTCTTATTACTTTAGGTCTTGTTTATACAATAGTAGACCCAACAGTGAAATTAATAAAAGAGAAATTGGTTGGAGCAACATCCATAAGAAGAGCAGTTAGGAAAGGTCAGCCTCATGTTGAGGCTCTTCATGACCAACCTGCCGTAACAGATTTGGGTGCTGCTTGTGGGGGTGTTGTTGGTGGAGTTGTTGATATTAGTGGCAGCCATGCTGATGCTGATGCTACTTCCAGTCATGATGATGAGCATGTTTATGCTCATGAAAAAATAAATGTGTTTGAAATCACCCCTTATAGTGGTCCCTCTCACCCCTCTTCACGCTCATGTTTTTATTATAAATGCAAAAATTACATGAACAAACAGGATAAACTCTTTCAAAAACTAGATGCATTTACTGATGCTATTGAGGATTTGAAATCCAAGAGGGGTATCATACCATCCAAGAAGGTGAGAGAGCTATACACTCATATAGTGGAGGTTAGGAAGAAGAAAAAAACAAATAGACATATACTCTCAAATATGAAACCTAAAAAAAATTGCAACTCCTCCTACTCCTCCAAAAGTTGATGAAGTTCAGGGACCACTGAAGAAGGTAAACATATATGCGAAACTTGATGCCAAATCGAAGGTTGCTCTGAGAAAGTACAAAAATTCTAGGCATCGCATAAAAGACTTCACCATGAATACCTTACCCCCTAAAACTTTAAGAATATGATAGATATGAGGTATTGGTGTGTGGACACGGTAAGTTTACTTTTCCTAACCTAACCTTCTAATCTATTTCATGTCTTACATTCTAAGTCATCTTACATTCTGGTGTAATAGGTGGTTCATCTATTGCAATATATTATACATCTGTTACATAAGTTGCATTAGATGGGTAATCTGTTAACAGATTCAGAGAGCCTATGCAATAGATAGACCACCTGTTGCATATTTTCACTTTTTTTTCTTTTTTAAAATTACTAACCTATTTAAAAATTGTCTTCTTATATTATAGTATGTTGATGAAATTCTTTTCCTCATGAGGGGTAGGCAATTAGCATACTCAGATGCTTATGATGCTGGCGATAGGATGATGGACCTCAACTACTACAACAATTTCAAGAATAGGTACTACGATCTCAGTGACTTAGCGACAACTCCTGGCGGCTCAGGATTTGATTTTTTTATTTTCTACGTTTGACTGGCATCAAGATATGATTGACTATGTTAGAGAGAGGAGGTCATATCGATATGGCAAGGAATGAATCAGGGCAAAGAGAATTCTTGCAGTCATGAACCTGGACATAAAACATTTTTTGGCTCTTAAGATACTATTCGAGGATGAAAAGATAAAGGTTTATGACTAAAACTTACCTGCCAATGAGGAGTCCAATATTTTTACCAAGGTGTAGCCATTATTGGATTTATTCCCCAGATTGTTGAAGAAAAGTGTCCTGATGAATCATTTGCCAGCGGAAGTGTTGACTGAAAAATGAACTTTTGAAGGTAGCAACAATGATAAGGACCCTAAAAAAAATTTAACCAGTTCCACGTGCGGGTCATACGCATTTGCATACATTGAATATTGGATAACCAACATAAAAATGTCCAACCCAAGGACCTTACTGAATGACAATACCGTGGCAAGGATGTAAGAGGTCTGAGATTATGTGGTACTAACTAAATGGTTGGAGCCTTTGTATAAAAACGAAGAAGTAGAAATACCATGACAATTTTTTTTAAAGTATACATGTAGTGAAATTTTTTTATGTTTGATGAAAATTTAATTTGTTTATTAAATTTGGTAAATTATGAATTAGTACAAAAAATAATGACTAAGTTCAGATATTGCAACAAGTGCATTATATAGATGTAGACATCTGGATAATGCAATAGATGACCAACCTATTGCAACAGATAATTTATCTATTGCTAGATAGTTTATCTGTTGCAACACATAGTCTATCTATTGCAATAGATAGGTCATCTATTGGAACAAATCAAAATAGTCGGAAGACCTATTTGATAATTTCCAGCAGATGACCCACATGTTGTAACATATGTCAAAATTTGTTTGACATTACCCATACATATGTCGTCTGTTGCAACAAATCCACTATTTATTTCAATATTTGAATATAATATTTCATTTCAATTAACAAGTTCAAATCTAAGGATAAAAGAAAATTCATAGACACAATAATGTTAATTTAACGATAAATTAAAATTCATAGACAATTAATTGTATATTGTTTAAGTAATGTCACTTTTTTTTTTATGATTGTGACAATTGTATAGTTTTATTAAATTTGCAAAATTATGAATTAATAAACAAAAAAATGTAATAGATAATGGATCTATTACAATTGATGTGACATCTGTTGAAAATTATCAAACAGTTCTTCCTACTTGTTTGAATTATTCCAACAGAGAGACTATCTGTTGCAATAACAATGTTGTTTTAATTAGTTTCAATAGATGTGACATCTGTTGCAACATATTGATTGACTGTTGCAATATTTGAATCTACTATTCTATTTCAATTAATAAGTTCAAATCTAAGGATAATATAAAATTCATAGAAAAATTAAATAAATTGGATCATTCACAAATTACATTAAATAAATTAACAAATAAATAAAATTTAAATTTTTTTTAGTACTTTGGCAGACTCAATCTATAATGATCTACTCTATACTGACAAGTTATTCTTCATCTGGTGCTATGAAATTTGGCTTTGATCGTCGTGAATCTTTAATGTCTCTTGCATACGGTTTCTTAGCTTTCACTTCTCTAGATTTCCATACAAGAGTAGCATATATTTTATGAAATAATCTAACATCAAGTTCATCATTTGAAACTTGTAATCTATCGCTCAAATACTCAGCATAAGCGGCAACAAAAAGACCGCAATTCTTGCTTTTATAAAAATTAGATAATCCATATCTTGCAATTAATATAAGAGTTGTGAAATTTATGAAATGAAACTAAATCATGATACTTACAGGCTGCCAATGGATTGTTGAGCAATTCCTTCAACACATTCTACATCAAATGGATTACCCATTTTATCCCGGTATGTTTCAACCGTGCACCAATCAATACAAAACTTTTGGTCCAAAAAGCCACTTATATCAAGGTAAGTAGGCAATATTTTGTCCAGCTTTTCTATCTCAGATGACGGCCCAGAATATCTCCATCGTGACATCGAGTTATAAACCTGGATGCACCTCTCTTTTAGAACAACGACAGAGGAGTTGCAATTTTGTTCAAAAGTTCAAAACAAAGACAGAGGATTTGCAATTATTCTTTTTTCAATGCTTGACAATGCCTTGAAATTTTTTTTCTTTCTCCTCTTAGTCGTCTTAATCTCTAACAGAGTGTATGGATATGAAATCCTCTTTGATGAAATGACACCCCTCTTAGATGTTAATTTCTTTATAGAAGCATTTAATACATAAATAGAATTAATCACTCCATCATGTTTTGCCTTGCAGTTTTGACATTTGCAAGCAAAACATTCGCTAGGAGGGGCAAAATCTGTAAAATTAGTATAATCATAATTATAATAGTTATTTCAAAAACTGCAAGAGGAGCATCATTAGACCCAACAGTAACACCGCTACCACCACCAACAACTCCATCACCACTAGCACCATCAATAACAATAAGCCCACCCTCCAAAATTATTTTTCTTATGATGGCTGTTGCTCCAAACAATTTATTTTTTATTCTATCAATGACCTTAGTGTCTGATACAAGTATGATTATGACCATGGTCACTTTTTGAGAAATTTTGAAGATCACCTAAAGAGAGAACAATCCTAAGTGTGAAGGAGTCCCAAAATCGATTTTGAAGTGCACTCCATAGGGCGGATTTGGAGCCTTTTAATAGAAGGGCTCTTTTGTCTTTTGTCCACTACTTGTATTGTAATATAAATATAACATTGTAGGGTTTTATGTATTTAGTTTATGCTTGATATTGTAAGAATACTTCTCTTAGAGAGAGAGACTCCAACCGAAACTGGGCCTAACACAAAAGTGAAATTGTTTGTGTGTGGTGCATTACTTGATACCTTGGTGCTTGAGAGGTGGATGCCTCTCTTGTATCATTGTAAGAGTTAGGTGAGTGTTGTTAAGGTTTCAAGAGTGGAATAGGCTCTTGGGTTCCTAAGATTACAACTTCATTGTGTCTAGCTATCTATCCTTGTTTCTTGTTTTTAGTTTCGGTTTTCTATGTTTTGTTGTCAAACCTGTAGGTTCTTGTTGGTGTAACCTTGTTGTTTTTCATTATATTATGTTAATATAGTTTGTTGGTTAGATGGATTCGTGTGTAAAACACTTGTTATTCTCCCTATTCTTGTTATAAGTAGCGAATCCGAGAGAGGTCACCTACATAGTCCGCGGTTTCTCTTGTTGTGGACTATTTTTGGTGTTTGTTTTGTTGTGTTATTGGTCATCCTTATATAATTTGGTATCAGATCCATATTTGATTTTGTTCTAACAAGAACAATCTTGGGGTTAAGAGTTGAAAAATACAAAAAAAGTGTTGAAATCTAAAAATTCCAGTAAAAAGAGAAATCTGTCAATCTTGTTCTTGGCCGAGAAAATTATGTTGTGATGTTGTCTCTGCCGAGATTTGTGTTTGTATGTTTATATCTAGGTGTTCTTTTGTTTTTTATAGTGTGTTTCTTGTGTTGATATCTCTTTCACTAGAACATAGAGTGTCAAGATCTAAAGTTGAGCTTAATATATTGACAATATTGAAGTGAACTTGGAGTTGGCCGAGCCTTGAAGATGTTGTTCTTGTCCGTATAGTGTGTTATTGTAAGACCCCGCAAAATTTCTAGTTTAATTCAGTCCTTTAAGTTTGTCAAGGGGTCCCAGACTTAAAAAATTCTAGCTAAGTTTTCAGACTTAGTTTATTTTTAGCCTTCGAAAGTTGGCAATCTCTTTTTGTGACCTTAATGTCCGTTAATGGTCTATATTTTTATTAATTCATGATCAGGAATGTCTATAGGGATTCCCGAATGAGTTTTGGATTTTTTGGACCTCGTTTAGACCTTGTTTGAAATCCCAAAATAGTGGGTCGACGTAATGTCGGCGCATCGCATTGCCAATCGTGTTGACAGAGAAAATGTTTCTTAGCTTAAGGCAATTTCCAGTGAACCGATGCGATGTCAGTGCATCGCGTCGGTTATCGTGTTAGTACCCTTGGCACGCCGTGTCAGATGCAGCATTGCTAGTCACATTTTTCTGTCTTTTAAACCCACGTCCTTGCATTTCAGAACTATGTAGCCAGCGTAGGTTGAGACATCAAAACCTATTAGATGAGGGTTCATAAGGTGGATTAACCTATCAGATGAGGGTCCCACCGTTCTCATTAGAGTACTTGATAGATGAGGGTCACTCACATCTTGTCCTTACTAGTGTCTCGGTATTAACACCCTTCCAATTGGGGTTACAGATTGGACCCCAACTCAATTTTAATATCTTATTAGGGGCATGTCAGTTAGATGACTACCTCCCATAGTATCAGTCTTCAGTAAAGAACTCAGATAGTTCTACAAATTTCAGGATTACCAAATATAGTCAAACAATTTAGTATGAAACTCAGCTAGTTTCATTAGAATTAGGACTGTCAAACACAGTCACTCAGTTATCAGTTATATCAGTTATCAGTAATCTATGTTATCAGTAAACTCAATATTCAGAATCCTTATGATTTCAGTTACAACTATGTATACATACATGTATCCTCACGTATTTATGTTCATGTTATTAAATCAATTTAGTTCATACAGATGAACTCTTACATTCAGCCTTACCTCACTTTGTGTACCAGTACATTTACACGTACTGATGCATACTTTTATTTTGCACTAAGGTGTTTTATACCATAGGTTCGGATACTCAGGTTCCCGATCATACTTAGCAACTCAGATATCAGCAGTCAGAGTCAGTAGTGAGTCCTTATATTTTGAGGATAAGATTATTTCATTCTTTCAGTATTTCAGTACTTAGTCATTTTTAGTAGAGGAGTTAGTTGGGCATATGTCCCATCAACTCTTTATTCAGACAATTTAGAGGATTTTTCAGACTATAGCATGTTCAGACAGTTATTTCAGTTTTGGTATTATCATACCTTGTTCAGACATTGTTTTATTCAGTATTATTTAGTATTTTGAACCTTATGGTAAGTTTTTTGCCAGATTTCTGCATTTATTTAAGTTATATTGTTATTACAATATTACTATTATTCAGTGCTCAGTTATAGATATTAGTCATGGGTTAGCTAGTGGTCCTTCGAGATTATTAGCACCGTGTAGCATTCGGGGTACCAGAATCGGGGCGCTAGAAACTTAGTATCAGAGCCTAAGGTTTAACAATGTCTTAGGAAGTTTAAAAATCCGTATCTAGTAGAGTCTTATACATGAGTGTGTTGCGCACCATATTTATGTGCAAGAGGCTATGAGATATTTTAGGAATAGTTTCCCTTCTTTCAGTATTCATGTCGTCCGAGTGAGCATGAGCTCCAGTTAAACTCTCAGTCTAATCCTTCCTTCTCTTCCATCTACACAAATGCCTCTAAAGAGGACTCAGGGAAGGGGAAAAGGGGATCAGCCAGCCCCTTAGCCCGATCAGCCTAATCCTTTAGGCGAATATGTCACCCATGCAGAATCTAGAGCTGAATTCACTACTCTTGTACATTCAGTTGCCGCCCAAAATGAAAGTTCAGCTATTTTTCTGGCCAACCCAGTATCCAATTCTATTACAGCTAGGATTTGGGACTTCACCCGAATGAATCCTCCTTTTTTTGGGTCTAAGACAGATGAGGACCCTTAGTATTTTGATCAGGTGCAGAAGATTTCTAATATTATGGGAGTGACTACTATCCAGAATGTTGAGCTTACTGCATATCAGTTGCAGGATGTGGCTCACTTTTGGTTCAAACAGTGAAAAATAGAGAGGGCTATAGAACAGGTAGCTTCAATTTCAATCAGCCTAAGTCAGAGGGTAGGAATCATTCTCAGTTCTGCCCAAAGTCCTCAATTCCACCTCCTTCCTCATCCAGTGCTCCAGTTCCTAAGTTCAGGAATGGTAACAAAGATAAGGCACTAGGCTCTAAGTCTCAGAGAAGCGTTAGTAGTGCCCAAACTCATCCTCTTTGTAAAACTTATGGCAAGCACCATCAGGGTATTTGCAGATCTGGTAGTGATATTTGTTTCGGATTTTGAAATCCAGGCCACAGAGTCAAAGATTGTCCCCAGTCAGGTTTTCAGGGTCTGCCTAACCATTCCTCAACTCAGTCCGATCGCCTGAATCAGCAGGGTGCCACTTCCAGTGCCACTAGTGGGCAACGCCTAAACAGACTTTATGCTTTTCAGTACCAACAGGACTAGGAGAATTCTCCTGATATGGTCATTTGTACGTTACAGATTTTTCATATATATGTTTATGCTTTCCTAGATCCAGGAGCTTCCTTGTCTTTTGTTACTCCTTATATAGCAGTAAATTTTAGAGTCAGTCCTAAAATTCTAGCAGAGCCCTTCTCAGTCTATACCCCAATGATTAAAACTATCATAGCTCGGTGGGTATACAGGAACAGTCCAGTTATGGTATTCCAGAAAGTCTCTTTAACAGACTTAGTTGAATTAGAGATGACTGATTTTGATGTCATTCTTAGCATAGATTGGCTTCATTACTGCTATACCACAGTCGACTGCAGAAATAAAATTTTCCAGTTTCAGTTTCTAAATGAACCCATCCTAGAGTAGAGGGGTAATACTTTAGCCTTCAGGGGTCAACTTGTTTCCTACCTAAGGGCAAGAAAAATGATATCTAAGGGATGTGTCTATCATCTTTTTTAAGTTAAGGACTCTAGTTATAAAACTCCCAGTATTGAGTCAGTTCCAGTAGTGAATGAATATTCAGATATGTTCCCTGAAGACCTTCTCGAAATTTCTCCCAAAAGGGGCATAGATTTTGGCATCGATCTTCTCCCAGATACTCAACCCATATCTATTCCACCATACAAAATTGCACCAACATAACTTAAAGAATTAAAAAAGCAGTTGAAGGATCTCCTAGATAAGGGATTCATCAAACCTAGTGTGTCTCCGTAGGGTACACCAGTTCTATTCGTGCAAAAGAAAGACAATTCTCTTAGAATGTGCATAGACTACCGTCAGCTCAATAAGGTCACAGTCAAGAACAAGTATCCACTTCATAGAATCGATGACTTATTTGACCAACTCCAGGGTGCCAGTTACTTCTCTAAGATAGACCTCAGACCGGGCTATCATCAGCTCAGAGTCAGATATTGTGACATTCTGAAAACAACTTTCCATACTCGGTAGGTCACTTTGAATTCTTAGTCATGTCATTTGGTCTTACCAATGCCCCATCAACTTTTATGGACTTGATAAAATAGGTGTTCAAGCAGTACTTGGACATGTTCATCATAGTCTTCATAGATGACATTCTTGTCTATTCCCACAGTGAGCATGATCATGCAGACTATCTCAGAATAGTATTACATACTCTCAGAAATTATCAGTTATTGAAGAAATTCAGTAAGTGCAAATTTTGGATAAGGTTAGTAGCATTCCTTGGTCATATTATTTTCGGTGATGGAATTAGAGTTGATTCTCAAAAGACCAAAGTAGTGAGAACTGGCCTAGACCTATCACTCCATTAGATATTAAGAGTTTTTTGGGTTTGGCTGGCTATTACAGATTATTTGTTGAGTTATTTTTATCTATTTCATCCCCTATGTCCAGATTGACTCAGAAAAAAGTTATATTTTAGTGGTCAGATTTATGCGAGAAGAGTTTTTAGGAGTTGAAGACTAGACTCACCTCAGCTCCAGTGTTAACTCTTCCAGATGGTCCCGATGGGTGTGTCGTGTGCTAAAATGCATCTAGGGTAGGTTTGGGTTGTGTCCTCATGCAGAATGGTAAGGTCATAGCCTACACCTCCAGACAACTTAATCTCCATAAGAAGAACTATCCGACTCATGATCTTGAGTTAGCAGCAGTGGTCTTTGCCTTAAAGATTTGGAGGCACTACTTGTATGGGTTGTATGTTGATGTGTTGACAGATCACAAAATCCTCCAGTATATGTTCTCTCAGAAAGATCTTAATCTTCGTTAGAGAAGATGGTTAGAACTGTTAAAAGATTATGACATAAGTGTCCTTTATCATCTGGGCAAGGCCAATGTAGTGGCTGATGCTCTCAGTAGACTTTCTATGGGTAGTGTTACTCATGTTGAGGACAATAAGAAGAAGTTAGCCCAAGAAGTTCATCAGTTAGACAGACTAGGTGTTTTCTTAGTCAATTCAGTAGAAGGGAGTGTGTGGGTTCAGAATAGTTCAGAATGATCTCTAGTTTTCGAAGTTAAGGAAAAGAAAGATAGAGATCCCTGTTTAGTCAAGATAAAGGTAGAAGTTTTCTCCCAAGGGGGAGATAGGGTTTTGAATTGTTAGGGTCGTCTGTGTGTGCTAGGTGTTGATAACTTAAGGCAGCAAATTCTTGCAGAAGCCTATGGTGTGCGTTACTTTATTCATCCAGGGGCCATAAATATGTACTGCAACTTATGGGAGATCTATTGGTGGAGTGGGACGAAAAGAGATATTATAGAGTTTGTGGCTAAGTTCTCAACATGTCAGCAAGTTAAGATTGAACATCAGAAGCCAAGTGAGTTCATGCAGGAGTTCAGTATTCCTACTTGGAAGTGGGAAGAAGTGAACATGGACTTTGTGATGGGTTTCCCTCGTACTCGTCGTCAGCATGATTTAGTTTGGCTTGTTGTAGACATAATGACCAAATAAGCTCATTTTTTTCCAATCCATACCTCTTATTTAGTCGAGGATTACACCAAACTATACATCAGAGAGTTGGCTAGATTGTATGGTGTTTCATTGTCAATTGTCTCAGATAGAGGTACCTAATTCACCTCTCATTTCTGGAAAGCATTTCAAAAGGGTCTTGGTACCCGAGTTCACCTCAGTATAGCCTTTCATCCTTAGACCGATTGTCAAGAAGAAAGGACCATCTAGATTTTATAAAATATGCGGCGAGCGTGTCCAATTGACTTTAAGGGTAATTGGGATGACCATTTACCTTTGATTGAGTTTGCATACAACAACAGTTATTATTCTGATATTCAAATGGTTCTATTTGAAGCTCTCTACGGTAGGAGATGCAAATTTCCAATCTGTTAGTTCAAAGTCGGTGAGGCCACATTGGTAGGTCATGACTTGGTCTTTGATACCTTAAAGAAAGTTCAGTCAATTAGAGAGAGGCTCAAGACAGCTCAGAGCCAACAGAAATTGTATGCAGATGTGCGTAGAAAGTATCTCAAGTTTGAGATTGGTGATTATGTATAATTGAAAATCTCTCCCATGAATGGCGTGACGAGGTTCTGCAAGAAGGGAAAGTTCAGTCCCCGATATGTTGGTCCCTTCAAAATTCTTAGTTGCTTCGGTAAAGTAGCTTATGAGCTCGAGTTGCCTTCAGATCTAGCTTCAGTGCATCCAGTGTTCCATGTGTCCTTGCTTGAGAAGTGCATAGGTGACAAAATAGTTGTAGTCCCTATTGAGGGCGTAGATATTCAGAACAGTCTCTCTTACGAAGAAATTCTAGTCAAAATCCTTGACTCTCGAATTTGCAGATTGAGGAACAAAGAAGTCCTTCTAGTCAAAGTCCTTTGGCGGAATCAGTCCATTGAGGGAGCTACTTGGGAAGCAGCAGCAGACATGTGGACCAAGTATCCTCACCTCTTCTCCGCTAATTTATGCTCAACCCAAGGTAATAGCTTTCCTTAAGATTATTCCATTTTATGTTCAAATTTCAGTTACAAACTTGGTATTCAGTTTCATGCTCAGTTTTCTATTACAAACTTGGTATCCTTTACCATTGCATGTTTATGAGTTAGTTCAGTCATGGATTCATGCATCAGATATGCATGTTCAGCTTATCAGTACTCCCAGTCATGCATTCATGTATCAGATTAGTCATGAAATCATGCATCAGATTTGCATGCTCAGTATGAATCTCAGAAAATCAGTAATGTTAG
The DNA here is from genome assembly GCF_002878395.1 of Capsicum annuum. Classification (NCBI taxonomy): domain Eukaryota; kingdom Viridiplantae; phylum Streptophyta; class Magnoliopsida; order Solanales; family Solanaceae; genus Capsicum; species Capsicum annuum. The sequence goes on along the minus strand of NC_061121.1, from coordinate 220,149,781 downwards.
TCATGTAATTATGTTTCAGTTGTTCATGTTCAGTATGTACTTCAACTTATCATTTCTCCCATCTCAGTCAGTCTCATTCGAGGAAGAATGATCCCAAGGGGGAGATATTATAAGACCCTGCAAAATTCCTAGTTTAATTCAGTCCTTTAAATTTGTCAAGGGGTCCCAGACTTAGAAAATTCTAACTAAGTTTCCAAACTTAGTTTATTTTTAGCCTTCAAAAATTGGCAATCTCTTTTTGTGACCTTAATGTCCTTTAATGGTCTATATTTTTGTTAATTCATGATCAGGAATGTCTATAGGGGTTCCCAGATGAGCTTCGGATTTTTCGGACCTCGTTTAGACCTTGTTTGAAATCCCAAAACAGTGAGTTGATGTGATATTGGCGTGTTTCATTGCCAATCGTGTCGACAGAGAAAATGTTTCTCAGCTTAAGGTAATTTCAAGTAAACCAATGCGATGTCAGTGCGTCGTATCAGTTATCGCATTGGTACCCTCGACGCGCCGCATCAGATGCAGCATCACTGGGCATGTTTTTCTGTCTCTTAAACCCAAGTACTTGAGGATAATTAGGTCATTTTCCCCCGACCTTTAGCCTTCATAACACAAAATTTAGCCCTCTTTTGGCTAAATACATTTATTATTTCACAAGTGCTCAAGAATAAGAAACCCTAGGTGATTAATTTCAATACCAGAACTCAAGCATTCTTCCATCAATCTTTTAGAAATTGTCAAACAAGGTATGTAAAGTGTTCATCCAAGGGTCCCTTCCACCCTTGGAGCTCAAGAAACCCTTTTCAAAATATGAATTTGAATTCCATGTTGGGGGTTTGTTTGTACACATGCTTATGTTGTGATATAATTTCCAAGATTGAATCTTTATTGAATTCTCATTACTTTATGTTAGTATGTGGATTGAAATCCTTAAATTTAAAGTGCTTGATATAGCCATGTTATTAGTTGTTGATTCATTCCCTAGAAAAGGTTATGCCTTCCATGTGTTTGTAAAAATGCCTAAGTGAATAAGAATTGAGTATTATAATCTATTTGTGATCTCAATGATGAATTCATGATGTACCCATATATTCAAAATGACTCCCATGCTAAAGCTATGTCTTGTAATGATTTAGTGGAATGATCATGAGTATGGATTTGTGAAATTATACTACGTTAGAATGTATTCCCATTCATGTGTAAGCTTATGACTTGCGAATACTTCATGAAATCCCTCAATGATAGTATTATGAACTGTTGACTATGGTCATGTGTTCAAGTAGTGTCATGTATCATTTATTTTCATGCTATCAAGTCCAGGGGGTATTTAATACCCGCCAATTTATCTGTGTGCCTAGAGCCAATGTCAGTTTTCAAGATAACCTCAGTCAAGCCATGATCAGTAGAATTCAGTGAGTCTTAAAACTCAAGAAAACTCAGCAGTATTCAGTTCAGTCCTCAGTAACTTAGTTAGTTAACAAAATTTAGTAATATTCTATCAGTCAACGGAATTCAGTAAATTCAGTCCAGTTTAGTCCAGTATACTCAGTTCAGTGTCTATTCAGTTGGGAGTACGATTCAACATCGAGTGAACCCAAGGATGGGAACTCACCTACCAGCAGAGGGTGTGATTCTTATAAGCAGTCATTGCATTCCAGAAATATGTAGCCAGCGTAGTTTGAGACATGAAAATCTATCAAATGTGGTTTGATGAGGTGGCTTAACCTGTCAGATAAGGATCCCGCCATTCTCGTTAGAGTACCTGACAGATGAGGGTCACTTACAACTTATCCTTACCAGTGGCGCGGTATTGACACCCTTCTAATTGGGGTTATAGATTGGACCCCAACTTAGTTATAATATCTTATTAGGGGCATATCGGTTAGATGACTACCTCCCATAGTCTCAGTCTTTAATAAAAAACTCAGATAGTTCTACAGATTTCAGGACTGTCAGATACAGTCACTGAGCTTAGTACGAAACTCAGCTAGTTCCATTAGAATCAGGACTGTCAGACATATTCACTCAGTTATCAATTATATCAATTATCAGTAATTCATGTTATCAGTAAATTCAGTATCCAGAATCCTTATGAATTCAGTTACAGTTATGTATTCATGCATGTATCCTAATGTAGTCATGTTCATGTTATTCAGTCAGTTTAGTTCATACATATGAACTTTTGTATTCAGCCTTACCTCACTTTGCGTACCCGTACATTCACACATACTGACGCATACTTTGTTTTTGCGCTATGGTGTTTTATACCATAGGTTCGGACACTCAGGTTCCCAATCGCGCTTAGCAACTCAGATATCAGCAGTCAGAGTTAGTGGTGAGTCTTCATATTTTGAGGACATGATTATTTCATTCTTTTAGTATTTAGTCATTTTCAGTAGATGGAGTTAGTTAGGGACATGTCCCGTCAACTTCTTATTCAAACAATCTAGAGGCTTTTTCAGACTATAGCATGTTCAATATTATTTCAGTTTTGGTATTATCATACCTTGTTCAGATGTTGTTTTATTCAGTATTGTTTAGTATTTTAAACCTTACGGTAAGTTTTCTGCCAGATTTCCACATATATTTAAGTTATATTGTTATTACAATGTTACTATTATTTAGTGCTCAGTTAAAGATATCAGTCATGGGTTAGCTAGTGGTCCTTCGTGATTATTAGCACCATGTAGCATCCGGGGTACCAGAATCGGGGTGCTACAAACTTGGTATCAGATCCTAAGGTTTAACAGTGTCCTAGGAAGTCTAAAAAGCCATATCTAGTAGAGTCTTATACATGGGTGTATTGCGCACCACATTTATGTGAAGGAGGCTATGAGATGTTTTAGGAGCAGTTTCCCTTCTTTCAATATTCATTTCGTACGAGTGAGCATGAGCTCCAGTTAAACTCTCAGTCTAATCCTTCCTTCTCTTCCATTTACACAAATGCCTCCAAAGAGAACTCAGGGAAGGGGAACAGGGGATCAGCCAGCCCCTTAGCTCGATCAGCCTAATCCTTTAGGCGAACATGTCACCCATGCAGAATCTAAAGCTGAATTCACTACTCTTGTGCATTCAGTTGCCACCCAAAATAAACGTCCAGCTATTGTTCTGCCAACCCAGTGTCCAATTCTATTACAGCTAGGATTTGGGACTTCACCCGAATGAATCCTCCTTTTTTTTGGGTCTAAGACAGATGAGGACCCTTAGGAGTATCTTGATCAGGTGCAGAAGATTACTAATATTATGGGAGTGACTACTATCCAGAGTGTTGAGCTTGCTACATATCAGTTGCAGGATGTGGCTCACTTTTGGTTCAAATAGTGAAAAACAGAGAGGGCTATAGAGGCATGGCCAATTGATTGGGAGGAGTTTGCCATCGCTTTTCTAGATAGATTATTTTCCCTGGAGCTGAGAGAAGCTAAGGTGCTAGAATTTGTTAACCTCAGGCAGGGCAATATGACAGTGAAAGATTATTCTCTCAAGTTTACTCAACTAGATAGATATGCTCCTCATGTGATGGCAGATAACAGATCCCAAATGAGTAAGTTTGTGTCTGGAGTGAATAAAAGTATGGTCAAAGAGTGCAGGACCACGATGTTGATTAGTGAGATGGACTTGGCTAGGCTAATGACCCATGATCAGTAGATAGAGGAGCAGAAGAATAAGAGAGAGAAAAGAAGAATAAGAGAGTTAGAATAGATAGCTTCAATTTCAATCAGCCTAAGTCAGAGGGTGGGAATTATTCTTAGTTCTGCCCAAAGTCCTTAATTCCACCTCCTTCCTCAGCCAGTGCTCTATTTCTTAAGTTTAGGAATGGCAACAAAGATAAGGCGCTAAGCTCTAAGTCTCAGAGTAGCATTAGCAGTGCCCGAGCTCATCCTCTTTGTCAGACTTGTGGCAAGCACCATCAGGGTATTTGTAGAACTGGTAGTGATGTTTGTTTCGGATGTGGAAATCCAGGCCATAGAGTCAAAGATTATCCCTAGTCAGGTTTTCAAGGTCAGCCTAACTATTCCTCAGCTCAGTCCGATCGCCTGAATCAGCAGGGTTCCACTTCCAATGCCACTAGTGGGCAACGCCTAAATAGACTTTATGCTCTTCAGTCCCGACAGGACTAGGAGAATTCTCCTGATGTGGTCATTGGTACGTTATAGATTTTTCATATATATATTTATGCTTTGATAGATACAGGAGCTTCCTTGTCTTTTGTTACTCCTTATATAGCAGTTGATTTCGGAGTCAGTCCTAAAATTATAGTAGAGCCCTTCTCAGTCTATACCCCAGTGAGTAAAACTATCATAGCTCGGTGGGTATACATGAACAGTCCGATTATGGTATTTCAGAAAGTCACTTCAGCAGACTTAGTTGAATTAGAAATGACTAATTTTGATGTCATTCTTAGCATAGATTGGCTTCATTACTGCTATACCACAGTCGACCGCAGAAATAAAATTTTCCAGTTTCAGTTTCTAAATGAACCCATCCTAGAGTAGAGGGGTAATACTTTAGCCTTCAGGGGTCAACTTGTTTCCTACCTAAGGGCAAGAAAAATGATATCTAAGGGATGTGTCTATCATCTTTTTTAAGTTAAGGACTCTAGTTATAAAACTCCCAGTATTGAGTCAGTTCCAGTAGTGAATGAATATTCAGATATGTTCCCTGAAGACCTTATCGAAATTTCTCCCGAAAGGGGCATAGATTTTGGCATCGATCTTCTCCCAGATACTCAACCCATATTTATTCCACCATACAAAATTGCACCAACATAACTTAAAGAATTAAAAAAGCAGTTGAAGGATCTCCTAGATAAGGGATTCATCAAACCTAGTGTGTCTCCGTGGGGTGCACCAGTTCTATTCATGCAAAAGAAAGACGATTCTCTTAGAATGTGCATAGACTACCGTCAGCTCAATAAGGTCACAGTCAAGAACAAGTATTCACTTCCTAGAATTGATGACTTATTTGACCAACTCCAGGGTGCCAGTTACTTCTCTAAGATAGACCTCAGATCAGGCTATCATCAGCTCAGAGTTAGATAATGTGACATTTTGAAAAAAACCTTCCATACTCGGTATGGTCACTTTAAATTCGTAGTCATGTCATTTGGTCTTACTAATGCCCTAGCAACTTTTATGGACTTGATGAAATGGGTGTTCAAGCAGTACTTGGACATGTTCGCCATAGTATTCATAGATGACATTCTTGTCTATTCCCACAGTGAGCATGATCATGCAGACCATCTCAGAATAGTATTGCAAACTCTACAAAATTATTAGTTATTCACTAAATTCAATAAGTGCAAATTTTGGATAAGGTTAGTAGCATTCCTTGGTCATATCATTTTCGGTGATGGCATTAGAGTTGATTCTCAAAAGACCGAAGCAGTGAGAAACTGGCCTAGACCCATCACTCCTTTAGATATCAAGAGTTTCTTGGGTTTGGCTGGCTATTACAGATGGTTTGTTGAGGGATTTTTGTCTATTGTATCCCCTATGTCCAGATTGACTTAGAAAAAAGTTAAATTTCAGTGGTCAGATTCATGCGAGAAGAGTTTTCAGGAGTTGAAGACTGGACTCACCTCAGCTCCAGTTTTGACTCTTCCAAATGGTCCCGATGGGTATGTCGTGTACTACAATGCATCTAGGGTAGGTTTGGATTGTGTCCTCATGCAGAATGGTAAGGTCATAGCCTACGCCTCCAAATAGCTTAATCTCTATGAGAATAATTATCCGACTCATGATCTTGAGTTAGCAGCAGTGGTCTTTGCCTTAAAGATTTGGAGGCACTAATTGTATGGGTTGCATATTGATGTATTGACAGATCACAAAATCCTCCAGTATATGTTCTCTCATAAAGATCTTAATCTCCATCAGAGAAGGTGGTTAGAACTGTTAAAAGATTATGACATAAGTGTCCTTTATCATCCGGGCAAGGCCAATGTAGTGGATGATGCTCTCAGTAGAATTTCTATGGGTAGTGTTGCTCATGTTGACGATAGTAAGAAAAATTTAGCCCAGGAAGTTCATCAGTTAGCCAGACTAGGTGTTCTCTTAGTCGATTCAGCAGAAGGTAGTGTGTGGGTTCAGAACAGTTCAGAATTATCTCTAGTTTTTAAAGTAAAGGAAAAGTAGGATAGAGATCCCAGTTTAGTCAAGATGAAAGAATCAGTCAAAGATCAGAAGGTAGAAGTTTTCTCCCAAGGGGGATATGGGTTTTTGCATTGTCAGGGTCATCTGTGTGTGCTAGGTGTTGATGACTTAAGGCAGTGAATTCTTGTAGAAGCCCATGGTGTGCATTACTCTATTCATTTAGGGGCCATAAATATGTACTATAACTTGTGGGAGATCTATTGATAGAGTGAGATGAAGAGAGATATTACAGAGTTTATGGCTAAGTGCTCAACATGTCAGCAAGTTAAGAGTGAATATCAGAAGCCAAGTAGGTCCATGTAGGAGTTTAGTATTCCTACTTGGAAGTGGGAAGAAGTGAATATGGACTTTGTGATGGGTTTCCCTCGTACTCGTCGTCAGCATAATTCAGTTTGGGTTGTTGTAGCCAGAATGACCAAATTAGCTCATTTCTTTCCAGTCCATACCTTTTATTCAGTTGAGGATTACACCAAACTCTACATCAGAGAGTTATCTAGATTGTACGATGTTTTGTTGTCTATTGTATCAGATAGAGGTACCCAATTCACCTCTTATTTTTGGAAAGCATTCCAAAACAGGCTTGGTACCCGAGTTCACCTCAGTATAGCCTTTCATCCTTAGACCGATGGTCAAGCAGAAAGGACCATCCAGATTTTATAAGATATGCTGCGAGCGTGTGCAATTTACTTTAAGGGTAATTGGGATGACCACTTACCTTTGATTGAATTTGAATACAACAACAGCTATCATTCTAATATTCAAATGGCTCCATTTAAAGCTCTCTATGGTAGGAGATGCAGATTTCCAATCGGTTAGTTCAAAGTCGGTGAGGCCACAGTGGTAGGGCCTGACTTGGTCTTTGATACCTTAGAGAAAGTTCAGTCAATCAGAGAGAGGATCAAGATAGCTCAGAGCCAACAAAAATTATATGTAGATGTGCGCAGAAAATATCTCAAGTTTGAGATTGGTTATTATGTATAACTAAAAATCTCTCCCATGAATGGCGTGAAGAGGTTTGGCAAGAAGGGAAATCTCAGTCCCCCATATGTCGGTCCCTTTAAAATTCTCAGTTACTTCAGCAAAGTAGCTTATGAGCTTGAATTGCCTTCAGATCTAGCTTCAGTGCATTCAGTGTTCCATGTGTCCTTGCTTAAGAAGTGCATAGGTGACCCAACAGTTGTATTCCCTATTGAGGGCGTAGATATTCAGAATAGTCTCTCTTACGAAGAAATTCTAGTCAAAATCCTTGACTCTCGGATTTGCAGATTGAGGAACAAAGAATTCCTTCTAGTCAAAGTCCTTTGGCGGAATCAATCCATTGAGGAAGCTGCTTGGGAAGAAAAAACAGACATGTGGACCAAGTATCCTCACCCCTTCTCCGCTAATTCAAGCTCAACCCAAGGTAATAGCTTTCCTTAAGAGTATTCCATTTGATGTTCAGATTTCAGTTATAAACTTGGTATTCAGTTTCATGCTCAGTTTTCCATTACAAACTTGGTATCCTTTACCATTGCATGTTCAGTTGCATGTTATGAGTTAGTTCAGTCATGTATTCATGCATCAGATATTCATGATCAGCTTATCAGTACTCCCAGTCATGCATTCATGTATCAGATCAATCATGAAATCATGCATCAGATTTGCATGCTCAGTATGAATCGCAGAAAATCAGTAATGTTAGTCATGTAATTATGTTTCAGTTATTCATGTTCAGTATGTACTTCAACTTATTATTTCTCCTATCTCAGTCAATCTCATTCGAGGACGAATGATCCCAAGGGGGGGATATTGTAAGACCCCACAAAATTCCTAGTTTAATTCAGTCCTTTAAGCTTGTCAAGGGATCCCAGACTTAGAAAATTCTTGCTAAGTTTCCAAAATTAGTTTATTTTTAGCCTTCAAAAATTGGCAATCTCTTTTTGTGACCTTAATGTCCTTTAATGGTCTATATTTTTGTTAATTCATGATCAGGAATGTCTATAGGGGTTCTCGGATGAGTTTTGGATTTTTTGGACCTCGTTTAGACCTTGTTTGAAATCCTAAAATAGTGAGTCGATATGATATTGGCGCGTCGCATTGCCAATCACGTCGATAGAGAAAATGTTTCTCAGCTTATGGTAATTTCAAGTAAACCAACGCGATGTCAGTATGTCGTATCAGTTATCGCATTGGTACCCTCGACGCTCCGCGTCAGATGCAGCATCACTGGGCATGTTTTTCGGTCTTTTAAACCCAAGTACTTGAGGGTAATTAGGTCATTTTCCCCTGACCTTCAGCCCTCATAACACAAAATTTAGCCTTTTTTTGGCTAAATACATTTATTATTTCACAAGTGCTCAAGAACAAGAAACCCTAGGTGATTAATTTCAATTCAAGAACTCAAGCATTCTTCCATCAATCTTCTAGAAATTGTCAACCAAGGTATGTAAAGTGTTCATCCAAGGGTTCCTTCCACCCTTGGAGCTCAAGAAACCCTTTTCAAAATATGAATTTGAATTCCATGTTGGAGGTTTGTTTGTATACATGTTTATGTTGTGATATAATTTCCAAGATTGAATCTTTACTGAATTCTCATGACTTTATGTTAGTATGTGGATTGAAATCCTTAAATTTAAAGTGCTTGATATATCCATGTTATTAGTTTTTGATTCATTCCCTAGAAAAGGTTATGCCTTCCATGTGTTTGTAAAGATGCCTAAGTGAATAAGAATTGTGTATTATAATCTATCTGTGATCTCAATGATGAATTCATGATGTACACACATGTTCAAAATGACTCCCATGCTAAAGCTATGTCTTGTAATGATTTAGTGGAATAATCATGAGTATGGATTTATGAAATTATACTACATTAGCATGTATTCCCATTCATGTGTAAGCTTATGACTTGCGTATGCTTCATGAAATCCCTCAATGATAGTATTATGAATTGTTGACTATGGTCATGTGTTCAAGTAGTGTCATGTCTCATTTATTTTAATGCTATCAAGTCCTGGGGGTATTTAATACCCGACAATTTAGCTGTGTGCCTAGAGCTAGTGTCAGTTTTCAAGATAACCTCAGTCAAGCCATGATCAGTAGAATTCAGTCAGTCTTAAAACTCAGGAAAACTCGGCAATTTTTAGTTCAGTCCTCAGTAACTTAGTTAGTTAACAGAATTCAGTAATATTCCATCTATCAACGAAATTCAGTGAATTTAGTCCAGTTCAGTCCAGTATACTCAGTTCAGTGTCTATTCAGTTGGGAGTAGGATTCAACATCGAGTGAATCCAAGGATGGGAACTCACCTACCAGAAGAGGGTGTGATTCTTAGAAGCAGTCCTTGTATTCAAGAACTATATAGCCAGCGTAGTTTGAGACATAAAAACCTGTCAGATGAGTGTTGATAAGGTGGCTTAACCTGTCAGATGAGGATCCCGCCATTCTCGTTAGAGTAACTGACAAATGAGGGTCACTCACAACTTATCCTTACCAGTGGCACGGAATTGACACCCTTCTAATTGGGGTTACAGATTGGACCCCAACTCAGTTATAATATTTTATTAGGGGCATATCAATTAGATGACTACCTCCCACAGTCTCAGTCCTTAGTAAAAAACTCAGATAGTTCTATAGATTTTAGGACTGTCAGATACAGTCACTCAGCTTAGTACGAAAGTCAGCTAGTTCCATTAGAATCAGGACTGTCAGACATAGTCACTCAGTTATCAATTCTATCAGTTATCAGTAATTCATGTTATCAGTAAACTCAGTATTCAGAATCCTTATGAATTTAGTTACAGTTATGTATTTATGCATGTATCCTAATGTAGTTATGTTCATGTTATTCAGTCAGTTTAGTTCATGCATATGAACTCTTGCATTCAGCCTTACCTCACTTTGCGTACCCGTACATTCACACGTACTGATGCATACTTTGTTTTTGCGCTATGGTGTTTTATACCATACGTTCGAACACTCAGGTTCCCAATCTCGTTTAGCAACTCAGATATCAGCAGTCAGAGTCAGTGGTGAGTCCTTATATTTTGAGGACATGATTATTTCATTCTTTTAGTATTTAGTCATTTTCAGTAGATGGAGTTAGTTAGGGACATGTCCCATCAACTTCTTATTCAGACAATTTAGAGGCTTTTTCAGACTATAGCATGTTCAACAGTTATTTCAGTCTTGGTATTATCATACCTTGTTCAGACGTTATTTTATTCAGTATTGTTTAGTATTTTAAACCTTACGGTAAGTTTTCTGCCAGATTTCCACATTTATTTAAGTTATATTGTTATTACAATATTACTATTATTAAGTGCTCAGTTAAAGATATCAGTCATGGGTTAGCTAGTGGTCCTTCGAGATTATTACCACTGTGTAGCATCCTGGGTACCAAAATTGGGGCATTACAATTGTTGACATTGGAATGAACCTTGTTGTTGTGTTGTTGTTGAGTTCTTGAAGGTTTTTTTGGTGTTCATATTGTTCTTCATCTATTCTTGCAACTTAAGACAACCAAAAGACTAAAATAGATCCAAAAAGTTGTAAGACAAAGGTTGTAAAGTTGTTATGGGAAGACTTGCGCACATCACTTCCTAGACTTGACAACCACTTTTCCTTAAATCAAGGTGCCTTGTTTTGTGGGACTAGTAAAGTCAAATCTCACCCTTTTGAGTTTGAAAAGTTGACAAGGATTACAAGACTTTATTTTCCCTCCAATATTAAGTCATCCATTCCAAAAGGTGTATAAGGACTAAAAACTTCAAGTTGTTGAAAATTTATGAGGGCCGTGACCAATTAAGGGGTGCCACATCACCAAAATTACTGTTCACACGACCATTTTAAGCTCAAAATTAGATCTTCTATTTTTGATCTTTTGTTTCTCTTGTTGATTCCATTACTAACTTAAGTGTTAACGCTAAATTGTAAGTTAGTTTTGTAGCCGTTATTCGTATTTATGATCCTTCATGTGTCCTTTTGTTATTGTTTCCTTGAGTCGCTGTAGAGTTTTGGTTCACCTCTCAAGCACGGAATACAATCAAGCTTTCCACACTTGTGTGATTGAGTGAAGAAATCGAGAGGCAAAGAACTAAAGAAAGAGTGTGAGGACCTTTCTTTACAACTAACTCATTTATTATTTTGTAGGTATTTTTCTTAGGTACATTACAATGGAGGGAACGACCTCCCAAATCGTGGGTAACAATGATACCAATATCCTCATGACTTCTATTAAGGGCCTCAACCGCACTTTGGAAAGAATACAAGTGAGTCTTGGGAAGTTAGAAATGGATGTGTCATCGTTGAAAGGGGATGTATCTATTATGAGTGGGAGATTAGAACGAGTGGAAAGCCAAAGGAGCCTCCCCTCTACTCCTCAATACTATTATGTGTCCTCGATTGGACATGATCAAAACAATTTCCCTACCATCTCCTCCAAAATGTTACACCAAATAATCAATCCACCGAGACAACCACCAAATACTTCCCAAAGCCAAGAATTTGATAGACCAACCTACCCTCCACTTCACCAAGTCCAACAAGAAGAATTTAGAACCCAAATACCAACACCAAACCCTAGCCCTCCACTTAACCAAAGGCCTCACATTCCAATTCAAGCTCCATTAGACCAAAGACCTTACTTTCCACCCAATCCAAACCCACCTAACCCAAACCAACCAAATTATGTGGAAGAAAATGGTAAGGAAGAATGAAATGGAGTGTATGGAGTCTATGGTAATGCTTACTTGAGGAAATAAAGAATGAGGGGTATACATGGGGAGCTAGGCCGAGAGGTTAGGGAAATCCACCAAAATCGAGACTTGAGCTTAAACTCCATCAAAGTAGCCTCCTAATCTTTAAGAGTGAGAGTGATCCCAAAGTGTATCTTGCTTAGGATTCATCATGCGATAAGGTATTCCAACTCAATAACCTTACCAAGGAAAATAAGAGTTGCTATGCGATAGCTCATTTTGAGGGGTATGCTAATACGTGGTGGGAGTATGTTAAACGGTTTAGGAATGAGATGATCGGGCGACAACCTCCTCCTTGGTTTCGATTGAAGAACCTTATGCGGAAAAGGTACTTGCCCGAGACTTATAAGCATGAGCTCGTTGCCAAATTGTACAATTTGAGGTAAGGGAGCAAGAGTGTCATGGCTTACTACGATGAATTTCAATAATTGATGTTGAAACTTGACCACCGGGAGAGAAAGTAAGTCATGACATTGTGCACTTCAAGGTTAGGTTAAACAAGGACATCTCCACTCGCATGACACTTCAAAAATTCGACATAATAGAGGGCATCTTCCAATCGTCTTTAGAGGTAGAGAGGGAGATCAAAGAGAACTCATTCGTGGCTTCCCAACCCGAGATCCCCAAGCCTGTCCAAAAATAGCCTCCAAGGTATGAAAGTAAATTGAATTCTACTTCCAATCTCAAGGGGTTTCAGTTTTCAAGTGTCAAGGGTGGGGGCACGAGGTTAGTGAGTGTCCAAACCTGAGGAATGTGATCCTAAGGGAGGGAAATTTATACTACCTATGAGAGAAGGTGGTGATTAAATTGACTAAGGTTGGTGGCAAGCCTAAATATGGAGAGCACAAAGAGGTTGAGATTCAAGTTGAGGAGGAAGGAGAAGATGCGTGGCCGTGTGAGATACCTCTCTAAAATAGGTAAGGTCATAAATTTGTCAAAAAATTTCTCTCAAGATGGAGAGGATGATACAAGTATAATCATAAACATGGAAACTTTTTGAGAATTTTTGAAGACCACCTAAAGAGTACACAAGCCCAAGTGTGAATAAGGCCCAAAACCGGTTTTGAAGTGCACTCCATGGGACATATTTGAAGCCTTTTAATGGAAGGGCTCTTTTATATTTTGTCCACTACTTGAATTATAATATAAATATAAAATTGTAGGGTTTTATGTCTTTATTTTATTATTGATATTGTAATAACACCCCTCTTAGAGAGAGAGAGACTCCAATCAAAACTAGAGCCTAACACAAAGGTGGAATCATTTGTGTGTGGTGCATTGCTTGATACATCGGTGCTTGAGAGGTAGAATCCCCTCTTGTGTCATTGTAAGAGTTAGATGCATGTTATGTGTGGTGTTAAGGGTTCAAAAGTGGAATAGGCTCTTGGGTTCCTAAGATTACGACTTCATTGTGTCTAACTATTTATCCTTGTTTCTTGTTTTTAGTTTTGGTTTTCCATGTTTTGTTGTTGAACCTGTAGGTTCTTACTGGTGTAACCTTATTGTTCTTCATTATATTATATTAATATAGTTTGTTGGTTGGTTGTCTTCGTGTGTAAAACACTTGTTATTCTCCCTATTCTTGTTATAAGTAGTGAATCCGAGAGTGGTCACCTAGATAGTCCACGGTTTCTCTTCTTGTGAACTATTTTTAGTGTTTGTTTTGTTGTGTTCTTGGTCATTCATGTATCAGGGTCTGATAAAGTTTGTACAAACTATATAGTAATAAAAATGGTATCTTCAAATCTCGATTAGTTGGAACAAGCCACAGATGCACAATCTACAATAAATCAGTATATATATTAGAATGTTGATTAAATTATTTTAAAAGATCATTAATCAAAACAAAAAATTAATTAGAATTAGACTTACTTCTTCCTTTGGGGGTTGAATAGATCAAGAAATTTTTCTTTTTTATCAGTTTTGACCGACAGCCATATCAGGATTCTTGGACATGAAACTTCTTTCTAGTAGTTCACTTGTTATCTCAAATAAGGAATCACTTCAAATGCCCAAGCCTATAAAATAACAAAAATAAATCAAAAGCATTATTCAATAAAAAATAAATGAATCATAATAAAAGAAATATTTACCATGAAAGCCCATGGAAAGCCATATAAGTTGTTCGTCTTTGGCAATAATAGAGTCAACAATTATTTGATACTCATTTTAAAGCTTTCATAACCCTAAGGATAGCTGTTAAATGCATCAAGATCCTCGAAGAACTTTGTTAAACCAAGTTTTATGTTGTTGTTAACGTCTCTCTCCTAAAGAATATTATGTACAAACCAAACCAAGCATAATGAATGCTTATGCTTCTTTGAAAGTCTTTTACCTTTCAACGCTTCTATCAATTTTTTTATTTTTGAAGCGTGGACCAACAAGGGACACCAATTCATCACCATCCCTTGACTTGCCTTTGCCTTTTTTAAGTGTGCGGGGTGCTTTTTTTGGGTTAGAATAGGAATAAGTTGAGAAGGAGGAGGACAATATTTTAGTCCAGTAACTATGACAAACTCCCTCCAACCAAAATTAACAAGCATACCATAGTAATTTATCCATACCTCATCCATCTTATCTTTATTTTCAAACATAACCAACGCTTGAGAAGATCATATATCATGTCATTTGAAAATGGGCATTGTTATCTATTGGCAAATCAAAATTTTGCCCAAAGCAGTTGTCCCTAAAATAACCATCCAATTTTTGGTCTCAAAGTATTTTTTTGAAGGTGTCAAAAGATTTTTTCATGGCTGAATTAACCACGAAATCACCAGTTAAATCTGTGGAACCATCACACTGCATTCTCACAGGATAACTATCAATGCTGAAGATTTTGACTAACTCTTTAGTGATAGGGCTATTAGCATTTTGATCATCTCTTTTGAAACATTCCTCACCCTATGTTCATTATCTTCTACTTCTGATTGAGATATCACTTGTAAAGCAGGATCATAGAATGGTGGATGTAGCCTAGCCGTTTCACTTGTTCCTTTACTTGGACTTGATTCAATTTTTTTTTCTTTTGGGAGCCATATTATCTAAGAATGACAGGAAAATAAAAAATATTATAATTGATTAATGCATCATTAAAAAAATGATAACAGTAAATCTAATATGTACAATACAGTAAAAATAACAGTTTCAATAGATCACTCATCTGTTGCAACAGATAAGTTATCTATTACAACATATAACTAACCTGTTGCAACGGATGAGTAATCTCTTAAAAACAATAAAAACAATTTCAATACTGTTGTGATTTCTTCCAACAAATCACTTATCTGTTGAAACAGATTACTGGCCTGTGCAATAAATTATTCATCTGTTGTAACATATGAGTGATCTGTTTGGATCAGTTATAAACTGTCAGCATTGTTTATATTTCTTCCAATAGAAGGGTCATCTGTCGTAACAGATGAATGATTTGTTGGACTAAATTAAAGTCTTAGACATGTCGTCCTATTGGAATAGTTGATAGGATTTCATCCAACAGATGGTTCATCTATTGCATCAAATGGTTCATCTGTTGCATCAGATGGTAAATCTGTTTGATCAGATAGTTCATCTATTGCATTAGATGGTAAATCTGTTGGATCAGATGGTTAATCTGTTGTATCAGATGGTTAATCTATTGCATCAGATGGTTAATCTATTGCAAAAAAAAAAAAAAATAAGTAGCAAGATTTTCTTCATTGAACAACAATATTATTGTTTTGTTTACCAAGAACAATAACAAATCAACCCACCAACACCAACATAATGCACAAAAAACATACAAACCAAGAACATCAGCAGTGACAAAAACACCAACATTGTTGTTTTGTTTGTACAAACACAAACAATAAAAATCAACCTTCAAAAAACATAACAAACACTAGTAAATTGAATCAACAGTTCGACAACAAGAATTACAAAAATCATATTTCACTCTAGAAAGAGAAGAGAAGAAATACTAAAAATTAGGGTTTTCTTCAGTCCCCATTTCAAATTTAAGGAACAAATATTGAAACTGTTAACCAATACTAGAAGAGAAGTAGGCTCAAGTTTCTCTTTTTCTTTGTAACTAAAAAGCCCTAATTTTTTACCCGTGAAAGAAGAAAAGGGACGATGAAGAACTTCAAGCTGTTGTCGTCGAAGAGCAATGCTGTCTCATCGATTGACGGTTGAAAGTCGAAAAGAAACTCGAAGCCTAACTATTTGTTGCTGGAGGTTGAAGTCACCGGAGATTTAAGGGAGAAATTTACAGAACTGTTGGTTGGAAGAAGTTTGAGATAAATTGTCGAGAGAGACGGGGGAGAGGAGAGGGGTGTGGGTTGATTTATATTTTTGAAAAGATTAGAAAGTTTTAAAAATATTTATCAAGTCCATAATTAACTTAATCAAGTTTTCTAATTATGTTTGACTCTTTAAGTTGGTCAATCTCACCAATCCTTCATTCAAGACGTAAAAACACCTTTCCTTCAATTTTCTCAATTTATGTACTTTAATACTTTTATCTTCTTCTCTTCTTCTTTTTTTATTTTTAAAGTTTTTCTCCCTTTCTAACTTTATATCATTATTTTTTTTTTATTTTCTATTTTTTCATGATCTAATTCTACATGTCTTTTTTTATTCTTTTACTTTTGTTTTTATCCCTTTTTTTGACTGTATGAGTAAAAAAAGTGGATCTTTCAGAAATAGCGACAATTTCCTACAAAACTTCCCTTTCATAGCCACATTTTACATAATTACCATTTATAATCGCTGTATTCGATTCTAAGCCGTTGTATTCGCTTTTACTCAATGGTCTGTATTCATAAAAAATATAAATACACTACATATTTAGTCTCGCCAAAAACACTATCATTATTTTTTTTCTTTTTCGTGCTTTCTCTATTTTTCTTCTTCTTTTTTTTCCTATTTTTATTTTTTTCGTTTCTTTCTTTTTATTTATTTTTTTATTTTTTTCTCTCTTCACTCTCTACTTCTATTTATATTTCTTCTTTTCTTTTCTTGTTTGATTTTTTTCTTTTTTATATTTATTTTCTTTATTATTTTTTTGATTCTATTTTATATTTTTTGTATTTTAAAAAAATATGACTAGTCGAGCACAAGTCATGGATGATAACGTAAGTGAGCATAATTGTTTATCGTAATTGTAGTCACACCATTATTTATATATTTTTATTAATTGATACAACTATATTTGTATTTGTATTTTAAAATTCGTGCTTGTATTTATATTTTACAGTTCACATTTGTATTTGTATTTTATACTTCGCACTTATATTTGTATTTGTTAGTTTGCATCATCATTTATATTCGATATAATTCACACTTGTATTTTAAAGAACTGTTTTGTATTTGTATTTTATAATTGACTGCATATTATATTGTATTATATTTATATTATGATTTTATTGTGTTTGTATAATTAGATGTTATTTGGATTATACTTGTATTTGTATTCTATTTTTTTTGATGTCTTTTTATTTTTAAAAAATTATTTTGTATCTGTATTTGTAAGTTGATTGCATATTGTATTTAGCCGTGACTATGTACAATTTGTATTTGTATACAAATAAGTAAATGCATTAATTGTATTTTCTTGATTCTAAAATATATAAATATATAATTTATCATTTAATATAAATATACCATTTTGTATTTGTATATCAAAATTATCATTCATATTTGTAAAATAAACAAATATCATTTGATACAAATACAATTACAAACAAATGGAGCAAGTGATTTTACAATACAAATGCAATATGTATTTGTATAAAAATTTAAATTGTATTTATTTGTATCAATAAATACAACTCGTATCAATAAATACAAATAAGTATTCGTAGAAATAAAATCAATCGTTCCTTTCAATAATTAAAAAATACAAATGATAGTTCGTACTTGTATTTGCATGTTATAATTTGCATTTGCATTTTATATTTCGCACTTGTATTTATATGTTATAGTTTACATTTGTATTTTTTTAGTTCACGCTTATTTTTGTATGCTATAGTTCGCATTTGTATTTGTATTTTATAGTTTGCACAAATAAAAAAAAGGAGAAAAATGAAAAGAAAAAAAGAAAAAAAGGAGAAAACTGAGAGAAAAAGGAGAAAAAATACAAAAAAAAAATATAAGAATAATAAAAATTAGGGAAAAATACAAAAAAAAAAAGAAAAAAAAGAGGAGAAAAAATGAAAAGGAAAAAAAGAAGATGAAAAAAAACAAAAAAAAGAAAAAAGTGAAATAAGAAAAAAAGAAAGAGAAACCAACAAAAAAAAAAGGAAAAGAAAAAATGAAGAAAAAATTTTAAAAAGTATAAAAAAGGGAGAATAATAGAAAATAGAAAAAGAGAAAAAGAAGAGTTATGAATTGTAATTAGGAATAATTAATAGGTAAGAAGGGTGTATGAATTATAATTAATTAAAATTCAGGCTAAATAGGATAATTAGGAATCTATATTTGCTAAGATATATCCCATAAAAAAAATGATATAGTAGATACTTTTATACCTTTTTATGTCAATTAAAAAAAAAAATCAAGAAAAGAAACTGGTAAAACGACAAAAGCAGTTGGCAGAAAAGGATAAAATAGCTGGCAAAAAATAATCAAGATTCAATTTGACACCTAAAAAGTAAAATTATGCCAAAGAATATGTGGAAATTTTGTGTAAATTTTTTGAGCTTTGTGGGTATCTCAAGAAAAATAGTTTACATACAGGTAAATTTGGATAAATACTTTACCTTTAATAAAGTGAACCTTATCATGATATTTGTATTGTTAGGATTATCATAGATTGATTAATTGTGTCGATTGTTAATCTATCGCGACACATATTTTTAAACAAGATTTAAGATTGAAAATGTGATCAATGCGAAATTACCCGTTTATCTAATAAAGAAAGTACAATATGATAAAGCTTCTGCACAGGGTTGGGAGAACAATCCGATTACGAGGGTAAAGAACAAAAATAAAATACAAATTTGAGGACTAAAGAGGAAAAGTAATTAACATTAATTAGACACTTAACTATTGAAGTGGAAGATATTCAAGTCCTAAATGCTACCTACATCTACTATATAAAAAACAGATATTTTAATTTACTTGTTTATTTTTACATATCAAGAGTATTTTATTACTTGTTTCTCATACTTTCCTTAATAGTATTTAATAACTATTTAAGTAGTAAATTTAGTCAAATTTAGAGTTCCAAAACATCATTAATAAGGTTAGTTTACTAATATATACAATGTCAACCCCAACTTTGTGAGACATCTTTGTCAGATCCAAAACTACTAAAGCCCTGAATACAGAAACTGAGAAAAGTTTGATATTCCATACACTATATACTCAAATCGTTACAGCATTGAATATGCCAATAGAGACATCTAAAGGGACGCGATGATAGATAATCCACCAGAAGATGCTGCAACTGAACCAGTAATGGCATGAGAGTTCGCGAAGTAATAAGCCCCAGAGCTGCATTGGATTAACCATCTCAAAACATTGGTCGTTCTAGTGAAACCAGCAACATATAAATGACATTCTTATTTGCCTAGTCCATCTGGGAATAGGTTTACCAAATCAAAGGTATTGTCATCAATGTTGCTAGGATTCCAACAGGGATAAGTTCCACCGCTACTACTTCCAGGAATGGATGGTGAAGCTATACAATCCTGGACTCCAATACGATCAACAATTGGTAATGGCAAACTTGCAGAGTTAACTGTAGGACCTACTTGACTGGATCCAAACAACTGCTTGCTCATTAGCGCTGTCAAATCATACCTAACATTATTGAATGAAGGAATGTACATTCCAGAGCCACCAGCAATTGACGGCTGCAAGCTATGCGATGGAGATGTCTTAGTGTCAACCCCATGACACACTCCAGAGGTGCCCTCTGCTGGTACAATGATATGGCCTTCTATACTTTGCACGAACTCAACCATGCCTGGAAATGAACTATTCAACTCATTACCTACAGCAGCACCAATAGGGATTTTCTCCAGGTCAGCAGCTGATGCTCCTTCAATAGCATCAGTACTTATGCGGGTTGTGACTGGCTCTGGTATAGATAGCATCCCTGTGTTGAAAGCATCAGTGACATAGTTGGTGATTGGCCACTGTAATTGTCCTCCACAAGGTCCTTGTGAAGGTTCAGTAATGTCAGCAGCACTAGTGACATCATGAATACTTCTTCTCTTCTTCGGGTTGTTTTTGTCATTTAATCGAGTGTAGAACTTCTGGGCATGGCTAGCCACCTGTGTTGGAGTTCTAGATAACACAAAGTTCCTCGATATAGCCCGCCAATCACCCTTTCCATATTTCGCCAACCCCTGGAGAAACAACCTAAGAAAGGAAAGAAGATTAAAGAAGTTACTAATGCACTCTCTCAATCAGCACATTCTTATGCATCTTTGAATTTCTACTTACAGTTGTTATGATTATATAGACATTTTTTACTTCCATCTGTATACAATGAACACATCCAATAAGTTCACATCACTGTTTGTCAGCAACAGTGCACAAGTGTTTACAGCACGAGTAGATTGAAGCCTTTAAAAGTCTAATGTCTACAGTAACTTGTTCATATAAAATACGCCACTCATTTGTTTGCGAATAACAATAATACTGACGACGCAATGACTTACGTTATGAAACTGATATCAAGCTGTTCTCCACCGACAAACTTACACAGAAAAAAAAGAACTGCATTTAATTTTTCTTAAGAAAAAGAAATCTAAAGAAAAATTTAAGAAATTACTAACCAAAGCAGATTCAGACACCAAATTTTCTGAATGACATATTCTTATTAAAAATGTCACACCAGATCAACTTAGATTCTACTATAATTTACCATAAAAGTAGAAGTAACTTTAGTTACAATTAAAGATAACACAACTTCTGTCAATTTTTTGGGTGCAATCTCAAACAGGAAAAAAGCAGCATTTTGTTGCAAAGAACTTCGTAAAACAACTTTTAGTCGGATGTTTCAAACCAATAAAACTTATTTAACTATCAAGAAACACATGATTGAAGAGATCAATTAACCATCAATTTAGTCATATGTTCCAAACCAAACTAACCATCAATTTACTCAGATGTTCCAAATCAAACTAACCATCTATTAAGTCAGATGTTCCAAACCAAACTAACATGGTAAGTTGGTAACCTCACCTGTGTTCCTCTGCTGTCCAAGGAATCCCTTTTCGCCGTTCGGTAGAACTTTGCATTCTCCGATATTTAGGTAGCGGAACTATACCAGACTCAATATCTTTAATATCTTCAACTAATACAAGATAATGTTCGATAACTTCTTCAAGAGATTTCCCAGGAACTGCAGCAGCAATCTGCTGAATTAGATCTCTATCTCCAGAATAATCAGCCAAGGCATTTTCAAATGCTTTGTTTTCCTCCTTAGTCCAGGAGGACCTCTTGCATGTTCGGTCGAGGCTCATTTTGTTGGATCTTCAGTGAGACGTTTTAAGACGAAAGGGAAAATTCACAAAGCGTTTTCCCAAATTGGCTTACTTATGGAAAGTTTACGAAGTGTTTTCTAAATTTGGCTTTTGGAAAGTTATGAGGAGTTATTGTAAAATGGATTACTTATGGAAAGTGTATGAAGAGTTTTAACAAGTTGGTTCACTTAAATATATGACAAAGGCCCGCATATATATATTTGGCTATGATTTTCTGTAGCCTGTGACACTTGGTTAACAGAAAGAATGGCGGCAAAACTCTTATTAAAATCAGCTATTGATTTAAATAGAGACTCCTGTTGTTGTTGATTTTAACTACAGTAGTGAGCAACTGTTAAGGAGAAAAGGCAGGTGGCACACTCAAACAAAATGACCACAAACATGACTTTTGTATCTAGACTAGATGTTAAGGTGCACATCAATATGGTGGGAAGCAACCAAAGTTCACAGGTGGCACACAAACACAAGACTTTGACACGGTCACTGATTAACTAAGCAAGATTAATACAGTAAGAAATGACATTCTTATCAATAAAAAATTATAATACAACGAAAGAAAATTGCTGTTAAGCTGAACTACAACTACAACAATGAAGCATATCTTTCTATATTAGTTAAGAGATCAGTCAAGAGGAGGATATCTGAAAGAGATATATAGCCTTGCACATAAAGGATGCAACAACGACTTATGCACACTCGCTGGTACCGTGCAGACTATATAGTTGAAAAACATATTTCTAAAAAGTTTACGCCCACTAACTTAAAATCCTAAATCTCCCTTTCGCCTCGCACCACATAAAGTAAAACAAATTTACGCCCACTAACTTAAAATCCTTAATCTCCCTTTCGCCTCACACCAAATAAAGTAAAAGAAAGGCACAAGCTGAACAAATTGTGTACCAAAAGATTTGATTTTGAGATATTTTGGCATGAAATTCTAACGAAATGCTCAAGATTTAGTTCGCCGGAGAGACAAATATGTTCAAGTAATTCGAAAAAAATCAAAAAGGTGAATAACTTCCACAAAGTCTCTTGTGGAAGAACAATGTTGTAGAAACATCAAAGATGGATATTTATCAAATGGACACCAGTTAGAAGCAAACAAATTGTAAATCCTTTTTCAATTTTGAACAAATCACAGATGACAAACTTTTGAATATGATCAAATGCCAAGAAGTTGCTCAGTTCCCCAGAGATATGTTCGCTATATACTGATGCATTACTTTTAAGCAGATATTGTCTTGCATGGATTATATTCCAAGGCTAGTAACTTCTTTTATCTTCTTTCTTTTCTTAGGTAGTTTCTGCAGGGGTTGGGGAAATAAGGAAAGGGTGATTGGCGGGGTATATCGAGGAACTTTGTATTATCTAGAACACCAGCACAGGTGGCAAGCCATTCCCAGAAGTTCTACACTCGATTAAATGAAAACAATAAAGCAAAGAGGAGAAGAAGCATACATGATGTCAGTAGTGCTGCTGATCTTGCTGAACCTTCACAAGGACACAAATCTGATGAGTTGAAAGGACCTTGTGGAGGACAATTACAGTGGCCAATCACCGACTATGTGACTGATGCTTTTGACACAGGGATGCTATCTTTACCCGGGCCAGTAAAAAAATGTACGACTGATGCTATTGAAGGACCATCAGCTGTTAACCCGGAGAAATTCCCGCTTGGTGTTGCTGTTGGTAGCGAGTTCAATAGTTCACTTCCCGGTGTAGTTGAGTTCCTACGGAGTGTAGAATACCTAGTCATTATACCGCCAGAGGACACCTCTGGAGTATGCCGTGGGGTTGACACTACGACATTTGCATCACTTTTCATGCAACCATGCTGGTGGCATTGGAATGTACACTCATCCAGACTATGAGGGCACCTTTGGAGCGAGGCGTGGCATTGACACTTAGCTTGCAACCATCAATTGGTGGTGGCACCGGAATGTACACCCATCTAGTCACTATACCGGCAGAGGGCACCTCTTGAGCGAGGCGTGGGGTTGACACTAGGACACTTAGCTTCCAGCACTTAGCTTGCAAGCATCAACATCTGCTGGTGGCACCAGAATGTACACTTGTCCATTCAATAATGTTAGGTATAATTTGGAAGAGCTAACAACCAAGCAGTTGGTTGGAGCCAGTCAAGTAGGTTCTACCGTTAACACTGCAAGTTTGCCATTACCAATTGCTGATCATATTGGAGTCCATGATTGTACAACTTCAAGCAGTGGCTCTACGAATGGTTTTATGAGCACCATGGGAGATCTAGAGGGAGTATTTTTCTGTCGATTCCATGCAATTACCATCAATTCCTGGCAGTATTTCCACAATCTAAATATCGAAGAATGCAACAATCTAAATAATCATCCCATTACACCTGAAATAGATGACACTCTCTCTCAATATGTCCCCAAAGTCTGAATGATCCTCACTTCCTGACCATCGATCTGTGGATAAAAAGCCATACTAGGTGAACTTAGGTACCAAGACCCTCCTGAAAAGTCTTTTAGAATCGAGAGGTAAAATGAGTACCCCATCTGAAATGATGGTCAAATGGACTCCATGCAATTTCACCTACTCCCTAATATAGAGTCTAGCATAATCCTCGATTGAATCTGAAGTGTTAGCAGGAAGGAAATGAGCTAACTTGGTCATCTAGTCTAAAATAACCCAAATAGAATCATGCTGTCGACGAGCCCAAGGCAACCTTGTAATGAAGACCATATTCACCACTTCCTACTTCCAAGTAGAAATACTGATATCTTGAAGCATACTGTCAGGTCTTTGGTGTTCAACCTTAACCTGTTGGCGATTCAGACACTTAGCCACAAATTTAGCGATATCCTTCTTCATGTCATTCCAACAATAGACTTCCCACAGATCATGGTACATCTTAGGGGCCCCTGGATGAATAGACTATCGAGAACTGTGAGCTTCTATTAGCATGCATTATCTCAAGTCATCTACATCTAGAACACATAATCTACCCTGATAATGAAGAACACCATCTCCCTATTGGGAAAAAACCTCAACCTTCTGACCACTTCTTTTAACTTAAGCAAAATGGGATCACTATCTTGCTTTTCCTTCACCTCAGCTATTAATGAAGATTCTGAACCAAGATATTACCTTCGATTGAATCAACCAACGAACTCTCAATCTAGCAAGCTGGTGAATTAACCTCATGAACTAACTCTTTCTTCTCATTCTCAATATGAGCAACACTTCCTATAGACAATCTATTAAGGCCATCAGCCAAAACATTGGCTTTACCCAGATCTACCGTAGAGTGACGAAAAGGGATTGCTTGGACCGCAGAGGAACACAGGTGAGGTGAGGTTTTTCCTGCATATTTTGTAAGAATTAAAAGGGATCTAGTTCCTGCATATTCTGGCTAAATCGATCTATTAAGGATTTATTGTTTACAGTAAAGAATGAAAAGTGGCTTCAAGATGTTCTTGCAATAAAACATTTATTTTTTCCTGTTATTTTTGAGATGGACAACAAGTCTGAGAGGTTAGAGTATACACAGACCTTACCCCCTACCTTGGAGGTAGAGAGGTTGTTTCCGATAGACCTTAGATCAAGAAAAAACCCCGTCTAAAGCAGTATAAATAAAGAAATAACAAAACTAAAAAAGTCACGATACCATACTATAGACAACCTAACAAATCATCCTAAACAGTATTCATAACAAGATAATACCAATAATCAAACTACAAACAACAACAACTAGTAACCAAGAAACAGCAAGAGTAATTTCTACTACTACTAGTATGACTAGCAGCAAATGGAAGGATAAGTGAGACAACTCTTAACTATCTAACTAACATTTTACCTAGATCCTTGTAATCCATAACCTCCTATCTAAAGTCATATCCTCGGTAAGCTGAAACTCTGCCATGTCTTATCTAATAATCTAGAACTTCTAGAGTTTGTTGGTTAATTTTGTTTTTTTTTAGTCAGAGTTAGAATGACTCACCAAAGAAAAAAAGGAACAATCAGGAGCTACCAAAACAAGCAAAAATTATAGGATGATAAAGAGATAAAGAAAACGTAGTAGCAAGCTTCTTGATTTTGAAGATTTGATGTTTTTGAGGAAAGTTAAAATTACGGGAGGACAGTGGAAGAAATGTGACATAGAGTGTTTCATCCAAAGTAACACTTAGCTATCATCAATAATTTCGAGCAACTATATCGTGAATTGAGGAGATTTGTGAGTTTTTGAGGAGAGAGTGCAAATATATCGTGAATTGAGGTGATCTGTAAATTTTTAAGGATAGTTTAAATTGAGGGAGGACAATGGAAGAAATGTGACATAGATTGTTTCACCAAAAAAAAACACATCGATATGATCCATTATTTCGAGCTTTCGGCTTTGACAATACAAACGTATTGTGAATTGAGGAAAGCTATAGTTTTTGAAGAGAGTTTAAATTGAGGGAGGACAATAGAAGACAAGTGACATGGAGTGTTTTGCCATAAATAACACTTTGATATAATCCATAATTTTGGGCTTTTAGCTTCGATAATGCAAATATCTAATGAATTGAGGAGATTTATAAGTTTTTTAGGAGAGTTTAAATTGAGGGAAGATAATGGAAGAAATGTGACATAGAGAGTTTCACCAAAAATAACACTTTGATACGATTTATAATTTCGGGGTTTCAACTTTGATAATGCTAAAATGTCGTGAATTGAGGAGATTTGTATGCTTTTAAGGGGAGTTTAAATTGTGGGAGGACGTTATAGGACAGGTGACGTAGAATATTTCACCCGAAATAACACTTCGATACGATCCATAATTTTGGGTTTTCAACGTTGATAATGCAAATATCTCACGAATCGAGGAGAGTGTAAATTGAGGAAAGACAATGGAAGAAAGGTGACATAGAGTATTTCACCAAAAATAACACTTCGATACAATTTATAATTTGGACTTTCAGCTTTGATAATGTAAATATGTCATGAATTGAAGACAATTGTAAGTTTTTGAGGAGAGTTTAGGTTGAGACAAGACAATGAAATAAAGGTGACATGGAGTGTTTCAATAAAAATTACTCTTCAACAGGATACATACTTTCAGACTTCCTACTTTGACAATGTAAGTTTTGCAGGAGAGTTTAAATTGAGGGAGGACAATAGAAGAAAAATGACATTAATTTTGGGCTTTTAGCTTTAATAATGTGAATATCTCGTGAAATAAGGAGATTTATAAGTTTTTGAGGAGTGTTTAAATTTATGGAGGATAATGAAAGAAATGTGACAGAGTGTTTCACCAAAAATAACACTTTGATACAATCTATTCGAGCTTTCAGCTTTGATACACAAATATATCGTGAATTGAGGAGATTTGTCTGTTTTTTAGGAGAGTTTAAATTGAGGGAGGGGAGGGGAGGGGAGGGAGCAATGGAAGAAAGGTGACATAGAGTGTTTCACTATAAAGAACACTTCAATATGATTCACAATTTCAATCTTTCAGCTTTGATAATGCAAATATGTTGTGAATTGGGGAGATTTATAAGTTTTTAGGAGAGTTTAAACTGAAGAAGGACAATGGAAGAAAGGGGACATGAGTGTTTTCACTAAAAATAACACTTTAATATGATCCGTAATTTTGGGATTTCAACTTTAATAATGCAATTATTGGATGGTTGTTACCCATGCTATTGTATTGTTACTCGTAATATTTTGTTTTAATTGTTACTTAATTTGTTGTATCTCATCATGAAGTTTCATGGTTAAATAATGATGAAAAATCTCATTTTATGCAATGATTGATTTATTAGGATCACGTCTTTACCTTATATGTTTTTCTCATTTTACCTCAAAAGTAAAATGTGTATGTATTTCGTGTAAATTCTTTAAGCTTCGTTGATATTTTGGATAAATAGTTGAGAAAATTGAAGGAAAGGTGCTTTTTAAGTCTTGAATGAAGGATTGGTGACATTGACCAACTTAAAGGGTCAAACATAATTAGGAAACTTGATTAAGTTAACTGTGGACTTGATTAATATTTTCAGAACTTTTTAATGTTTTCAAAAATACAAATCAACCCAGCCCATACCCCTCTTCAATCCAAATCAACCAGTTTCTCTCCTCTCTCCCTCGACATCTTCTCTCAACTCTCTCCCAACCAACAGTTCTACAAATTTCTCCTTTCAATCCTCGGCGACTTCAACCTCCAACGATAAATAGTTGGGCTTCGAGTTCCCTTTCGACTTCAATCGTTAATCGACATGACAACCTTGCTCTCCGGCCACAACAACTTCAAATTCTTCATCGTTACAGGTAAAAATTTATGGCCTTTTTAGTTTTGAAGAAAACGAGGAACTTGAGCCAACTTCTCTTATAGTATTGGTTAACAATTTCAATATTTGTTGCTTTAATTTGAAATGCAGTTTGAATAAATCCCTAATTCCTGGTATTTCTTCTCTTCTCTTTTCGAAGTGAATTATAATTTTTTGTTGTTTGTTGCATTTTTTTGAAGTTTGATTTTCGTTGTTTGTGTTTATACAAACAAAACAACGATTTGGGTTGATTTGTTCTGTTCTTGTTCTTGATAAAAATAGTGATATTGTTGTTTTCTGTTGAACAAAATTGTCCTACTATTTTTTTCTCCAATAGATTATTCATCTGGTGCAACATACTAACCATTTGATGCAATAGATTTTTCATATGATGCAACAGATCAATCATCTGATGCAATAGAGGAATCATCAAATTAAAATTCTGATGTAATAGATTAATCATCTGATGCAACAGAGAAACCATCGGATAAAAAATTTGATGCAACAATTTAACTATATGATGCAATAGATTAACCATATGTTGCAATAGATTAACCATCTGATGCACCAAATTTACTATCGGATGCAACAGAGGAATCATCGGATAAAAAATCCGATGCAACAAATTAACCATCTGATGCAACGAAGAAACCATCGGATTAAAGATCTGACGCAACAGATGAACCTCTTATTGGATAAAATCCTATCAACTCTTCTAACAAGATATGTCCAAGACTTGATTTTTCCAACTGATCATTCATCTGCCGTGATAGATGACCCTTCTATTGGATGAAATCTAAACAATATTGACCGTTGATAATTGTTCCAATAGATTACTCATGTGTTGCAATAGATGTACGACCTGTTGCACATACCATTCATTTTTCTCAATAGATGAGTGATATGTTTTGTATAGTCACAACAGATTACTCAACCGTTGCTACAGGTTAGTTAATTGTTCTGACAGATCACTCATATATTGCAACAGATGTGTGATCTGTTACATAGACCATTCATCCTTCTCAACAGATGAGTGATATGTTTTGTATTATCACAATAGATTACTCATCCGTTGGTACAGGTTATTTAACTGTTCCAACAGATCACTCATATGTTGCAACAATGATGTTGCAATAGATGTGTGATCTGCTGCACAAACCATCATTTTTCTTAATAGATGAGTGATATATTTTATATTTTTGTAACATATTACTCATCCATTACAATAGGTTAGTTAACTATTCCAACAGATCACTTATGTGTTGCAACAATGTGTGATCTGTTACACAAACCATTCATCTGTCTTAAAAGATGAGTGATACGTTTTGTATTATTGCAACAGTTACTCATCCGCTGCAATATGTTGGTTATATACTGCAACAGATATACTACCTGGTGCAACAGATCAGTGATCTGTTGAAACTGTTATTTTACTGTTTTGCTTGTTAGATTTATTGTTATCCTTTTTAATGGTGCATTAATTAACTATAATATATTTTTTTATATTGCAGTTAATTTTAGATAATATGGCTCCCAAAAGAACAGAAATCAAATTAACTCCAAGTAAAGGAACAAGTGAAGCAACTAGGCTACATCCACTACTCTATGAGCTTGCTTTACAAGCGTTATCTCAATCAAGAAAAAAATATGATGAACACAGGGAGAAAGAATGTTTCAAAAGAGATGATCCTAATGCTAATATCCCTTCCACTGAAGAGTTGGTCAAAATCTTTAGCATTGATCGTTATCTTGTGAGAATGCAGTGCGATGGTGCCACAAATTTAACGGGTGATTTCGTGGTTAAGTCAGTTATGGAAAAATCTTTTGACGCCTTTAGAAAAATACTTCATGAACAAAAATTGTATGCTTATTTCAGGAATAAGTAGTTTGAAAAATATCTTGATTTGTCGGAGGACAACAATGCTCGCTTCCAAATGAAAATGGTATATGAACTTCTCAAGCATAGGTTTATGTATGAAAACAAAGATAAGATGAATGAGGTGTGGATAAATTACTGTGGTATGCCTATTTGTTTTGGTTTGAAGGAGTTTGCCATAGTTACTGGACTAAAATGTTATCCTCCTTCTCAAGTTATACCTATTCGAACCCAAAAAAGCACCCCGCATACCCAAAAAAGGAAAAAGTAAGTCGTGTGATCGTGATGAACTAGTGTCCATTGTTGGTCCAAGCTTCAAAAATAAAATTTGATAGAAACATTGAAAGGTAAAGGACTTTCAAAGAAGCACAAGCAGTCATTGTGCTTGGTTTGGTTTGTACATAATATTCTTTGGACGAGAGACATTAACAACAACATAAATGTCGGTTTAATAAAGCTCTCCAAGGATCTTGAGGTGTTTAAGAGCTATACTTAGGGTTATGAAAGCTTCAAAATGACTGTCACATATTTGTTGACTCCATTAGTGCCAAAGACAGTCAACTTATATGGCTTTCCATGGGCTTTCATGGTAAATATTTCTTTCTTTTATTATGATATCATTCATTTTTTTCCTCAATAATGATTTTGATTTATTGGCGTTATTTTATAGGCTTGAGCGTTTGAAGCCATTCCTTATTTGAGACAACAAGTGAACTACCAGGAAGAAGTTTTCTGTCCAAGAATCTTGAGATGGTTGTCTGCCAAAACTGATAAAAATACAAAATTTATTGATCTCTTCAACCCCTCGAAGGATACAGTAAGCATAATTATAATTAAGTTTTTATTTTAATTAATGATTTTCTTGAATGATCTAATTATCATTCTAATATATGTAATGATTTATGTTAGATTGTGCATCTGTCATTAGTTCTGACCAATCGAGAGTTGAAGATGTCTTTTTTTTACTTTACGGTCTGTACAAACTTTATCAGACCCTAAGGCCATTGACAGAATAAAAATAAAATTGTTTGGAGCAATAACCATTACAAGAAAAATAATTTTGGAGGGTGGATTTGTTGTTGTTGATGGTCTTAGTAGTAATGGAGCTGTTGGTGGTGGTAGTGGTGCTGCTGTTGGTGCTAATGATGCTCCTCTTATAGTATTTAAAATAAATCATTATGAGTATAATCATACTGGTTATACAGATTTTGCCTTTCCCAGCGAATGTTTTGCATGCAAATGTCAAGACTGTAGGGCTAAACATGATGTAGTGATTAATGTTATTAATGCATTAAATGCTTTTGTAAAGGAATTGACATCTAAAAGGGGTGTCATTCTATCAAAGAGAATTTTATATTCATCCACTCCATTAGAGATTAAGGCTAAGAGGATAAGGAGAGTGATTTACAATGCATTATCAAGTGTAAAAAAAGCAAAATTATAACTCCTTTGTTCGTGTGTTGCACTGAGCAATGTACAATGTCCAAAGGAGAGCAACACGAGATGAAGAAGGTGAATATATATGTCTGTTCCAACTAACAAATAGACACATATATGTTTCAACAGATGACACATCTGATGAAAATTATCAAACACACACACACACACACACACACACACACACATATATATATATATCTGTTGCAACAGTTGACTAACTTGTTGCACCAGATAAAGTATCTGTTGTGACATATGTCTCGTCTGTTTTAGCAAATCAAACAGATCTTCGCACCTCTTTTATTAGTACCAACAGATGACCTATCTGCTTCAATAGATGAGTCATATGTTGCATCAGATGGTTCATCCGTTGGAAATAATCATACAGGTCTTCCTCAGTAGAAATTTATCCCAACAGTTGATTCATTTCTACAACAGAAATATAATCTATTTAGGATAATTTAAAATAAGAGGAAAACCGATTTGATTTGATAGAGTAGATGAGTTATCTTTTTTTGTTTTGCTATATCTCCGTAATTAGCATTGACCAATTTTGGCTTTCCAGGTGGATGTAGAAGCTACTGCTGAACAACATTGATAATATGCTACTCTTTTTATTGAAATACGGAGAATAGAAAATGCATAAATCGTATGTAAGCAACAATTAAGATCCAGGACGACCAAAACAGAATTCCATCGTACCTGATGAAGAACAACTTGTCTATATTAAGCAGATCTTTATGGCTTGAGTCTGTCAAAGTAATAACCTGATCCCTCTTTAGGAATCCTTGGCATCAATACTTAAATTGTTGATGTATTTGTTGAGATTTGTACCTATAACAATTTTTTTTACATTTCATTTATTTGTTGATTTATTTCAACTAATTTTTGAAGGCTTCGATTTATTTTATTTTGTCTATGAATTTTATTTTTTTCCTTAGATTTGAACTTATTAATTGAAATGGAATACTAGATTCAAATATTACAACAAATAATGTATCTGTTGCAACAGACGACACATCTCTTGGAAAATATCAAACAAATTTAGACATATGTTGCAATAGGTAGTTAGTCTGTTGGAATTTATCAAACAAGTCCTCCCACTATTGCAACAGATAGACTTAGATAGAAACATCGACATAATGCAACAGATGACCAACCTATTGCAACAGATAAACTATATGTCAGAACAAGTAGAATATCTGTTACAGCGGATGGAGAATCTGTTGCATTATAAAAATTCAATTTTCATTGGACATAAATAATTACCACTACATGTAAAAAAGTGAAAGTGAATTGAAATAAAAAAGGTGGTACCTATCGACAGTGTTCATTTTAAAACACCTAACATTAAGTAGACAATGTTCATTTTAATCACGTAAAATAAAATAGGCATCAAATGTGTCAGTTTGGAGCTTTTTGCCTTGTTGGCTGCTTGCGTGTAATTCACGCAGCCAAGGCTCGTTGAACCCCATTTTTGCTGACTTGACGTCTGATTTGGCCTCCAATGATCGTTTTTTCCCCATAGTCATATATATTCATCTTCTTCCTAAAATTTTACTCTAAATTCCCAAATCTTCTCTTCATTAACTTCTTTTTTTTATCTATCCAAATTCTTCAAATTATTTGCATTTGATCTTTTTTTTTCATCTTTTTTCCAATCGAGCTTGACAATGTCGAGCGCATCTTCCACTGTTTTTTGTGATAAAGATTTTCGATATTGTAAGTGCGGTCATGAAGCTCTATTGAAGACATCTTGGACTGAAAAAAATCCAGGTCGTAGGTTTTTTAAAAACTTCTGGGCTATTCTCAAACTTAACAAACTTTCTTAATCCATAATAAAGTACTTGTCACCTCCACTCAATAATTAAGACTCGTGTCACCTACACCTCATTTTAAAACTCTTTTGTCACCTACAACTCAAAGCCACTAAATAGTTTACATATAATACTTTGCCTATGATGAGATATATGTGTATAATTTGTCCATGATAATAAGTGAACTTTAATATCAAATAAACTAGATTTACTCTTATGTAATGTAGTTTCATGTCTTTTTTTTTTTTGTATTCTTATCCAGTGTTCGATACCTGTATTGGAGCCCAACTATAAAAGATTTTTAAATGGCACCCAAGTGTATGGCCTAGTGGTTCCTTGAAGTTCAATTGAGCACCATGAGGTTTCAAATTTGATTTCCAACAGGTGATTTCTTTCCATATGTTCTAGCCTTGGCGGATAGAGTTACCTGGTACTTGTTGTTGGTGGGAGGTGACAAGCATCTCGTGGAATTAGTTAAGGTGCGCGCAAGTTGTCCCAACGAACCACGGTTAGCACAAAAAAATCTTTAAATGCTAGTTATTCCTCAAAAAGCTTATTAGATATTATTGTTAATTATTTGACCATTTCCCTTTAACTGCCTACTTCTTTTTAATATGACGACATTTGATTAGGTATATAATTTAAGATATCATTGAAGTAGACAGAAAATAAGGTTCAAAACTACTAAAAAGGAGTTTAAAGCCATGCTGACAAAGGAGTTCTATGTACATAGCCTACTGACAAAGTTTGTTATTCCACACACTATATACACAAATAGAGACATCTCTACTAGGGACATGACGAACAATCCACCAGAAGATGCTGCAAATGAACCAGCTGGACAAGGAACGCGTAATGGCATAAAAGTTAGTGAAGTAATAGGGCCCAGCTGCATTGGCTCATCCGCAACAAAGTAGTAGTCGCTCTAGTGAAACCAGGGACAGATTACCATTTACCACAATAAATGACAGATTCTTATTTGCCAAGACCAAACATGTGATCTGGGAACAGGCCTTCCAAATCAAAGATATTATCAGTCTTGCTGCTAGAAGTCCCACAGGGATAAGTTCCACTGCCACTTCTACCAGGAATAGATGGTAATTGCATGGAATGGACAAAAAAACCTTTCTCAGGAAATGCCATGCTGATTGCAAAACCATCTCAGCACCACCACTTGAAGCTGTACAACCATGAACTCGCAGTGTTAACGGAAGGACCTACTTGACTGGCTCCAACCAACCATTTGGTCATTAGCTCTTCAAGATCACACCGAACATTATTGACTGGATAAATGTACATTCCGGTGCCACCAACTGCTTGCAAGCTAAGTGATTTGGTGCCAGGAACAATCGATGGTTGCAAGGTAAGTGGAGGTTAATAAAAGTTTTACAAGTCCCTCTACTCTACTAGACCAACAACACACTTTTTTTATGGTTCCCAACTTATAACCTTTATCTATTTACTAGGTTTCTCTATATAAATACTAGATTCACACGAAAGTTACTGGGTTCCGAAACCCTCACTCAGGCCCCTAGATTCACCCCTGGATGACAGTACATTCTGGTGCCACCAACAACTGATGGTTGCAAGTTGAGGTCCTAGTGTCAACCCCATGCCACGCTCCAGAGGTGCCCTCTTCTAGTACAGTGACCGGATGAATGTACATTCAGGTGTCACCATGATACAAGTATGATCACGATCATGACACTTTTGAGTATTTTTGAAGACTAGTCACTAAAGGGCCCTTTTGTCATTTTGTCTATTATTGTAATGTAGTATAAATAGAATATTGTAGGGTTTATTTCTTTAGTTGATCATTATTATTGAAGAACACTTCTCTTAGAGTGAGAGAGAATCCAACCAAAACTAGGGCATTGCACAAGTGTGGACTCACTTGTGTATTGCATTTTGCTTGATACGTTGGTGCTTAGTGGTGGACGCCTCTCTTGTATCAATTGTAAGAGATAGGTGATAGTTGTGTGTAGTGTTAAGGGTTCAAGAGTGGAATAAGCTCTTGGGTTCTTAGGATTATACCATCCATTTGTCTATCTTTCTATCTTTATTTTATTGTAACCGTTGGTAGTATCTTGTATTGTAACCCATATTGTTCTTGTTATTATAATGTTGTTGTTCTTCATCCTATTATTATTAATATTTTTGGATTGTTGGATGCCAATAGGTGTTAAACACCTTATTCTCTTGTGTTCTTGTCGTTGTTCTTGAATCCGAGTGTGGTCATCAAAGAGGTCTATGGTTTCTTGAATTGTTGACTGTTTTGGTGTGTGGTTTTTATGTTTTCCTTGATCATTCTTGTATCATTTGGTATCAAAGTAAGGTTTGATTTTGTTCAAACAAAATCAATCTTGGGATTATTATCTTGAAAAAAAAGTGAAAAAGAAGAAAAAGGAAAAAGTTACTTTTCACGTTTTTAGGGTCTTTCAAAAAACTTGATTTTTGTCTGTTTTGTGTGTTTTTAGTGTTAGATCCTTGTTCTATAATACTATTAGAGTCTAGAAATTGAAAATCCCAACAAAAAAGAAGTGTCAAAATCGAAAATTCCCCCCCAAAAAAATACTAAATCCGTTTTTGACCTTTAGGTCAAATTTTGAATTTTTGATTTTGTGTTTTTCTTGTGTTTTTAGTGTTAGAATTGTGTTCTCTAACACTATAGGAGTGTAGGGTTTGAATTTGAGCTAAATTAGAGGTTATTTGAGCCATCCACCATTGTTGAGCTTGAGTTTGAAGAAACTTGAAGGTGGGATCTCATTGTGAGAGGTTGTTTTGAACTAGAGTGTTTTTTGTTTTGTAGGATTTGTATTTTATTATTGTGTGAGATGTTGTGGACTGATTGGGTTTCTTGTTGGACCGTAACTTAAAGGGTTATTTATGGTGCAACCACAATGGAACCGGAGGCTTCAAATGCTCAAACAATGGACAATAATGCCATCAATCTCATTTTGGCTTGCCTTGAAACTATGTCCCAAGATGTGGCTAGGTTGAATGTAGGTCTTGAGAAATTAGATGCGGATGTGGCATCAATGAGTGGGAGATTAGAACGTGTGTAAAGCCAAAGGAGTCGCCTTCCACCCCTCAAAATAATTCCCCAACTAATACTCCCAAGACTTTGCACCAAATGCTATATCCACCAATTGCCACAAATCCAACCAATCTTTACTGCCGAAGCCGAGAACAAGATAGACCAAACCATCCTCCACTCCACCAAGTCTAACAAGAAGATCTTGGAACCCAAATACCACCACCAAACCCGAACCCTCTCATCTAAAATCCACTTGACCAAAGACCTCACTATCCAAATCCAATCCCGCCACTAAATACTCCACTTAACCCAAATAGACCCATCCATGTTAAGGGCTATGGTAGGGGAGGACAACATGATGGTTATGGGCTGTATGATGATGTTTACTTGAGGGAAGAAAGAATGAGGGTTAGACATGGGTAGTTAGACTGAGAGGTGAGAGATGGCCACCCAAACCGAGGTGTAGGTCTCAATTCCATCAAAGTGAGCCTTCCCGTTTTCAAAGGTGAGAGTGATCCTGAAGCCTACCTTGCATGGGAGTCGTCTTGTGAAAAGATCTTCCAACTTAATGATCTTACCGAAGAAAAGAAAAGTTGCTATGCTATAGCTTACTTCGAAGGATATGCTAATACATGGTGGGAGTATGTTAAACGGTTTGGGAATGAGATGATTGGAGGACAGCTCCTCCTTAGTTTCGGTTAAAGAACCTTATACGACAAAGTTACTTGCCCGAGACTTATAGGCATGAGCTCCTTGCCAAATTGTATAATTTGAGGTAAGGGATCAAGAGTGTCATGGCTTACTATGATTAATTTCAACAATTGATATTGAAACTTGACCGTCGAGACGAGCAAGTAAGTCATGACATTGTGCACTTCAAGGTTGGGTTAAACAAGTACATCTCCACTAATATGACGCTTCACAAATTCTACACCATAGATGGCATATTCCATGCAGCTTTAGAGGTTGAGAGGGAGCTCAAAGAGAACTCATTCATGGATGCCCAACCCAAGGTCACCAAGGCTGTCCAAAAATATCCACCAAGGTATGAAGGTAAATTGAATTCTACTTCCAATCCCAAGAGTTTTAAATGCTTCAAGTTTTAAGGGTAGGGGCACAAGTCTAGTGAATGTCCAAACCAGAGGAATATAATCCTAAGGGAGGGTAGATTGTACTATTTGGAGAAGAGGTGAGCATTGAGTCAGTTAAGAATGATGGCAAACCGCAAGATGGAGAGCAAAAAGAAGCCGAAAAGCAAAATAAAGAGTATGAAGAAGATATGTGGCCGAAAGAAGGAGATTGTGAAGTGCCTTTGTAAAAGAGGTAAGACCGTGTATTTGTGGTCAAATTTCTCTCAAGATGGAGAGGATGATACAAGTATGATCATGATCGTGACACTTTTGAGTATTTTTGAAGACTAGTCACTAAAGGGCCCTTTTGTTATTTTGTCTATTATTGTAATGTAGTATAAATAAAATATTGTAGGATTTATTTCTTTAGTTTATCATTATTATTGAAGAACACTTCTGTTAGAGTGAGAGAGAGTCCAACCAAAACTAGGGCATTGCACAAGTGTGTGGAATTATTTATGTATTGTATTTTGCTTGATACGTTGGTTCTTGGGTGGTGGATGCCTCTCTTGTGTCAATTGTAAGAGATAGGTGATGGTTGTGTGTAGTGTTAAGGGTTTAAGAGTGGAATAAGCTCTTGGGTTCTTAGGTTATACCATCCATTTGTCTATCTTTCTATCTTTATTTTGTTGTAAACGTTGGTAGTGTCTTGTATTGTAACCCATATTGTTCTTGTTATTATAATGTTCTTGTCCTTTATCCTATTATTATTAATATAGTTTGGGATTGTTAGCTGCCAATAGGTGTTAAACACCTTATTCTCTTGTGTTCTTGTCATTATTCTTGAATCCGAGTGTGGTTATCAAAGAAGTCCATAGTTTCTTGACTAGTGGACTATTTTGGTGTGTGGGTTTTGTGTCTTCCTTGGTCATTCTTGTATCAGAGTATAATACCTTAGTTGTAGGGCTTGAAAAAGCCACCAAAACTGAAATGAGGGTAATGCTAGTGTGGAATCACTAGTATTGCAAAACATTGTTAGAAACCTTGGTGCTTGAGTGGTTAACTCCCTCTTGTGTCGTGGTAAGATTTTTGGTGTTGATTTTACAATATTTAAGGGTCTTAGTGTTTAAGATACACTTAGGTTATTAGTTCTTGTAAGAGTTGACATTTCACTACCTATCTTTACATTTCTTGTAATCGTGTTTGTGTTCTTGTTCTAGTAAAAACCGTGTATTAGTGTGTTGTTGTTGTTATCCTCGTCTCGTGTTCATCTTGTTGTTTGCTGTTTTGGTGTGAAAAAGACCTTGTTACATTGTTTTCTTTTTTGTATTCTCGATTTTGGACTTGTGGCCGAGAGTTAGTGTATTATTGTTCTTGGCCTAGTCTTGTGTTTGTGTCTTATTTCCGTGTTGTGGATTGATTCCGTTATCATTTGGTATCAGAGCTAAGGCTGGTTGTGTTCCTACGCTACCAATCTTGGGCTCTCTAAGTCGAAAAATAAAAAACATAAGTTTTGAAAAACTAAAAATTCCAAAAAGAAGCAAATCTTTCCATTCTTGTTGTCTTGGCCGAAATTGTGTCTTGTTGTTTTTTTGGGTTGAGATTTGTGTCTAGATTTAGGTGTGTTTTTGTTGTCTTAGTAGTTTTTGTGTTAGCTTGTTTTTCACCAACATCCCTTGAGTCTAAAGTCCAAGATTTAAGCTCTTGTCAAAGTTTTGTTGAAGGGTGGACGGCTAAGAGGTTGTTATTGTTCATATTGTTGTTGTTGTTGTTCATATTGTTCTTGAAGTGGTGTTCAACAAAAGGAGTTGTTTGATTTTGAAAAGAGAAGAGAGAGACAAGGCTTTGTGTTTGTCTTTGGAATACTTTCAAGAAAACACCAAAGTGGTAAAGAAACAATGAGGTAGCATGTCCAACACATGTTGGGCATGGGTGAGTAGCTTAAATACTGCCTTGACATGTTGTAGCAGCTCAGGCATAGCTGCAAAGCAGGCTAGGCGCAGGTTCAAGGCAAGTTGGCTGCCCCTTGCTTGCTAAATGGCCGAAAATGCCTTCTTTTGGTCCTTTTTGCACTTTCTCTTAGAATATGCTTGGAACTATTTTGAGATGATTTAGTACAAACACTTGTACACTATTTTTATTACTTCTTTTTGGATCGAACAACCAATTTTGGATGAACTTTCAAGATGAAGATAACAATCTCTCCAAGAACGCCAACTTTTCCAACTTTTTCTCCTTAACTCGTAATGAGTTGAAATTTTGGACGTAAGCACTTCTTAGCCTTATAAACTCATTTAATTCATCAATTTGCCCAATTTTTTCACCAAAATCTTTAGAATTTCAATTCGTTGCAAACTTTTTCGACCCAAGCTTCCAACAAGGATAAAACACTCAAATAAGCTCCAATTTAATTTAAATTTGAAACCTAGACTCCTATAGTGTTAGAGAACACAATAAACACAATAAAAATATAAAATTTAGCCTAAGAATAAAAAAAGTGAATCGTAATTTTTTTTGTGACTTTTTTATTTTGAAACTTCTTTTTTTGTTGATTTTAAAGATATCAAACCCAAGATTGACTTCATAGGATCGAAATCAAGCTTGGCTATGATACCAAATGATTCGATTCTTTCCACGAAGACTCTAACCTAAATGCAAAAAAGTAAATATAGAGGGATAGGATATCAAAGATAGAAAGATAGACACAAATATGATAACAAAAGGGCAATCAAAAGGTGTATCAAACCCAAAAACCTCCCTTAAAGATTACCAAATAGCACCTAACTCTTATGTGACCACAAAGGAGATTGAATCTCCCTCACAACCGAAGTTTCTAATGAAAGATCAACATTCATTTTTTCAAGCTCTCAAAACACTCCCAATGGAGGTTCATGAATTCATCATTATCAATCAACAAAAACTAACTAAAATAAGTCTAGCTACCAAGTATTTATAGTTTGACAAAGTATTACATAGTTAGGGGACAAAAGTGACCCAAATGTAATAAAAGACCCACTATGGTTATTCTGACTAGCTCTTGAAATGCTAGAGCGGATCAAAAGCGGATCCAAAGCGCCTTGGGTGCATTAACCTTCCAAGGGTAGAGGACCGGGCGCTTTGTATCTTCGGGATAGGAGTTGGCAGTCTTCTTTAAGAGAACTTCAATCTAATACTCATTATGGATCAACTCATGTTTCCACTCTATTTTCATTATGAGGATGTATCACGTCAGGATCCGTTGCTCAAACCGAATCACGCCAACATTATGGAAGTTCCTGGATAGTGTAAAATAATACTAGTACCAAAGACAACAACTTCTATCAAAAATTTCGAGCCCTATTTTTCACTCCTTTGACCCTCCTTAATGGTAATATTCATCCATGTGTCATCTTTTAAAAGCACTAAGCAGTCAACAAGCACCTCGAGCATCAT
Source organism: Capsicum annuum (assembly GCF_002878395.1). NCBI lineage: Eukaryota > Viridiplantae > Streptophyta > Magnoliopsida > Solanales > Solanaceae > Capsicum > Capsicum annuum. Next base: position 220,109,471 of record NC_061121.1, on the reverse strand, counting down.
ATGTATCTCATCCAAATGTTCAGAGGCAATTTAGCTTGTATTAGATATTATCTTGTCTTGTCTTATCACCTCTCCCAATAGCATAAGAGAATGTTAAGTCATAAGTATTTGTGACAATGGGTGCAAATTTGTTATTAATGCATATCTTCTAAGGTTTTTTAACTATATAATCTACATGATAGCAGCAAGCTTGTGTATGCCACTTTTGCATCCTCTATGTGCAAGGCTATAAATCTCTTTTAGATATTATCTTGATGGTCTCTAACACATATAGAACGATATGTTTCATTGCTTTATTTTTAATTCAGCTTAAGCGCAATTTTCTTTCGTTGTGCCTTATAATTTTTTTTTGGGAAAAGGCTCAAATATGTCACTGAACTATTAGAAATGACTCATTTATGCTATCCGTTAAAAGTTGAGCTCATTTATGCCATCGCCGTTACAAAACCGGCTCATCCTTGCCATTACTTTTTAACAGTCGGTTTTTAAAAACAGCCTTGCCACGTGGCAACTTATTAGAGGGTCACGTCTTTTTTTTTTTTTTTAAATTAATTTTTTTTATCCATTAAAAAGAATCCATGCAACTTTTTTATCCATTGAAAATTAGTTTGATCTATGCTTTTAAAATTTGATTAATTTTTCATGAATATATTCTTAAAACATTCTCGTTCGATTTGTTTTTTTTGTCATTTTTGACATATTAAGATTGTTTTCATATTTTACCTTTAATATTAATTATTTTTTTCTTCAAATTAATTTCAAATATAATAGTAAACATCATTTAATAAATATATTATAATAAAATAGTTATTTTAATTGACGGGAGAGTAACTAAAAGGGAACGGAGAGAGTATACACTCCACGATTTTTATCACTTTTTTTTTAAAAGATTCACGTTAACTAAAGCTTTTGTCATTTTTCAGTTGAAACTGAAGGGATATATAAACATCAAATATTATTATTATATTATTAATAGTTAGCTTCTCATTTTGCCAACTCTACGTATACTATATATGTCGTCATGTTGTCGCCTTCCTATTTTTGCAATGATAAATGATGATGCATAAAGTGTTACATACAAATGTTGAATGCGGATTAGGGGCGGCTCAACCCTTTAGGAGAAAAGGCGGTCGCCTAAGACCCCAAAATTTGAGGGGCCTATTTTTGTTTAGTAATAATAAATTACAAATTTTAAGAAATATATTAAATACTATTTATAGAAAAAAGAAAAAATTTAAATAAAAAAATAAAATGCAAGGCCTCTATTTGATTTTTGCCTTAGGCCATAAATTTGCTTTAGCCACCCCTGATGCTGATGATGCCATTCTATGCTTAGTAAAAAAATAAAAAACTAAAAAGTTACTTACATTCGGCTGACAAAATATTTCATGTATGTTAAGACATACTATATGCTTAATTAGAATAGCGTTTGGTTATAAATTATAGTAGTAGATTTAAAAAAAAAATCATTAAATATTTGTTTGATCATGAAAAATTAATCAAATTTTAAAAGCATAGATCAAATTAATTTTTAATGGATCAAAAAATTGGGTGGATTCTTTTTAATGGATCAAAAAAAAATTAAAAAGAAAATTAATTTTTTTTTAAAAAATAAAAAAATAAAAAATGACGTGACCCTCTAATAAGCTGCCACGTGACAAGGCTGTTTTTAAAAATCGGCTGTTAAAAAGTAATGGCATGGATGAGCCAATTTTGTAATGGCGATGGCATAAATGAGCCCAACTTTTAACGGATGACATAAATGAGCCATTTCTGATAGTTCAATGACATATTTGAGCCTTTTCGTTTTTTTTTTTTTGTGTGGATAAGGAATTTTGAGTCATATAGTTTAAAAGAGGGGAGATCTCTTAATTGATACTCTTTTTGGACCTGATATAGTAGGGACTTGCAGATGTTATTCCTAATACAGAAATATTAGGAATGTTAGGTGACTTATTATTTTGATCATCATGTATATCCCTTTTCGTATTTCTTTACCTTCCTAGAGCTAGTTCAATATTCATACATTTACTATTTTCTTTTCCTATAAATATTTGGAAAATTTTAAAAACAAATATTAAGTGACTAAATAAAGGAACAAAAAGCACCAGAGTAGTTTTTCTCTGCAAAGTCAATTTTTACTGTATTAATCTTGCTTAGTTAGTCAGTGACTGTGTCAAAATCTTATATATATAAGGTGTCCCTCATCATATTGATGAGGTGTATATGAAGTGGAGGCTTGCTTCCAGAGTCTTGTGCTATAGAAAGATACTATCGAAACTTAAAGGTAAGTTTTACAGAGTGACGGTTAGACCGAAATTGCATATGGGACAGAGCATTGGCCAATCAAAAAATGCATATCTAGAAGATGCATGTCGCAAAGGGATGTTAGATGGATGTATGATAGAATCAGAAATAAGGTTATTCGAGTGGAATGCTAATCAGGTAGAAGTGTTGTCGTGCACTGTAGTATGGTAGTGTAGGGTTTAACCATAGATATCAATAATTGTTGTTGTCTATTGTATTCCGATTATCACACTATTTTATGGCTAATTAATCTTTTATTTTTATGTGTGTCTGATTAGTTGTCATATATTCTATATTATTTTCCTCTTATTTATACCTGAATTTGCTACACTTAAGCCGAGGGTCTTCCGGAATGTTAGAGTTTTAAGTTAACTTCAACTCTTAGAAACAGAACAAAGGCAAGAAAGAGAGAAGAATATTTGCAGCTGGAAAGATATTTTTCATTAAACTGGAATTGTGCTTAAATAGATAAAAAAATGCAACAACCAAAGCCTATAATTAAGCAACTACTTTGTATATGATTTCATGATCAGCCATATCCTAAAAAATTGAACAACTAACATCTAAAAAACAACAACTAAACTAATGTCACGACTCGAACCGAAGCCCTGGCGGTGACGAGCATCCTGAACCATGAAGGCCCGGACACCCTTCTATCTTGAAATTATATACACCATTGATACATAAATAAGGAAATACGGAAATTATAGCAATACGAAATCATGGTCATAAATCTGATATGAATTTAGCGTTGAAGAACGAAATCCAAAACTAACTAGCAACATCAGCAAACCATCTGTGAAATCTATACTACATACTCTCTAACACAATCTGAAAGCTGGGACAAGACCCCCAGTAGACCAAAATCATAACCACTAATAATTGTCTGAAAATAAATAGGCCTTACGGAATATAGAAGGCTCACCAACTGGACACTGCAACTCTGTCTGATGAAATCTACTGCTTATCTGGACCCCTAGATTGAGTCTCAGAACCTGAAGGGAGAAGGGGGGCTCAATACAGATGTACTGGTACGCAAAGTAATCCAAAATAAAACTTTTATATAAGTAAAATAGTGGAGAGCAAGTTGTTAAAACATCATGCATAAATAGTTCTCAAAACACATGGGTATTTTTTTTGAAAATCATAACTCATTCTTGTCAATGCAATGTTTGTTCTTTGTATTACTTCTGAGTTAGGTGACACTCCCATACAACTCTGATATTCCACGGGCTATATGGAATCCGCCATTGACTCGGAGGGGAAGCCCCCAACCCAAGTATGCCGCAAGGGTTGGAGTCTCTGATTCTGATACGCCACACGACACTAGACCAGTGTAATATTATATACCTGGATGGACAAATCACAGTTTTGGACAATGAGTTATCTGAACTCGTGCCCTAACTTCTCTTTATGCCCTATTTTAGCCTTTTCTGAACATGCATCATTTTAAAATTCTAAAACAGGAAAGTCTGATTTCTGTATTATGATTTCTGTATTAGTTTGTGTCTGTTATGACATTGTCTGAGTTGGTGTCGTCATACCAAGACTTGCAAGTCGTTATTCTGAGCCATATATTATTATTTCATTCTAAAACAATGTTCAGGCCACTTGATCACGCATATAGTGTAAGAAGAGTCATATCTCAAATCATAAGTCAAAAATCATGCAAAGGCTTTCTATTCATTCAACAATTTCAATAAGTAGTTGCCAACTTCTCAAAAACATTCCTGAAGTTTCTTTGTTTATCAATCTCAACACTTAAAATCATTAAAGAATTCCTCTCTCCCATTCTTAATCATCATAAATTTCACATAAGACAAATAGTATCTTGAATTATTCTGTAAACCATGAAATGTAAGGATTCATAACTTGTAAATCAAATAATAAAGTAATAGGAGAGGGAGATTATATATTTCATGCTCTTGATTCAAAATTCACGCTGTTCAATGCATACGTACATATATACAATTCAAATCAATTTGGGGAAAGGCCTAAAGACCAAAACAATACCATCAAAACTTCTAAAACATGAATTTATTCACAAATCCGAAAACCTTTTTCTTAAAAATATGATTTCTATGCCCATGAGATTTTAGGAAAACCCCGTGTACCTCGATTATGAAGAATAATGGCTGATCCTTGAAGCCTACGATTTAGGGATTCCAAATCTACGATCAATTTCGAAAACCCACGGTTGAGTTTGAGTTTCTTGGAGGAGAAGTATATGAACTAGGGTTTTGTTTTGAGGAAAATCTTAAGAATGTCTTATATTATTCTTGTAGAGGTCTTAATCTCCTATTTGTATGTTTTAAGAAACTTGGAAAAAGTCCAAACTACCTTTGTCAGCTTCTGAACGAAACAGGAAAAATTTAAACTGAGAACCCGATCCTATGGACCACCGCGACGCGCCACTATCGCGGTGGCTCACTGGAAATTGACGAATGAGAATTCGGCCCAGTCTGCGATGCGCCACCATCACGGAATCTCACTGGAAATTGACCATCGTCATTTAAACCCTCTCCGCTATGTGCCAAGGACAGGAATGATAGTGTTTTATGACTAGGACTTAAATTAACCATAACTCCTTCACCGAGTGTCCGTTTTGGATGAATCTTATGTCGACGAAAAACTTATTCAATCATCTATGTAATGAAAAGTTGAAATCTAAGGAATTACATAGGGAAATAAGTATAAATCATTTTAGAAGCCAATGCTTGATACTTTAGGGATAAAAATTTAGCTAGAAAAAACTTCGGGGTGTTACAATATCCCCCCTTGGGAACATTCGTCCCCGAATGTTGATGCGGGACACAGACAAGCATAATTTCAAGCATACTAAGGCATATAATGAATAATGCAAGGATTGTACCTTCCAATTCGTCATCCATTGGATAAAAAAGGTTTGGGTATCTAGCTCTCATGTCAATTTCTTATTCCCAAGTTGGTTCTTCAATTTTCTGATTTCTCCACAACACTTTAACTAAGGCTCTCTTTGTTCCTCAATCTTCTAACTTCGCGATCCAAAATTTCTTCAGGCTCTTCTTCATAGGATAATGAGTTTGTCACTTTGATTTCTTCGACAGGCAACACTAAAGAATGGTCTCCAATCCACTTCTTCAACATAGATATATGAAACATCGGATGAACAGAACCCAAACTGGCAGGCAATTCTAACTCATATGCAACTCCACTTATCCTTCTCCAAATCTAGTATGGCCCTACATAGCGAGGACTCAGCTTACCTTTCTTCCCGAATTGCATGACTCCCTTCATGGGAGAAACCTTGAGAAACACCCAATCTCTAACCTCAAACTCTAGATCTCTTCTCCTAACATCAGCGTAGGATTTCTAACGACTCTGAGCTATCTTAAGTCGTTCTCTAATGACTTTCACATCCTCTATTGCCTGATGAACAAGATCAGGCCCAAACATCTGCATCTCACCTACTTCATACCATCCTATCGGAGACCTACATCTTCTCCTATACAATGCCTCAAATGGTGCCAACTTAATATTGGAATGGAAACTATTATTATATGCGAACTCTATAAATGGCAAGTACTCTACCCAACTACCTTTAAAATCAATTACGCAGGCCCTCAACATATCCTCAAAGGTCTGGATGGTGTGCTCAGCTTGCCCTTCTGTCTGAGGGTGGAAAGTCGTGCTCAAATTCACTTGGGGACTTAAACCCTTTTGAAACAATCTCCAAAACTATAAAGAAAACTATGTACCTCGGTCAGATATGATGGACACAGGTTCCCCATGCAAATGAACTATTTCTGCAATGAACAGCTTGGTATAATTCTCTCCCGAATAATTAGTCCTACCAGGTAGAAAGTGAGCTTACTTGGTCAGCCTAAAAACAATCACCCAAATAAAATCATACTAGTTTTGGGACCTTGGAAGTCCTGTAATGAAGTCCATATTAATCATCTCCAACTTCTACAAAGGCAAAGCTATCTCTTGAGAAGAACTACCTGGCCTCATATATTCCACTTTAACTTGTTGACAATTAAAACACTTGGCAATATAGTTAGCCACATCACGCTTCATATTATTCCACCAATAAATGGTTTTCAAATCATGATACATCTTAGTAGAGCCAGGGTGAAGAACATACCTAGACGTGTGACCTTCGTCAAGCATTCTCTTCCTCAGACTATCTACATCTGGCACATACAACCTACCCTGGTATCTCAAAATACCATCACCACCAATTTCAAATGACATTACCTTTTATTGACCCACATCTTTCTTGAGCTGTATCAAGATGGGATCTTCAACCTGCTTCTATTTAACTTCTGCACAAAGGAAAGATTTTGCTATCTCATGAACAACCACTCCTCCATCCTCGGAATCCAAAAGTCGCACTCCTAGATTTGTAAGTTGGTGAATATCCTTCACCATCTCCCTATTTTTTTCTCCACATGAGAAAGATTGCCCATAGATAACCTGCGGAGGGCGTCGGCTATCACATTCACCTTGCCCGGATGATAGTGCAGGCTCATGTCATAGTCTTTTAAAAGTTTCAACCATCGCCTCTGCCTGAGATTCAATTCTTTCTGCGAGAAAACATACTATAAACACTTGTGGTCAGTAAATATATCAACATGTACCCATGCAAATAGTGCTGCCAGATCTTAAGTGCAAAAACCAGAGCCGGTAACTCCAAGTCATGAGTAGGGTAGTTTCGCTAATGCACTTTCAACAACCTAGATGCATAAGCCACTACCTTACCGTGCTGCATAAAAACACACCCTAGTTCCACTCGGGATGCATCATAGTATACAACAAAACCTTCTGTACCCTTCGAAAGAGTCAAAACAGGAGCAGTAATCAACTTTTCTTTCAACTTCTCAAAACTATTCTCACAAGAGTCAGACCACAAAAATTTCACCTTTTTCTGAGTCAACTTAGTAAGTGGTGCAACTATGGAAGAAAAACTCTCTACGAACCTTCTGTAATAACTCGTCAAACCCAAGAAGCTTCGAATGTCGGTTGGAGTCGTGGGTCTGGGCCATTTTCTCACTGCCTCAACCTTTTAGGGATCAACCTTAATCCCCCCACTAGACAAAATATGCCCCAAGAAAGCAAAAGGATTTAATCAGAATTGACACTTAGAGAACTTTACATATAACCTATGATCTTTGAGAGTCTGGAGGATAATTCGAAGATGATTGACATGGTCCTCCTCACTTTTAGAATAAATCAAGATATCATCAATGAAAACTATGACAAATAAGTCTAGAAACTGTCGAAAGACCCTATTCATTAGGTCCATGAAGGTTTCAGGGACGTTAATCAACCCGAAGGACATGACTAGAAATTCATAATGACCATATCTAGTTTGGAAAACTGTCTTGGGAATGTCTGACTCCCTAACTTTCAATTGATGATATTCTGAACGAAGGTCTATTTTAGAAAAGCACTTAGCACCCTAAATTTGGTCAAATAGATCATCAATCCTAGGAACAACAACAACAACATACCTAGTGTATTCCTACCTAGTGGGGTCTGGGGAGGGTAGAGTGTACGTAGACCATACCACTACCTCAAGAGAAGTAGAGAGACTGTTTTCGATAGACCCCCAGCTTAGGACCAATAATAATATAACAAATACAAAAAGTAAATGGATACAAACTAGTATGGTACATAAAACAAACTAACAGTATAACAAACACAAAAGATAAGTGCATAATAAACTAGTATGGGATGCAAAAAAGCCAACCCCACTAACCCCAAAAACTATAGCCCCAACACTATGAACCAGAAACTCCAAACCTAAAGGATCACTCACCTATTACTACTGCCACGCTCCCACCCCCTAACCCTCTGCCCTAATCCTCATCCTCCGTATTTTTTTATCAAGGGTCATGCCCTCTGTAAGCTGTAATTGCTCCATAGCATGCCTAATCACCTCCCTCCAATAATTTTTTGGTCTATCTTTAGCTTGCCTAAAACTATCCATAGCCAGAGTCTCACACTTCCGCACTGAAGCATCAGGGCCCCTCCTCATCACATGCTCGAACTAATGTAGCCTCACTTCTGACAACTTATCCTTCACCGAGGCAACTCCCACCTTCTCCCGAATAATCTCATTCCTCACCCTATCTTTCCTAGTATGTCCACACATCCATCGCAATATTAGCATCTGCGCCACCTTAAGCTTTTGGATATGGGAGTTCTTAACTAGCCAACACTCCGCTCCATACAGCATAGCCGTCTGGAATACCACTCTGTAGAACTTACCTTTAAGCTTTGGGGGCACCTTCTTATCATAAAGGACTCCCAAAGCGAGCCTCCACTTCAACCACCCTACCTCAATACGATGCATGACATCCTCGTGAATCTCACCATTACCCTGAATTATAGACCCTAGATACTTGAAACTCTCCTTCTTATGGATGGCCTGAGAGTCTAGCTTCATAGCCACTCCATCTTCTTGCGACATATTACTAAACTTACACTCCAAGTACTCCGTCTTTGTTCTACTTAATCGAAAATCTTTAGATTCAAGCGTCTGTCTCCAAATCTCAAACTTATCATTAACTCCACCCCAAGTCTAGTCGATTAGAACCACATCATCTACAAATAACTTACATCAAGGCACCTCTTCTTGAATATGTCACATCAAAAAATCTATCACCAAGGTAAATAGAAACGGGCTAAGAGTCGATCCCTGGTGCAACCTTATCAAAACTATGAAGTGCTCTGAATCTCCACCTACCGTCCTCACACGAGTCTTTGCTAACTCCTAGGAAGAGGATACTTATTTTTGATAGTGACATTGTTTAACTAGCAGTAATCTATGCACATACGCAGGGAACCATCTTTCTTTCACACAAAAAGTACAGGTGCACCCCAGGGAGAAACATTAGGATGGATGAAACCTTTATCTAGGAGGTCTGCTAGCTGCTCTTTCAACTCTTTCAACTCTGTTGAAGCCATTTTATATGGTGGATTAGAGATAGGATGGGTGTCTGGCAACATATCTATGCCAAAATATATCTCTCTATCAGGTGGTATTCTTGAGAGATCATCTGGAAAGACTTTGGAGAATTTATTTACTACAGGGACAGACTGAAGAGGAAGACTTTTGGTGTTAGAATCTTTAACCTAAATTAGATGATACAAACAACCTTTGGAAATAAGTTTATGGGCCCTGAGATAAGATATGAAGTGCCCTATAGGTGCTAAAGAGTGCCCTTCCCATTTTATTGCTAGCTCATTCAGAAAGGAAATCAACCATATCAAGATCTATGAGATTTGCCATAGTATCCCAGTTAAGAATAAACACAACACAATTTTTATATATCCTCCTAGTGACAAAGAATCACCCACCGAATTGGAAATAGAGAGATGGGTCGGTAATGACTTCGAGCTTAAACCCAAAACTAACAGCCATATATAGGGTCACATAAGACAAAGTAGACCTGGGATCAAGTAACATAAACATCACGAGAAAAGATTTGTAACGTCTGGTGACAACATCTGGTGAGGTCTCTGCCTCCTGGCGGTTAGACAAAGCATACAGTCGATTGCGACTGCTTTCGGCAGCTGAAGTGGTGCCCTTTTGAGGTGGTGGTGGTGCGAAAGAATTTTCCTGAGATTTTACACCACCGCATTCCTTCTAGTAGATGGACAATCCCTCTGTAAGTGATCCAGATGACCACATTAATAACATGCAAATGCACCCTACTGACACCTTCCTGGATGATTTCTACCACAAGTCTCACACCGCAGAAAAGTACGATGCTGTGGAGCCACACTACCCTGTGACTGAGTATCCTGAGCTCTGGATCCCTGATTAGTCTGGAAACTCTGAGATCTTTTGTCAACTGGAGGTTTGGGTACCAGGGCGTTGCCTTCAGACTGTGCATTACCCCAATTCTTCTTCTTCTACCATTTATTACCCCACTTACCACTTTATGGCTGGATGTGATGCTGATCTACTGTTCTAGCTCTTTTGCCTGCCTGTCCTTCTCTTTAGACTCAACAATTTTCTTTTTCTTTCCTTCTACCTGTTGTATATGGACTGACATCCTAGCAAATTCCATATCCCTATTTAGCACCACCCCTTGACATTCAAGCACTAGATCATCTGAAAGGCTAGATGTAAACTTCCTCATTCGGGCTCTCATATTGCTAGTCATCTCAGGTGTATAGCGGGGTAATTGGTTAAACTTCAAAGTGTACTCCTGGACACTCATATTTCCCTGCTACTGATTCATAAACTCCTCAGCTTTGGCCTCGCTTAACTCTAGAAGAAAGAACCGATCAAGGAAGGCTTTCACAAATTCACCCCAAACTGTGGGCTCAATGCTCTCTCCCTTCGCATCCTCCCACTCGTTATACCACTGATTTGAAACATCCTTGAGTTGATAAGTTTCCAACTCCACCCCTTCTATCTCCTCCACATGCATCACCTTAAAGATCTTCTCCATCTCATCCATAAACTTCTGTGGATTTTCTTATACTTTGGTGCTTGTAAACTTGGGCGGGTTCATTCTTATGAACTGAAACACCCTAGTAGCATCAGATGTAACAGATGCAAACCCAACATCTTTCGATCGTTGAGCCTGATTGGCCACCAACTCGATCAATATATGAATAGACTATTTGAATTCTGCATTAGAAATATCCCTCTGAGAAGTCAGGGACGATTAACATTGGTCTGTGGAGCCCGAGGTGGACTGGTTGGTACTGGAGGTACTCTCGAAGTAGGAATAGGTTCTAGGGTGAGAGCTCTGTTATGGGTCTGCATCCCGTGATTGGGACAGACCTCATCTGTCTGTGCATTCTGATCGATAGTGTGATGAGGAGGCATGATCGATTTTTCTAAAAATCTAGAGAGCATTGATTGGAGGCAGATTAGACTCCAAAGCACGAACTAGATTACAAAGAGGGGAAACATTCCTAAATGCCTAGTAGCCCCCTGCTTATAAGTATGGCGCGCTTCTCACCTATAAATAAGACTCTACCCAATGTGATAATACAGACACCCTGGGACCATGAACCATGCTCTGATACCAAGTTTGCCATGACCCGAACTGAGGCCCTAGCCGTGACGAGCATCCCAAACTATGAAGGCCCGGACACCCTTTTATCTTGAAATTATATACATCATTCATACATAAATATGGAAATACAAAAATTATAGCAATACAGAATCATAGTCATAAATCTAATATGAATTTAGTGTTGAAGAGCGAAATCCAAAACTAACTAGCAACATCTGCAAACTGTCTGCAAAATCTCTACTACATACTCTCTAACATAATTTGAAAACTGAGACAAGGCCCCCAGTAGACTAAAACCGTAACCACTAATAATTGTATGAAAATAAACAGGCCTTCCAAAATATAAAAGGCTCACCAACTAGACACTGCAACTATAACGCCCCAAGAACCTATCCCGAGCCGCCATATGGTGCTTAAGCCAACACATGGCCTCAAGCTAACCCTCTAAGCCTGTCATCATTTTCAGAACTCATTATAGCGCAAATCATGCTAAGATAAAGAGGAATAACCATGTCATGAACATACTGAAATACGAAGTAATACTGCCCTATACAAACAAAATACTGAAATCCCTGTACACACTGGTACACTAGTCTGACAAAGCCTCTACTACATAGGATTGAGGAGCCATTGGGACAGATCCCCAACTGACTTGTACTGAACTAAAAGTAAACAACCATCTATTAACAAGACAAAATCAGAGACACAGGTCCTCGAACCATGAGGACTCACCAACCTCAGAAATGTAGATGAAGGTACTCAAAGATCACTGTTGCTGCTAAGACTGAGCACCTGAACCTATATCATAAGGAAATATAAAGTACAAAAGAGTATGAGAGTCAATACTTGGGAATGTACTGAGTATGTGGGGGTGGATGCAACATTTTAAATAATATCATAAATGTATAAGAAAATAATGCATGCTGACAATAATAACTCTCTTCAATTGAATTATCTAAAACATCATTTCCAGAAGTCATCAGTAATAACATATGCTTCATAAATCTCATAAATCATTTAACTCAACTCAAACTCTTTGACTTATGACTTAGAGTGACTCGGTAACTCATGGTACTTAGATCATTATGGACCTGGGAGTTTCTTATAACCGACATAACTACATCATGTGAGCCGCATGGAGTCTAAGGTTTTGCACTCCTAAGGAGAGAACCCCATATTGGTGGGGGTGTTGTACTCTTGCCAGGGAGTACAACCTCAATCTCATTATCACAATGCCATACTCGGCCTCTGGACTACAATTATCAACATCAATCCTATGGTGGCACGTAGTTTTGGAAAAATACTACATTTCCCTCTCGGTGCTAAATACTCCTCCCAAACTCAGCTCAGAACATATTAGGAAATCCACCTTAATTAATATCAACTCATGGGTCTATTTGAAAGACCAAAACATAAATATATATATCTCATCTGTAAATTAGAAACATTTTGTGGATTCCTAACCCGACTCAACTCAACACAATCTTTCTCAACATCAAGTACATTTGCTTTTTGAATCATTTTCAAATATCAAAATCTTCAAGGAAACATCATAGGACTCATTCTTGACCTTCAATCTCAAATTTTGATGTATATTCAATAGTCAAATTTCTCATGGAAAGGCATAACTCATGAAACGTGTCTTAAATTACCTAGAAATCATAAATACGTAATGACAATATACAACTCATGAAATAAATTCTCAATTTAAGAAACATGATGGTGACATAATCATAAATATCAAACTTATTCAACTCAAATCTCATAAATCATAAATAAAGAAATTTAGGTGTAAACCCACTTGCAAAATCATGTAAATCAATAATAGAAAGTAAATCTTTAGGCACAAGAATGAAAGGAGTGGTCTTGTTCAAGCCCTACATACCTTGGATTATAATTTTAGAGATGTAGAAACATGTTTGGAACTTCTTCCTTACACTTTTGAGCTAAGATCCTTGATTCCCTTGACTTGAGAAACTTAATTCTTGAACAACTTGGAGAAAGCTATGGAAGATCTTTGAATTTCTTGGAAGAAGATTTAATTTTTGGATTGAGAGAAAACCCTAGTTTTCTAGAAAATTCTTGGAGAAATTGGAGAGAAATAGGATAAAATGATCTTATCTTTACTACTTTCATATATATAAGGAAACAAGGAGTGGAAATGACCAAAATCCCCTTTTGAAAAAGCTGAAATTCATTGATCGGGGCCTGTGACGGTCGATCTGACGGTCCACCAAATCGTCCGTCACTCGAGTGCCAAAACTAGAATGTTCTGCCTCGACGTGATGGTCAAAGTGATGGTCCGTCAGGAAACTGATGGACCACCAAGTCGTCCATCACTCAAGGGCCAGAAATGAGAAATTCTGTCTCGACCTGACAGACCCCTTGATGGTCCGTTAACTTTTTGACGGTCCACCAACCTGGCCATTGCACAATGGCATGAAAAAGGAGTCATTGACTCGGCTTGACGGGGTACTTAACAGTCCACTAGGGACCTGACGGACCGCCAGGTCGACCGTCAAACCTGGGCGATCCGATATCGTTTAGTAAAACGGCCATAACTCCCTCGTCCAATGTCGGATTTCAATGAAATTGGTATCAATGAAAAGCTTATTCAATGATCTACATGACAAAAAGTAGAAATTAGAGAAATAAAACATGTTTTTAACATCAATAACTTTGGAAGTGATACATATCCACTCAAAAGACGAATTTAGGCTTAAGAAACAATTGGGGTATTACAGCAACTCTGTCTGATGAAATCTACTGCTTATCTGAACCCCTAGACTGAGCCTCAGAACCTAAAGGGAGGAGGGGAGGGGGTCAATACAGATGTACTAGTACGCAAAGTAATCCAAAATAAAACTTTTATATAAGTAAAATAATAGAGAGCATGTTGTTAAAACATGATGTATAAACAGTTCTCAAAACACATGGGCATTTTTCTGAAAATCATAAATCATTTTTGTCAATGTAATGTCTGTTCTTTGTATTACTTCTAAGTTAGGTGACACTCTCCTACAACTCTGATATTTCACGGGCTATATGGAATCCGCCATTGACTCGGTGGGGAAGCCCCCAACCCAAGTATGCCGCAAAGGTTGGAGTCTCTGATTCTGATATGCCACACGGTACTAGACCAACGTAATATAATATACCCAGATCGGCAAATCACAGTTTTGGACAATGAGTTTTCTGAACTCGTGCCCTCTTCAGGGAACCACCTAACATCTCTTTATGCCCTATTTTAGCCTTTTCTGAACATGCATCATTTTGAAATTCTAAAATAGAAAAGTCTGATTTCTGTATTAGTTTGTGTCTGTTATAGCATTGTCTGAGTTGGTATCGTCATACCAAGACTTGCAAGTCTTTATTTTGAGCCATATATGATTATTTCATTCTAAAATAATGTTCATGCCACTTGATCATGCATATAGTGTAAGAAGAGTCATATCTCAAATCATAAGTCAAAAATCATGCATAGGCTTTCCATTTATTCAACAATTTCAATAAGTAGTGGCCAACTTCTCAAAAACATTCCTAAAGTTTCTTTGTTTTTCAATCTCAACACTTAAATCATTAACACATTCCTTTCTCCCATTCTTAATCATCATGAATTTCACATAAGACAAATAGTATCTTGAATCATTCTGTAAACCATGAAATGTAAGGATTCATAACTTGTAAATCAAATAATAAAGTAATAGGAGAGAGAGATTATATATTTCATGGTCTCGATTCAAAATTCATGGTTTTCAATGCATACGTACATATATGCAATTCAAATCAATTTGGGGGAAGGCGTAAAGACCAAAACAATACCATCAAAACTTCTAAAACATGAATTTATTCACAAATCTGAAAACCCTGTTCTTAAAAATATGATTTCTATGCCCATGAGATTTTAGGAAAACCTCGCGTACCTCAATTATAAAGAATAATGGCTGATCCTTGAAGCCTATGGTTTGGGGATTCCAAATCTCTGATCAATTTCGAAAACTCACGATTGAGTCTTGAGTTTCTTGGAGGAGAAGTATATGAACTAGGGTTTTGTTTTGAGGGAAATCTTGAGAATGTCGTATATTATGCTTGTAGAGGTCTTAATCTCCTATTTGGACGTTTTAAGAAACTTGGAAAAAGTCCAAACGAACCTTGTTAAATTCTGAACGAAATAGGAAAAATTTAAACTGGGAACCCGATCTTATGGGCCACCGCAACGCGCCATTATCGTGATGTCTTACCGTAAATTGACAAATGGGAATTTGGCACACTCCGCGATGCGCCACCATTGCGAAGTCTCACTGGAAATTGACCATCGTTATTTAAACCCTCTCCGAGATGTGCCAAGGACAGGAATGATGGTGTTTTATGACTAGGACTTAAATTAACTATAACTCCTTCACCAAGTGTCCGTTTTTGATGAATCTTATGTCGATGGAAAACTTATTCAATCATCTACGTAATCAAAAGTTGAAATCTAAGGAATTCCAAAGGGAAATAAGTATAAATTATTCTAGAAACCAATGCTTGATACTTTAAGGACAAAAATTTAGCTAAGAAAAACTTAGGGGCGTTACAACAAAGTTAACGGAACATGCCTGAAAAAGTTGGATAATCTTCAGCAACTGCTCCAACTTTTACTGTAGTAACTAAGGCAATTAATTAACGCTCCTCCTTGCTTTAGTTTCTTCAAATTTCAAGTCTTTCTATAAGAAATTCAAATCCTCTCTTTGGCAAGGCTTTGTAAAATAAATCTGCCAGTTGAAGATATATCTTGTAGTACTTTAACCTAATCAATCCTTCTTTTTGCATGTCTCTGGGAAAGAATAATTTGATATTGAAATGCTTTATTTTTGCATGAAAAATGAGATTATTTGAGATAGCAATAGCTTCTTGATTATCCGCGAACACCTCTGTGCACGTCTTTGAATCAAGTAGCACTTTTCTAGGTCATAAGGCTGGATTTGCAGCAGTTGTTACTGCAATGAACTCAGCTTCATCCGTCGAGTGCGCAATAGTTTATTGCTTTTAGAGAACCAAGAAAATACACTTGAATCAAGATTAAAAAAATAACCAGAAGTTCTCTTCATGTCTTGAGAAGAATGACCCCAGTCACTATCAGAATACCCCTGCAACACGTGTTTCTGATTGCATTAAACTTGATTACAAAATTTAGTATTCCTTTAACAGATCTTATCACCCTTTTCGATGCTCTAAAATGAGTGTTAGTTTCACAATTAGTGAATCTATATAGAAGACTTACAACATATAAAATGTCAGGTCTAGTTGTTGTAAAATACATGAGACATCCAACCATACTTCTGTAAAAAGTATCATCCGCTTTTTTCAGCTTCATTATATTTGCTCAATATCTCCTTTTTACACATCAAAGTAGTTGTCTCTTTAAAATTTCATTCTGAACTTCTTCAAAATGTCTCTTGCATACTTTCTTTGACAGATGAAAACTTTATTTTTCTCTTGCCTGATTTCCATTCCTAGAAAATAAACCATTTCTCCCAAATCTGTCATCTCCAAAGTATGCTGCATATCTTCTTTAAATTTCTAAACAAGATCATGATTGCTTCTTGAAACTAGAAGGTCATCTAAATATAGTGAAACAACAATAAGATTTGTTCCATCACCTTTAATGTAGAGATTAGTTTTGATAAGACTTTTTCTAAAACCCAACTACACCAAATGTTCATCTATCCTATTGTTCCAAGCTCTGGGCTCCTGCTTTAGTCCATATAAAGTTTTTTTAAGCTGATACACTTCATCTTCATTCCCTTTGACTGCAAATCCTTCAGGTTGCTCGACAGAAATTTCCTTCTCAAGATAGCCATTCAAGAATGTAGATTTAACATCCAACTGAAACACTTTACAAATTTTTATGAAGTTATAGCCAACAATAATCTTATGGTTCCTAATCTATCAACAGGAGAAAATGTATCAAAAAAATTAATACCAACAATTTGAGCATAGCCCTTTACAACAAATTTGTATTTATGCTTATTGATAGAGCCATTTGTGTTTATCTTGGTTCTGAAAATCCACTTCACTCCTATGACTTTCCTATCTTTAGGTCTTTTCATAAGTTTCCAAGTCTTGTTCTTCTCAATCATGGTGAGTTCTTCCTTTGTTGTAGCTTTCTATTTTGGATTTTTTCTACTTCACAAAAATCTATAGCTCGATAACAACCATGTTGCATATCTAATAGATATCAGAGAGTGATCTTGTGCCTCTCGCTAGAACATCATCTGCCAATTCATCTCTTTTAGTTAGGGTATTTTACTTTGATCTAGTTTTGCTTGCTCCCAGTTCCATTTTTTATTCTCCATGAAATTCACATCTCTACTTATCAAAATTTTCCTTGTATGAGATTGGAAAACTCTGTAAGCCTTAGAAACAGTGTTATAACCCAAAATTGTAACACCCCGCATTTTCGGGCTAGAACTTAAAATCATTCTTTCTATGAATATAGACTCGAACCCGATGATTTTTATTTATATACTAGTGTGAATAAAAATTATTTATCATGGTAACATCTTTGGAGATGAGTATAAGTCATAAAAACCTCCTAGTTCAAAGTTAAGTTGAACACTTTCCTACCGGTTGAGTTTTAGTTGATGATTTTTCTTAGGTTAATTTCCAATAACCATTACTCATAGAATTTGAGGATTTATGCAGCCCATTATATATCAAATTAAATCCCTTGGAGTCCTCTTTCCAATGCAACTTGCTATTTGTCTATCCGAGTTCAAAAGTTATGAGTGTTTTAGTGAGGCACTGCCTCATGTTCGTGTTGGAACTGTGCCATAAATCCTAAGGTTCGCATTAGGTCCATGCTGCAAACCCCTTTCTGTGCATCAAAAGGTTCTCCATTTTGATTTATTTTAAGGGCATTGAAGTCTTTTCACATTCCTAAACCATTTAGAACTCAATATGGATGAATATAGGGTCTTAAAGCATGTTATTTCACCTTTGTAAATCCCGAAATATCATTCCATAAGCAAGAAAGGAGAACCTGCCTAGAGTTTGAGGATTTTTATCTCCAAGGGTCAAATTTCCCTACGTTCTCTTTGTTTTCAAGGTATGTGGGACTATCGTAATTCTCATAGGCATAAATTTTATGTTTATAATAATCTTTAAAGATATATATGTATGTAAATGTATTGGATTTGGGAAATTATTTGAAGAGCATGCATCATGAGCCCATGTTTGATAAAATTATGAAATTAAGGGGAGGGTTCATTAACTTGAATTATGGTCATGTGTACACATGTTATGAGTTTTGAAAAGTGATTTAAGATTATGATTTATGAAACCCCCCTCACATGATGAAATTTATTATCTTAATGTGTTATGAATTGCAAAATGGGTTGAGAGCATGAATTATAAGCCCCCATTTTTATCATAGGATTTACATATAACTAATAATGTTGGGTTTTTTTTCATGAATGATTATATTTCTTGAGTTATAAATGCCTCTTTATCTGTTCTGCTTTGTTATTTTTTTTCATGTTTTAAAAAAGGCGATTCTTATTCTAAAGGCTCTTGTGTCCTAATAGAGAAAATGCATGTAATAAATGATTGAATTAGCCACCATATGTTAAAGTCTTGAAAAGAGAGTGTTTTACATAAGTTTTTATGTGCTTTGGAAATAAGAACTCTCTTGTGTATATGAATCTTTTGGTGGTCATTTACATGTTTTTGAATGAGAAGGGCTATGGACATGATATGATATGGCTTGCATGTCTAGCTATTCCTATACCTACCATGAAATGCCCTTGACATGAAAGAAAATAATGTTTAAAGTATGGAGCATGGTTTAAGAGGCTAAAAATGGGCTTAAAGAGAGTTAGATGGTTAGCCGAAGAAGGCACAAGTTCAAATAAATCATAGCTTGAAACTGTATTTTACTGATGCGGATTTTTATGAAATGGTATGTAAGTAAGGAGGTATATTCTTTTTCATGACATGGTATGTCAGTAAGGAGGCATACTATGTTTTATTACGTACCCCAATTCTTGTGGCAAACTCTGATTGGGAGCTTGGTCGTCGAGTCAAGGGCGGATCCCATATAGCACATGGGATTTTAGAAATGTAGGATGTACCATCTAGCTCAGAACTAAAGCAAATAGTTGAGTCAACATTTTTGCAAGAATATTTTGAAGCTCATTCATTATGCTAATGTGTTTTTATCTATATATTAAACTAAATTTTTTTTCACAATGCTCTCTATTATGTTACTTGAAATATATGTTATATTTGATTAGTTTCGCATACCAATACTTTCCAAGTATTGACACCCCATATTTCAGGTCCTGCGGTATAGTCTCATGGTCCATCTTATCAGTAGAATATTTGGGATATAACAGAGTTAATGAGTCATCCATCTTTTGAAAGAAAATTTATTCATATGTTGACTCTTTCAGTTTATGGTCCATCCGGGGCCTTGTCCCGGCCTAGACAGTTAGTTTTTATTAGAGGCTTCGTAGATGGTATTTGAGCATTGTATCGTCACAACTTTATTGACACATTTTGAATTATAAGTTTCCATTAAATTTTATTATATCTTTCGTATTTTGATTTATTTATGGATTATGCTTATGAGAGTATGCTAAGGGGTCTCTTGGGCCTTTGTGGTTTGGGATGCCCATCGCAGCCAGGGCCTCGGCATGGGTCGTGACATAAATATTCCAGCTTTTCCATTTTTATCAAGATTATCTCTTTTATTATGTGGCACATAAGTAAAGCACAAGCATTCAAACACTTCGACATTTTTTACAGAAGGTGTATAACCATACCAAATTTCAAATGGTGTCTTTCCTTCTAACCCTTTTATTGGAAGTCCGTTGAGTAGAAAGACTAAGGTATGAGCAGCTTCTGCCCAATACTCTTTTGAGAAACACTTCTCATCCAACAAGCATCTAGCCATCTCCTTTATTGTATGATTCTTCCTCTCACGAACTCTATTTTGTTGTGGAGTACATGGAGTTGTGAGTTCGTGTTCAATTTCGGCTTTTTTACAAAATGTATTGAATTGATAATATATGTACTCCTTGACATTGTCAGACCTTAGCGATTGAATCTTACAACCACTTTGAGTTTAAATCCACTGCTTGAATTTCCAGAAGATAGTCTAACTTGAACCTGACAAAATAAATCCAATACATTCTCGTATAGTCATCAATGAAAACTATGTAATACTTATTCCCTTTGAGTGATGGAGTTTGGTGAGGACTATCCAGACCTATGGGGATTAATTTTAGTTTTACAATGGCTCTCCAAGTTGCTTTTTTGAAGATAGCCTTGCTTGCTTTGAAGTTACAAGGACTATCCAGAAGATAGCCTTGCTTGCTTGCCAAATTGGCGAGTTTTACAATATGGTATTTTGGCTTCAATATTAGGCATCCCCCAAACCAAATATTTCTTTTGTGAGTTCAATACAATAATATGGTTGAATTGTTTGAGTCTTTTGTGCCAAATTTGTGCATTGATCTTAGTTACAGAATAACTTTTTTGCTCATGATCTAAAAGATACAATGTAAAGCTCCTTCCCTTCATCATTACCTTGAATAAGTTTCTACCATCTTCATCCTTGATTTGATTGTAATTGGTTTCAAAGAGAAGTTTGAAACCATTCTTAAGCATCTGGCTAACACTTAACAGACTGTGACTAATATTAGGTATAAAAAACACATCTTTGATCAGTTTTGTACTTGAGAAGCATTTCATTTCCACAGTACCTTTTCCTTTAGTAGGAATATAGTCTCTATTACCAACTTGTACTTTGAAAATTACTGAAGTGTCCAACTCCTTGAAGAGTTCACGATCAAATGTCATGTGGTTCATGCAACCACTGTCAATAAGCCACTTGTCACACTAGCAACTAGTTGCTAAACACGTCTCTACAAAGAGTTTCTCTTCATCTTCTTGATTATCTACCTGTAACGTATTAGTTTGTTAAGTGTTGTTCTTGCAAACCTTTTGATAATGTCCCTTCTGCTGACATTTCTCATACTGCTGGTTTAGCCTTCTCCAATATTTGAATGGTGGATGACCCTTCTTTCCACAATGTTTGCAAATAGGAAAATCATGTTTCGCTCCATTATTTATCCAAGAAGAATGGGAACCTGATGTTTCCTTCTTGTTCCACTTCTTCTTTCCTTTGTCTCCCTTGTTTGATTGGACTTTTGCAGGTAGTGCACCCTCAACAGAATCTTCCAACCTCATAAGTCTTCTCTATTTTTATGCTAATTCAATAATTCTGCCAAACTAATTTGTGACAGATCCTTAGAATTTTCTAGTGAGGAAATAATTGTTTCAAACCTTTCGGGGAATGTTATGAGTTTTTTTTGAACCAATCTAGAATCAGGAAACAGAGCCAAGTAGTCTTACATTGTTGGTAATGTTGAGTAATCTGTTAGAATACTCTCTGATTGTCTCTGAGTCCTTCATCTTTTGAAGTTCAAATTCTCGTATCAGGTTAAGAGTATGCATACCTTTGATCCATTCATCTCCTTCGTATACTTTCTTAAGGAAATTCCAAAACTCAAAATCTGATTTCAATGTAATAAACCTGACAAAGATTTCAGATGACACTGCAATGAATAACATTGCTCTATCCTTTGATTTCCTTGTTTTCCTTTCCTTATGATTCTTTATTTACGCCATAGTTGGATTGTGGGAAAGGTAGGAACTTCGTAGTCCTCCTTAAAAGATTTCTACAGATTGTTTGCCTCTGTCACGACCTGAATCGAGGACCAGGCCGCAACGATCATCCCAAACCTTAAAGACTCGAGAGCCCTTCTCTAACTGGCAATCATATACATAATTCATATACTATAAGGAAATGCGGAAAACATAGCCAAAACAGATACATGGTCAATCATCTTACTTCAGCTGAACAATGCAAAATTAAATTTATAAAATTCAAAACACATAAAACCAGTCTGCGAAATATCTAACAACATGAAAAAACTTCTATCTAAAAATATGGGACAAGGCCCCCAGTTGGACCATAAACTAAAATAAATGACAAGTTCATAACAAGGCCTTCCGAAATAAGGGAGGCTCACCAACTGCAAACTTCTGACAATGTCAATTTACTGCTTATTGGGACCCAGGGACTGAGCCTTAGATCTTGAAATCTAGTGGGTCACTACAATTCTACTGGTACATAGATCAATCCAAAAACAAAATACATTTATATGCATCATAGGTGAGAACATTTCAAAAGATACATGTTATCTTAAAACAGTTGAAAACACATGGGCATAATTTAAATCTTTCAAAATACATTTTGCAAATCATGAGTCTACTCTTTATGTTACTTCTAAGCTAGATGGTACATGATATGGGTGTCACGGTCTTGAGACCATTTACTATAAGCCAAGCTCGGGAACAACAACAACTTTAAGGCATATTTATGAAAATGGATGAGGTTGAGCTTGTTGTGAACTCGCCCAAGGGAGAGTACGTCTTGACGTGTGAATCCTGGCCTTAGGTGCTCAAAATACACCCAAGGCTACCCCAAAACACTCCACTCCCGCCATCCATTCATTAAGGGTAAAGGGGTCCTTTTGCCAACCTTTTGTAATAAATTATTTAAAGTGTGTCCTTTAGTCTTGTTCCTTAGACAACTTATTCTTGAAATGACTTGTAATATTGAACATCATTTTTCTCTCAATAAGAGAGTAGACCACCAAACATTGAACATCACAAGTGAAAGGTTCCACTTGTGTCGTGAAACGGCTAGAAACGTGAGTGCTTGAGTGAATCGAGTTCCTCTTGGGTTCACGTAAGAACTTGGTGCTTGTTAATGTGATTTATAGAGGTTTTAGGGTTTGATACATTCTTTAGTTGCTATATTTCATATTCTTCTTGTGTCAAGTTACCTATTTTTTATCGTTTTCCATTTGTGTTTGATTGTAGTGTTGTCTTGTTGTTGCAGGTTTAGGCGTGTTGTTGTGGGTTGTTTGTAGGCTGTATTGGTTTTGTAGATACCGTTTGGTATCATTTGGTATTAGAGTGAAGGCTGTTCGTGTTCTTACACCACCAATCTTGGGATCTTCTAGTTGAAAATAAAAAAAAAGTGTTGTCGGGTGACTTGTGTTTGGCCTAGAAGTTGTTTAGATTTAGGTATTTTTTCTTTTCTTAGTGATTTCATGTGTTAGCTTGTCGTTTTCCTAGAAAACTTGAGTCTAAGGTCCAAGATTTGAGCTCTTGTTAAGTGTTGTTGAAGGGTTGGACGGCTTGGAAATTGTTGTTGTTCAAAGTGTTCTTGTTGTAATATTCAACAAAAGGCTTTGTTGATTTGCAAAGGAGAGGAGAGAGGTAAAGTCTTGTGTTTATCTTGAAATTAGTTTCAAGACAGCACCAAAGAGTCAAATAAACAAAAAACCTCCCAAAAGCTTACTTACCAAAAGGGTGTCAAACCTTTTTCCAAAAGAACCAAAAAAGGAAAGGGACAAAGCCAAAGCAAAAATATGTTTTGCCATTTTGGTGCAAGTTGGAGAAAAGTTGATTGACACCTTTGACCTTTGGAAAGAGAGTTTCAAGTCTTGCATTTTCACTCCAAAACCGAAAATCCTCACCCAAACAAACAAGATTGAACAACTCAAGTTAGAAAACATCAAACTTCAAACAAAAACAACATCACCAACGGCCAAAATTTGTGGCCCACGCCAACAACTAGGCTCATGTCATTGGACATTCTTAGTTCTCTCCTTGTCTCTACTAGTTTCATTTTATTGATTCCTACACTAGTTGGCAACTAAGTAATAATCTACTAAGTTGTGAACTAGTTTTCGAGTATGTCTTTCATGTTAACGTTCCTTGTGATGCTTTGCTATTCAAGTGCGTACAAGACTTCTTTGAGTCTTCCAAACCGAAATCCATTCTAACTCAAGAGTAGACTCAATCCCAAGCACTCACGAGTACAACACTTGATGGGCCAAGTGAGGAAGCTGAGTGTGAGAGTATGTGAGGATTTTTTAGACTAACATTTATTCATTTTAGAGGTACATTTGCAAATGGAACCACCACACATGGAACCCAAAACTTCCAATGAAGAAACCGTGGATCATAATGTTATGAATGCCCTTGTATCTAGTCTCGAGTCCTTGTCTCGGGACGTGGTTATAGTGAATGCTATGATTGAGAAGTTGGGTATGGAAATGGCCTCTATTAGTGGCCTGGTGGAAAGGGTAGAAAGCCAATGGAGTTCTCGACCCTCAAATTCTCAAAACACATCCCTAAAAATTACCCCCGAAGCCATGCACCAAATAATGTACCAACCAAATGCCATACCTCAATCCAACTATCACTGACAAGGCCGAGGCCTTGATGGACCTAGTCATTCCCTACATCACCAAGTCCCACATGAAGGACTTGGAACACAAATTCCACCCTTAAATCCAAATCCTCCAAACCAAAATCCTCCAATCCAAAAACCTCCACCACTAAATGCCAATCCACTATACCAAATTCCAAATATCCAAAACCTGCCAATACAAGAAGAGGGATTTGTGAGGGAGAACCAAAGGAGGGGGTATGGAATGTATGATGATACTTTTTTAATGGAAGATGGGATAAGAGTAGAAGGGTAGAACCAAGGAAAAACTAAGGGCTTAAAGGTAGGGGCAGCCAAGGTGTTAAGGAAAGGGATGTTGGCCTCAACACTATCAAAATAGGGCTTCTGATCTTTAAGGGAGAAAGTGATCCCGAAGAGTTTATCACATAGGAATATGCATGTGAGAGAGTTTTTCAAATGAATAATCCCACGGAGGATAAGAAGAGTTTCTACGCCATTGCTCATTTTGATGGATATGCTACCATGTGGTGAGCGTATGTCAAATGTTTTGGTAACATATTAATTGAGGGGCAACCCCCACCTTGGTTTCGGTTAAGGTATCTTATGAGGCAAAGGTACCTTCCCAAAAGCTATCAACATGAAATCCTTGCAAAATTGTACAACTTGAAGCAAGGAAATAAAAGTGTGGCAGACTACTGTGATGAGTTTCAACAACTCATCTTGAAACTTGATCATAAGAGAGAACAAGTGAGCCATGATATCATCCAATTCAAGGTCAGCCTAAACAAAGAAATCTCTATGCATATGACACTTCATAAGTTTGAATCTATTGAACGAATCTTTCAAGAGGCTTTGGAGATTGAACGAGAGAACAAGGAAAGGTCGGCGTACAAAACCAAAACATACCAAGGGTCCTCGGGTTGGACCAAGGGGGAAGAAGTATCGACTTCAGGGTGGAACAAGTCCAAACAACAACCAACCAAGGTCCCTCCACCCTTGAGCAAGATTGATCAACCACCCCCTCCACAGTTTGAGGGAAAGCCAAATGTCTCTTCCAATGTTAAGGGATTCTAATGCTTTAAATACCATGGATGGGTACACAAGGCAAGTGAGTGTCCTAATCAGAGAAATATAATATTGAGAGAAGGGAAATTGTATTTATTGGGGGATGAATTAGGGCTTGAAATAGTTGAAAATGAAGAAGCCTCTCAAGATGAAGAAGGAGGGTAGGCCGAGAGGCCTAGTGATGATGATGAAGAGGAGGTTTGGCCACAAGAAGGTGAACTTGAAGTACCTAATTAGGTGGTATAAAGAGTCATGATTAGTGAAGTGTTGGAGGATCTTAGCCAATGGGAAAACCTCTTTCATACTAAGTGCCACATTAAGGGGAGTGTGTGCTCCTTGATTATTGATAGCGGAAGTTGTGCTAATGTAGATAGTGCCTCAATGGTAGATTACTTGAAGTTATCAACTACTCCACATGTTGTATAGACTCCAATGGTTAAAGAATTATGGAAAGTTAAAGGTAAATCATCAAGTGGGGATTTAGTTCAAAGTTAGAAATTATGAGGACGAGGTACTTTGCGATATCATTCCTATGCAAGCTTGCAATCTCTTGTTGGGTCGGCCATGGCAATATGATATGTCGACGAAACATGATGGACGAATCAACTACTATTCCTTTGAGTTCAAGGGTCGAAAGTACAACCTCTGACCACTATCACCATCCCAAGTGTATGAGTCACATCGACAAATGAAGGGTTTGCAAGGAAGCAAAAAGAAAGAAAACGAACCCACGGGTAGAGGGGATGAACTCGGGAGTGGGAAAGGTGTGAAGAGGGAGTCTTTTCTTTGAGGGGTAGGGATTCGATGGTAATTTTTGTTCGAAAGGGCGACCTCTTCAAAGAGTATGATGATACTACTCCCATGTTACTTCTGGCTCATGTTTTGAATACTAACCCGTCCACTTCCCCTATCCCGTTTTCTATTTCTAATATTTTGCGAGAATTTGATGATGTATTTCCTAGTGAATTGCCGCAAGGACTTCCTCCACTTTAAGGAATTGAGCACCAAATCATATTTGTTCCGGGGTCGTAAATGCCTAACAAGCCAGCTTATAGGAGCAGCCCCATGGATACAAAGGAACTCCAATAGCAATTTAAGGACTTTCTCAATAAAGGATACATCAAGGAAAGCATGAGTCCATGCGCTGTCTTAGTATTGCTTGTGCCAAAGAAGGATGGGACATGGCGAATGTGCATGGACTACCGAGCCATAAATAAAATTATGGTAAAGTATCGTCATCCTATTCCTAGGTTAGATGATATGCTTGATGACCTAAATGACTCTTGTGTGTTTTCTAAGGTTGATCTTAGGAGCGGATATCACCACACCCGTATGCAATCGGATGATGAATAAAAGACCACATTCAAGACCAAGGTTGGTCTATATGAGTGGATGGTCATGCCATTCAGTATCACTATCCTAGTACTTTTATGCGGATAATGAATCATGTGATAAAGCCATTTATTGGCAAGTTTGTGGTTGTGTACTTTGATGATGTTTTAGTTTATAGTAAGTGCCTTAATGAACATGGATTGCATCTAAAGAGTGTGTTTGATGTTCTCAAGAAAGAAAAGTTGTATGCTAATATTGAGAAATGCTCCTTTGGTGTTGAAAAAGTTGTGTTTTTGGGATTTGTTGTAAGCTCAAGGGGAGTAGAGGTAGACAAATCCAAGATAAACGCCATTAAAGATTGGCCAACCCCTAAAAGCGTGGGTGAAGTTTGGAGTTTCCACGGGTTGGAAAGTTTTTATAAGAGGTTCGTCAAAGGATTTAGTACATTGCTGCACCCTTTACTGAAATCATCCGAAAGGACCAACCTCTCAAGTGGGGTGAAGAGCAATCTAAGGCCTTTAAGACCGTAAAAGATATGCTCATTTTGGCACCATTGTTTCAATTGCCTAACTTTGACAAGATGTTTGAAATAGAATGTAATACTAGGAAGGTAGGCATAGGAGCGGGTTTGATGCAAGAATTGAAGCCTATAGCTTACTTTAGCAAAAATCTCAAAAGAGCAACTCTAAACTACTCTACGTATGATTTGGAGTTGTATGCCTTGGTTAGAGCATTAGGCAATTGGCAACACTATCTTTGCCCCAAGGAATTTGTAATCCAAACGGACCATGAATCTTTAAAGAACCTTTAGGCACAAGACAAACTTAACAAATGGCATGCAAAATGGATTGAATTTCTTGAAACATTTCCTTATGTGATTCAATACAAAAGGGGTAAGGATAATGTGGTAGCTGATACGTTGTCTAGAAAGTATGTTATTGTGTCCAAATTGTCGTCCAAGCTAATGGGGTTTGAGAGCCTCAAGTGTTTATATCCCGACAACCCTTACTTTGCTCCTATCTTTAGGGAAAGTGAAGTCGTGGGTAGGGAAAGGAGGCCCTCGGATCCAAGCTCTTATGTTGTCTTTGATAGGTTCTTGTTTTGGGGAAAACGGTTATGTGT
Source organism: Capsicum annuum (assembly GCF_002878395.1). Classification (NCBI taxonomy): domain Eukaryota; kingdom Viridiplantae; phylum Streptophyta; class Magnoliopsida; order Solanales; family Solanaceae; genus Capsicum; species Capsicum annuum. Next base: position 220,081,301 of record NC_061121.1, on the reverse strand, counting down.
ACCTTCTATCTCTTGGAGAGAGCTGTTTCTGAGGGAAGCACATAACGTCAGTATCATGGGACACTTTGGAATTGATAGGACCCTCAAAATATTGGAGGAACAATTCTTTTGGCCAAGGATGTGCAAAGATATTGTAAAAGTTCATGGCCAATGCATGGATTGTAGGAGTGCTAAGTGTAGGATCCTTCCTCACGGGTTATACTCCCCGCTTTCCACTCCATTACGTCTATGATTTGATCTTTCTATGGATTTTTTGATGGGGCTGCCACGGACCTGAAGGGATCGGGATAGCATTTTTGTTGTTGTTGATCGCTTCTCCAAAATGGTACACTTTATTCCTTGCTCTAATAGTGAAGATGAGACTAGTGTAGATTCCTTGTTTATTGAAAATGTTTTTAAGTTATACGGCATCCCAAGGACCATTGTAAGTGATATGGACTCCAAGTTCCTTAGTTACTTTTGGAAGTCGATGTGGGGTAGGCTCGAAACCAATTTGTTGTTTTCTATGTCTTTCCACCCACAAAGCAATGGAACAAAGGAAGTAGTGAATCAAACCTAGGGTTCTATGCTACATTCCATGGTTAAAGGTAAGTTGATGTCTTGGGAAGATCACCTATATCTCATTGAATTTGCTTACAATCAGGTGATCCATTTAAGTAGTAGCATCACGCCCTTTGAATGTGTCTACGGCTTCAATCTACTAACCCCCTTGGATCTAACTCCTTTGCCAAGTGATGTTGTTGTTAGCTTAGATGGAAATAAGAGGGCTGAAGCCATGAAAAGCTTGCATGAGAAGGTGAGATTGCAGCTTGAGAAAAAGAAGAAAAAGATGGCCAAGTGAGTCAACAAAGGAAGAAGGAGTCTTGTGCTTGAGCCGGGAGATTAGATGTGGGTACACCTATAGAAAGACTGGTTTCCCAACCAAAGAAAGGGCAAGTTTCTGCCAAGAGGTGACGGTCCATTCCAAGTTCTTGAAAGAATCAACGACAATGCTTACAAGATCGACTTGCCACCGGAATATCAAGTACATAACACATTCAACATGTATGATATCATAAGGATTGATACAATTGAAGATGAAGAACCCATGAGTTTGAGGTCAAACTCCTCTCAAGATAGAGAGGATGATACGGGTGTCACGACCTCAATACTATTTAATAGAAGCCAAGCTCCGGAACTACAACGACTTTAAGGCGCATTTATAAAAATAGACGAAGTTGAGCTTGTTGCAAACTTGACCAAGGGAGTGTATGTATTGGCGTGTGAGGGATGACCTTAGGTTCTCCAAATGCACCCAAGGCTGCCCCAAAACACTCTACACCCACCACCCCTTCATTAAGGGTAAAGGGGTCCGTTTGCCAACCTTTTGTAATAGACAGTTTAAAGTGTGTCCTTTAGTCTTGTTCCGTAGTTAGTTTATTCTTGAAATGACTTGTAATATTGAACATCATTTTTATCTCAATAAGAGAGTAGACCACCATACATTTGAACATCACAAGTGAAAGGTTCCACTTGTGTTGTGAAACGGCTAGAAACGTGAGTGCTTGAGTGAACTGAGTTCCTCTTGTGTTTGCGTAAGAACTTGGTTCTTGTTAATGTGATTTGTAGAGGTTTTAGATTTTTATAAACTCTTTAGTTTCTACATTTTGTATTCTCATTGTGTCAAGTTACCTATCTTTTATGGTTTTCTATTTGTGTTTGATTCTAGTGTCGTCTTATTGTCCTGTTGTTACAGGTTTAGGCATGTTGTTATGGGTTGTTTGTGGATTTTTTTGGTGTTTTAGATACCGTTTGGTATCAGTACACCCTACAAATCTACAATTCCATAGGCTATATGGAATTTTCCCTTCACTCGGCAGCTAAGCCCCCAATTCAAGTTTGCCACAAGGATTGGAGTATCAATAAGGGGGACACGCAAGATCACAAGCAGGGTGCCAAAATCCCCAATCAAATCCACATTTCATAGTAGTGCACAATATCAAAAATCAGTGCTCCTAACCATTACCCCAAATTAGGATGACATGAATCAAGGTATAAAAGATCACATAGCAGGGTACCAAAGTCTCATGTCGGCAAATCACAATTTTCAGCATAGAGTCTTTCAACTTGTGCTTTCTTCGGGAAGCCATCTAACTCTATTTAAGCCCATTTTTAAATCTCTTATAGTAAAACATGAATCATGCTTCCAAACCACTCTTTTCTTATTCTATTAAGGGCGATTCTCAATGGGGTATTGTCATACCCCAACTTGCAAGTCATTTGTATCATATCATTCCACAGTACTTCTCATTCAAACCATTTATAATGTTCTACTTTAGATTTTTCAATCAACTCAATCATTTGATCACCAAAAACATTTAAACAATGCAAGGGAGTCCTTATTTCAAAACATGTGCAAACTTATGCAAAGATCCCCCTTTTCAATATTTCAATACATGATGACCAATTCCTTTATAACAATTCATGCAACCCTTTCAATTATCACATTGAACATTTATAAAAAGAAAACACCCTCTCTTTAATTCATAATCAATATCAAGTCCAAAATAATAGTAAAACATTTATCTCATGCTTTCAATAATGCAATTTCACAACCCACAATGTGTAAAGCCAAGAAGCATCATAACAAGAGAGGGACAAATTCATTACATATGCTCTCAATTCACTTTCAAAACTGAAAATACTTATACGTATGAAAACACGATGCAAAAAGGTTCACAATGCATTGTTTTCAATGTAAACTCAAAACGCTTCATAAATATATGATTCCTTAACTTTAAATCTTACTAAAAAGCAATTACAATATGCCTATGAAGTTTAGGAAAGCCGCATGTACCTTATGTTGTTTAGTTTGAAGATTGGAGCCCTAATCTTGACCATTTTCTTAAAATCTTGAACTTAGAGGAAAACCCTAATTTTCTCTTGTTCTTAAGAGTGGAGAGGATTTGAGATGTTAAAAATTGATATAATAAGGATTATAATGCTTATGGTATGATTTATATTGGTGGGGAAGGAGTTTGGGATGGGAAAATATCAAAATATCCCTTGAAAATGATACTTTAGCATTTGTCGGCCCTTACCAATGACCTGAATAATGGATCGTCACTCTCATGACTGGTCGTCACTCTCATGACCGGTCATCACTCAGACCATCACAAAAAAACATTTTTGGACCTGACTACTTAAAGTTGATAGCCTGGCTAGACGGGCTATCACCGGCTTGACGGTCCGTCAGTCTGGCCGTCACTGGCTTGACGGTCCATCAGTCTGGCCGTCACTGGCTTGATGGTCCGTCAGTTTGGCCGTCGCACCTCAGCAGATTGACACCTCTCTAGAAAATGGGCATAACTTTTTGCCCTGATACCAGATTAAGGCAAAACCGGTGGAATTGGAAATAAGGCTTGAAGACCTTTCATTTGATATATAGTAGCCCGTTAAATCATCATATTCTAGGAGTAATAGTCGATGGAAATTGACCCAAGTTGAAACATTCACTAAAACTTAATCGATAGAAAAGTTTTTCAACTCATCTTTGAGTTAGGGGATTTTTGTGGCCTCAATTCATATTCAAAGGTATTCTCAAACTATGGGATTGATCATCACACATATATTAACAAGCAAATCATTGGGTTCGGGACTATATGCATAGAAAATTTGGTTCAAACTTTAGCCCGAAAGTGCGGGGTGTTACAGCCTCCATATATGCCTCCATTCTTATTGCCCAGACATGATAGCCTTTACCCTTAAAGATAGGTGGTGCTAGTGCAGTGAAAGGAGTTTCTGAATCTATAGAAGGAACAAAAATATGTGTTTCTCTCAAATATAGGTCCCTCAAGAAGAGAGTTGTTGATACCAATTTGTTAGAGTTTTAAGTTAACTTCAACTCTTAGAAACAGAACAAAGGCAAGAAAGAGAAAAGAATATTTGTTGCTGGAAAGATGTATTTTTCATTAAACTGAAATTGTGCTTAAATAGAGAAAAAATGCAACAACCAAAACCTATAATTAAGCAACTACTTTGTACATGATTCCATGATCAGCCACATCTTAAAAAACTAAACAACTAACACCTAAAAGACAACAACTAAACTATGTTTATAGAACATGACTAAAAAGGCTGGACAATGTCCAGCAATAGCTCCAACTTTTACTACAGTAACTGAGGTAATTAATCAACATGTAAATAGCCTCTCTACCTCCCCAAGGTAGTGGTAATGTGTTCGTACGCTTTACTTTCCCCTAGCCTCACTTGTGGGGTTTTACTGGGTATGTTGTTGTTGTTGTTTGCTTTCCTTCACGTTGATGTGCACCTTAACATCTAGTCTAGATTCAAAAATCATTTTTGTTGTCAGTCCTTTTTAGCGTGCCACCTACCTATTCCCCTTAACATACCTAGTGAAATCCCACAAAGTAGAGTCTGGGGAGGCTAAAGTTTACCCAAATCTTACCCTACCTCATGGAGGTAGACTAGACTGTAGTTAAATCAATAGCTGGTTAAAAGAGTAGGAGCCTTGCTGTCAAGGACTACAGAAAATCATAGATGCAACAAATATGTATGGAAGTAATCCAATGTGGAAGAACTCTTCAGGTACTTCCCTTTTTGTGTGAAAACCTCTCACTGATATCCAACAAAATGACTAAGGAGGAGGACAAGGCATTTGAAAATGCCTATTCTGGAGATGGAAAATAAATTCTGAAGATTGTTGCTGCAATTCTTGGGAAATCTTTTCAAGAAGTTAGTTGAAGATATTAATGATATTGATTCTGGTATGGTACCTCCACCTAAATATCGGAGAATGCAAAGTTCTACCGAACGACGAAAAGGGATTCCTTGGACTGCAGAGGAGCACAGGTGAGGCTTTTCCTGTTCATTTTGTAATTAGCGTGTATGTTTGGTTTGAAACATATAACTAAATTGATAATTAGTTGATCTCTTCAATCTTGTGTTTCTTAATAGTTGAATAAGTTTTATTGTTTACAGTAAGTATTTAAAAGTTGCTTCTTTAAGAAGTTATTTGTGATGTAATGCTTCTTTTTTGAGATTGACAACAAATCTGTCAATTTGGGACAAAAAAATTGACAGAAGCTATGTTATTCTTTAATCGAAACTGAAATCTTTCTACTAGTTGATCCGGTGTGAAATTTTTGAATTAGGAAATGCCACTCAAAAAATTTTGGTGTTTAAAAATATAGAAGAAAGCCCCTCTGCTTTATCGGTAATTTCTTCAATTTTCTTTGGTTACTTTTTCTCAATAAAATTTAAGTGCAGTGCTTTTTTTTTTCCTATGTAAGCTTGTCTTTTTCATAGAAGAGTGGAGTACATCTTGATATCAGTTTTGTAGCGTAAGTCATTATATATGAAAAAGTTACTGAAGACATTAAACTTTTAAAGGCTTCAGTCTAACTCATGCTGGAAACACATGGGTGGGTGCAGATGGTCAGTACTTGTAGTGATAAATGCCTATTGAAATAAATATGAAAGTAAATGTCTATATTATCATAACGGCGGTGAGTAGAATTTTCAAAAATGCATAAGAATGTCATGATTGAGAGGTTGCATTAGTTTTCAGTAGATAATGTCTTGATCGGATAGATGGAAAGGGTGATTGGCACCAATAGAGGTGGCAAGCCATGCCTAGAATTTCTTGTATAAGGATACCAATTACCCATTCCTTTTCCGGTGTGAGATACTTAACACTCCCCCGCATGCATAGGCCTCAGGCCTCATTAACTTGAGCGTGGACAATATAATATATTTCTTACATAAGGAGACCAATTACCTATCCCTTTTCCGATGTAGGATACTTAACACTCCCCTGCATGCTCAGTAGAATTTTCAAAGATAGGCCTCATTAACTGGAGCGTGGACAATATAATATATTTCCCCCTGCATGCTCAGTAGAATTTTCAAAGATAGGCCTCATTAACTGGAGAGTGGACAATATAATATATTTCTTATATAAGGAGACCAATTACCTATCCCTTTTCCAATGTAGGATACTTAACACTCCCCTGCATGCTCAGTATAATTTTCAAAGATGCATAAAAATGTGCTGATTGAGAGATTGCATTGGTTTTAAGTAGATAATGTCTTGATCAGATATATGGAAAGGGTAATTGGCACCAACAGAGGTGGCAAGACGTGCCTAGAATTTCTTGTATAAGGATACCAATTACCCATACCCAACCCTTTTCTGATGTGGGATACTTAATACTCCCTCGCATGTCAAGGACTTGTTAATTAGAGCATGGACAATATAATATATTCTTGTATAAGGATACCAATTACCCATCCCTTTTTCGATGTGGGATACTTAACACTCCCCCACATGCCCAGGCCTCTATAACTGGAGCATGAACAATATAATATGGGGCCCAACATCGGTGAACAAAGATTTAAGATAGGCCTGGATTTGATAACATGATAAAGAAATGGACTTTGGGCCTAATTCAACCTCAAAAGCAAGCTCAAGAGGGGAGAATTGTCTAAGTCCATATAAGGAGACCAATTACCCTTCCCTTTTATGATGTGGGATACTTAACAGTTCTACACTCGATAAATGATAATAAAAATGTCAAGAAGAGAAGAAGCATTCATGATGTCACTACTGCTGCTGATATTACTGAACCTTCACAAGGACAAAAATCAGACTAGTTGAAAGGACCTTGTGGAGGACAATTACAGTGGCCAATCGCACACTGTCACTGAAGCTTTCTACACAAGGATGCTTCCTTTACCAGGGCTAGTTAAAATCTGCACGACTGATGCTAATGAAGGGCCATCAATTGTTGTTAACCCCAGGAATTCCGACTTGGTGCTACTATTAGAAGTGAGTTGAATAGTTCATTTCCCGATGCGGTTGAGTTCCTACAAAGTATAGAAGGTCAAATCATCGTACCGGCAAAGGGCAGATCTGGAGTGTGTTGTGGGTTGACACTAGGACTCTCCATCACTTACCTTGTAACCATCAGTTGCTGGTGTGATATATGAATAATAACGGACCTGAGACTTGAAGTGTGCAAGTGAAATGCAAAGGAATACCATATCACACACTAAGAATAGGCCATACACTACACTCCATAAGCACCTTTTATCTTCCCTTCATTAAGGGCTTTGGGACATTTCATTTATGTTTGTAATAAGTCTATAAATAGACTAGTTTTAGGTCTTTAGTTGTTGAATGATATTGTAAGACATAACTTATAACTTGTAACACCTTTCTTCTCTCATAGAGAGTGTGATAATGGAATCAACCCACAATATGGAAACAAGACATAAACACAAGACTAGGCCGAGAATAATAAGACACTAACTCTCGGTCACAAGTCCAAAATCGAGAATACAAAAAGAAAGATAAGGTAACAAGGCATTTTTCACACCAAAATAGAAAACAGCAAGATGAACACGAGATGAGGAGAACAACAACAACATAATAAAAACAATACACTGTTTTTACTAGAACAAGAACACAAACATGATTACAAGAAATGTAAAGATAGGTAGTGAGACATCAACACTTATGAGAACTAATAACCTAAGTGTATCTTAAACACTAAGACCCTTAACTATTGTAAAAGAAATACCAACAATCTTACCACGACACAAGAGGGCGTTAACCACTTAAGCACTAAGGTTTCTAACAATGTTTTGCAATACTAGTGATTCCACACTAGCATCACCCTCATTTTGGTTTTGGTGGCTTTTCCAAGCCCTACAAATAAAGTTTTACACTCTCCATGAGAAGAAAGGTGTTACAAGTTATGTCTTACAATATCATTCAACAACTAAAGAACTAAAGACCTAAAACTAGTCTATTTATAGACTTATTACAAACATAAGTGAAATGTCCCAAAAGTCCTTAATGAAGGGAAGACAAAAGGTGCCTATGGAGTGTAGTGTATGGCCTAATCTTGGTGTGTGATATGGTGTTCCTTTGCATTTCACTTGCACACTTCAAGTCTCAGGTTCGGCGTGCACTCTCATAAGTTTTTCTTCGTGATTATTCTTGTATCATCCTCTCCATCTTGAGAGGAATTTACCCACAAACACGGATTCACCTCATTCAATTGGCCACTTAAAGGAAGCTACTCAAAACAGTACACAAAACATATAGAACCCGCAAGCTCATATCAATAAGTCTTGGCTGATATCTTTATTTTTTATCTTGGCTTCCTCTCTATCTTGAGCTTTACCTTCAATCTCATCTAATTCAAGTCTCCTACCATCATACAAGCATTGTCGTAGACCTTATATCCTTCATGTTCCTTTCTACCATTCTCCTCTTCATAGACATATCGATCCTGGTAAAGTGGAGCTTTAGTCAAGAGGGTTGGTTTAGTGAAGAGGAGCTTCGGTTGTGGAGCTGGGACGGAAGGAATTTGAATTGGTGAAAGTTGAAGCCTTTGGTTAAGTAGATCTTAGATGGGAGGGTTCGGTTTTAGTGTAGGTATTTGGCGTCTAATTCCTTGTTGGACTTGATCGAATTATGGGGAAATGGGCCTAGTTATATCTCAGTTTTGAGGGCTATTTGGATCTTGGCTTGCGGCATTAGGTGATGGTCTTGGAGGATTGTTCATTGGAAGTAAAGTGTTGGGAGTAAAAGCATGAGAGTTCCTTCAACTCTCCATTCGATCCAACCTCTCACTCATAGTTACCTCATATAAGCCAATTTTTTCAATACCCACATTTGCCCTAGCAAGGTATCGGGATAGCATCAAGGAGGGCCAAAATGGTACTTGTAGTATTGTGGTCCACCATGGGTTGAGGGGATGAGGTCTCGGGTTCCATTGCTCCAAAATAGTCCACAATGTCACAAAAATAGCAAACAAAGGACACAAAAATAGTCCCAAAATGTCATACACAACAACACCAACAATGGTTCAAGTATTGAACCGTAAACAACAATACCACACAAATTCAACTCGTATTTTTGTTGTAGTTGAAGTATGATATTTTTCAAACTTAAGTTGTTCAATCTCTCTCCTTGATGATGAATTGTAGTGTGGGTGTACAGGGATTTGGACTCTCTTTTCAAGAGTCAAAGGCTTCCATCAAATTTTCACCAACTTGCACTAATTTGGCAAAACACCTTTTTGTAGTAGCCTTCTCTCTTTCCTCTTTTGGCTCTTCTTGAAAAGTGTTTGTCACCCTTTTAATAACTAACAGGTCAAGGTATCCCTCTCATGCCTTTGAGGTGCGCCCAAGGTGTGAACATATCTCCAATGCATCTCAAGCCTCTCTAACATCAAATTTAAGTTACAGATGCATTCTAACAATCCTACACTCCAATTTTCTCAGGTTTTATTACATAGTTTCATTCCTTGATTCCTAAATTTAATTCTTGATTCTTAAAACTATCAACAACTAGTAATTCACCTACTAAGTTGGATGATGAGTTCTTGAGTTCTATTTCTTTCAACGTTCTTTTTCTTTCAAGGTTTTCTAGTTTTTAATTCATCGTAGCTTCTTGAGTTGAGTCAGTCCATACATTTTTTCTTTGAGTAATTTTAAATAAGAGTCCACTCCGATCGCAAAGTGGAGATTGACACCTTATCGACCACCAGAGTATAAGCAACTTTCAACATTCGTTGCTCTAATTGTAAGGATCACAAAGGTGAGATCATTATGAGTGTTAGTGAGAAGAATTTCTACTAATCTTGTTTGTTTATTTTGTGGGTACAAGGTGATATAAGGAAGCGTGTCTTTTATATCCTTGGACAATTATGACTATGATATAGGAGACAATGATTATGATAGTTATGGCTACGAAGAAGATGGAGATTTGGGGCTATGAATATAGCCATGATCAGGATTCGTGTGGTAATGAGCATTACTATTTAGAAGGAGAATGTGAGATGAATGATGAACCTAATTCTTTTAGTGAATATGGAGATGATGAAGAGCCTTGTGAATAAGATGGGGCAAGTGAGGAGTATTACACTTCCCACTCAAAACATCAAGACAATATAAAGTATAATTTTCTCTCTTATACACCTTCTACGAGTCATGGTAAGAGTGTACAAATGGAATATGGAGATTCATATTCCTCACCTTTTAGTGCTTCTTATAAAATTTAAATTAGTGAGAATGGTTATACTAGCTATACTAGAGGTTACTCCATAGGACTAAAGACATGTGCATCTCCAAAGCCTAGGGATATTACATCTCAAGCTTCTTATTCTAGTGCCCAAACATAAGGAAACAGGAACCAAGGTATAAATGGAGGGTATAGTAGGAGTCATTGTCTTTCTACATTATCCGTTTTTAAACGTCTTTAAAGGAGAATGGGATCCCAAAGTTTACCTTGATTGAGAATGGAAATACAAAGGAACTTCGAGGATTATTTTATGAACGAAATCGAACAAGCTACATATGCCCTTAAGTACATTCAAGATCTGACCTTTGGATGGTGTAAACATGAAAGAAGTCCCACTCAAACATGGGGAGACTTGAAAGAGTTCTTGAGGTCAATCTATGTGTCGAAGGGTTACACAAATCTTTATAATAGCTATCAAAGAAAAACTTGTTCAAGAAGGGTAAAATTATAGAGTTCCAAGATGTGTTCTTATCCTTGATGATTGGTATCATGCAAACTACATAACTCCTCTTATGATTGATTATCTAAGGATACGTTGAGTGTCCAAGAATTTCCTATACTTCTTGGAAGGCTATAGAGTCTTCAAGAGCGTGAAGGTTTCCTTCACCCAAGATGGTACTATGAGGAGGTGTGGTGTGATATATTCCCTTTTGAATATGGACACTTATGCTTGGGTGCTGATTGGTTTGTACAAAGTAAGGTTCTAAATGTGCAAAATTGGACAGCAATTGTGATGGACCAATGGGAAAATCATCTCTTTCTATCTACACTTCCTAAATCTCAAGAAAAGATAACCACTTACTCCAAGCCATATGAAATTGAGAGACAAAATATTGAGTAGAGTAAGGGAGTGCAAGGTGGCAACCTAAGAGCGAAAAAATGAGAGGTTGTGAGGAGTGAAGTAAGGGGTTTACCACCAAATTGAGATAACATTGTTTGTTCTTATTTTAGCAAGGACATGTGTGTAGGTACCAAAATGGTAAATGAAGGAGAACAAGTACTAAAAGTAAAGATTTCCTTTGAAGATTTGACAAGGGCAATCTTAGATGACTCCAAAGCTTGTGGAGGACCTTCACACCCGACAAAGAAGAATGTTCTCAAGAATTTCAGGGTTAAATCGCTAACTCTTACACTTTTGTGCATGTGAATGATGATTTTGAGGTTAGTACCCCATTTAGTATGAGTAGTAGCTTAACTATAAGTGAGTCTCATGAATCTTTTCCCCTTGTAGATGATTTACTCATTAAGACTGTGGAAACACTAGATGATCCTATTGATGACCTCATTGAATCTTCCCATTAGATCAATTTGAGTTCACCTAGTGGCTCATAGGGATAACCACTTGTTTGGAAAATCTTTGATACTTGATAGTTGTCTTTTAGAGAGTGAACTTACATGTTCTACATCCTCTTCATGGATAGACTCCTCTCTCTTTTAGGACAATATCTTGTTTGATGATAAAATCACTCCTAGTGAATTACCTAGTATGTGGATAGCAGTGATGATGTAGCTCATATTGAGGGCTATATCTTATATTACAACCCACTATGGTGTGACAACATTCTTTTAAAAGATGAAAATCACTTCCTTGAAGATGAAAGTACTCTCAAGGGAAAGGAATGTGAGGTTTTGAAATGGAATGATCAATTTCTTGAAAATGAATTACTTGGTTTTGAAGAGAAAGGACCAGACTGAAGGTGAAAAGGATTCAAAATGAAGAGGGGGAATGGTTAGAGGATCAATTGAGATTGCTAAAGCAGTTGTATAATTTTTTCAAAAGCAATTCTCAAAAGAGAGTGAATTGAAGATTTCTCTATGTTGGAAGAATTACCAACATTAGTGAATAAAGAAAAAAATGTACAACTAAAATTCAAGAGGTCAAGGAGGAAGTCATGGGATTAAATAGACATAGTAATGGGACCCAGATGGAATGACAGAAGCTTTCTTCTAGGATCCTTAGGATATTATTGGAGAAGATGTTCAATAAATGGTGGTTGCTTTATTTTATGGACATGAATTACCAAGATTTGTAACACATACAAATTTGGTTCTTCTTAAAAAGAAAAACTAGTGGTGAACACCTTTTCTGATATGAGACCTATTTCATTGAGTAATATTTTCAACAAAATTTTCTCTAGAATTCTACATGATAGAATTAAGAAGCTGTTACTAGACATCATATCAGAAGAGCAAGCTTGGTTTGTTCAAAGAAGAAGTATTGCAAAAAATATTTTGGTGGTGCAAGAGATTATTTTAGAGATAAAGAAAGAGGGTTAAACCCCCAACATGGTGATTAAATTAGATATGATGAAGGTATATGGTAGAGTAGATTGGTTATACCTTAGTAAAGTTTTGAGAAAAGTGGGTTTTAATGAAACCATTATTGATATGGTGTATAGACTGGTGGGTAGTAACTGGTATTTAATTTTATTGAATGGACAACAAAAAGGATTCTTTAGGTCTTCTAGAGGATTAAAATGGGGGGATCCTTTATCCCCCACTCTATTCATTCTGGAAGCAGAGCTGATTTCTAGAGCTCTTAAGTCTTTGGTGTCTAAAAAAGAGTTCAAGTTATTTGGAATGCCAGGATATAGCCCAAATATTAATCATCTAGCTTTTGCTGATGATATGATCATAATATGTAAAGCAGATCTTGTTACAATATTGCAGACAGTTACATCTACACTAGAAGATTATGAAAAAAAATTTGGGCAAAAGATTAATGGCTGAAGTTGTTACAGGGGTCTTAAGAAAAGAATTCCCTTTCACTTATCTTGGATGACATATTTTTCATATGAGAAATAAAAAGGATGTTTACCAATATATCATGAACAGAATAAGTAGTAGGTTGTAGGGTTGGAAAGGGAAAGTGCTATCATATGGGGAAGGGCTGTCCTTGTCAAGCGTGTGTTACAAAGCATTCCAATTCACTGTCTATCAGTGATGAACCCCCCAACAAATGTAATGAACTTAATTCAGAGAATGTATGCTCAATTTTTATGGAGTAATCATATAAGAGAAAGAACAAGACACTGGGTAAAATGGAAGTTGTTATGTTTACTAGAAAAGGAAGGAGACTTGGCTTTAGAATGATATAGGATATGAGTATGGCCCTTTTTTTTTTTTGCAAATTATGGTGGAATTTTAGAACCTAGAAATCTATTTGGAGTGAGTATATGCATAAAAAGTAATGTAAAAAAGAGCATCCTAATATGGTCATGTGGAAAATAAGAGTAGGTCCTTAGGTTTGGAAGAAGATGTCGCAGGCTAGAGACATAATAAAACACCAGATTTTGTGGAAAACAAAGCAGGGGAATTCTAATATATGGTTTGATAATTGGAAAACATATGGAAGTTTCTATAGTATTATTCAGGATTGTAAAGATTGGGATGATAGGTATTAAGAGGTAAGGGACTTGGTATGACAAGGAGCATGGAATTCTCATTTGCTAAATCAGCTATTTCCACAAGAGATAGTTAATCATATTATGACTACTATGGGTCCCCCTTGCAGTTCAAAAGGAGTTGATAAACCTATCTGGATGCTAGAAGCTAAGGGTGATTTTTTAGTAAGATTGGCTTGGCAGTACATTAGACAAAGGGAGGTCAAAAGCAAGATTTACAAGGATATATGGATGAAAAGATTGCCTTTCAAAATAGTGTTCTTCATGTGGAGAATATGGAAAAAAAGGTACATATGGTGGAAAATATTAGAAGATGGGGAATATAGGGTCCATAAATATGTTGGTGTTGTACATATCCAGATCAAGAAACCATATCTCATGTGTTTTGAAGTTCACCTATTGCTAACAGGACTTGGTCCTATTTTTCCTCTTTTGTAGGTATTAACATTGGAGGTCTAAACCTTAGAGAAACTATTATGACTAGGTGGAATGCATAAGTAAGGAGCAGATACAGATCATATTATCTAGCCTTACCAAACATACTACTTTAGGAACTATGCAGAAGAAGAAACAACATAAAACATGATGGAAGGACATTATGTAAAAAAGGAATATTTTTAAATATTTCTAGGCATATTTTAATGTTACTCAAAGTGAGAAACACAAATAAAGTATTTCCTCATGCATGGCCAAATATTTTGAAAGAGTTTGAATATAGTTGACCAAAAGTAAAAGTGACTAAAGTTATCTGGAAGTTTCCTATGAAAGGTTGGGTTAAATATAATTCTGATGGTGCATCTAGAGGAAATCTAGGTATTAGTTCTTATGCCTATTGTTTAAGATATGACAGAGATGACCTAATCTATACAAAAGGTGACATGATAGAAGACACATCTAATGTTGAGGCAGAGGTTTATGCTATGTTACAAGCAGCAATACACTATTCTTCTACACAATACAACAAGGCAATATTTCAAACTAATTCATTTACTATTTTGAAGATTCTAATTAAAGAATGGAGGTGTCCATGGAATATTCTAGAACATATAGAGCAAATATGGGCATTGACATCAAACAAGCCTATTCAATTCCAACACATCATGAGGGAAGGCAATCAACTGGCAGATCATTTGAAAAATTTAGCAATTGATAAGGGAGAATTCATATTCACATCATTCAAACAACTGTAAATTACGAGCAAGAAGATTTTTAACAATGATAAATTAGAATGTCCCTACTTAAGAGTGTCACCATTGAAAGAGTGAAGGGGATGGAGAGGCTACAGCTTTCAGTGTTCACATGCAAGTATAAAGCCTTTAAGGCATAAAAAGACTAAAAAAGCTACTTATCCTACACTACATCAGCCAACAAAAAGGACTCACAATAAAAAGGGAAGTGTTATAAGAAAATTTTGGAATTCATACACTTGATGAGATTGTTACTATCCTATTACTTGCGGTTCCAAGCATCCCAATATCTTCTTAACAGCCATAACTACAAAACAAAAGATTTAAGGAGGCACAACATGAGAGGAATACAGTGAAACAGTGGGTTTATGAACTTACTTGGAAGACTAACATCTGTCAGGAGCCTCAGACCCTCAGTAAAGCACAAAAATGAGTTGATTTACCCATCCATTAGAGAACACAGCTAGGAGAAACAAATCGATAGTTAACTAAGTTACAAAGTCAGAAAATAATGAAGGGAGAAAGCTGTCAAAACTTAATTCTACAAGATGAAACAAATATAAAAAATATTCCACAAGGCAAGATGTTGATTACCCAAAGATGGTACATCAAGAATCGAAGGTTCAAAAAAGGAAAAGAGCTTATTTTTTAGGTGCTTTAAATCAATTGTGGTGGATGCAAATGAAGACACAATTTGGAAACCCTACAAGATTGGATAAATGTAATAGGATAGATAGGTTAGGCCGGATCGAGTTTCCAATTGGGCTATAGTTTAATTTTTGCATTTTAAGCATGGGTTGGCCAATGTTTGTGTAAAGACTTACGTTTATTATTTGATTTAATTTATAAAATCCCAAAAGTTAATTAAAAATAAAAGAATTATTTGCTTTTTGTGAAGAATTAAGTAATAATCCATTTGATGTTAGTGGTGGTATGTGTCTACTAGAGAATACCTCCCTTGAAAGAGAAAGTATCAATTATTTGGAAATCATTTCTTCTTTTACTTTGTGTGATCCTATTGTTGAGAATACTCATGCTAATGATCTTGAGTCTAATAGTGAGTACCTACACGGGGACACCTTAGTTGAAGTTGACTTGATAGATACCTTTCTGTACTCTTTATTTTCTTTAAATGATGCTTCTTCTAGCATAGGGAGTATACCCTTTAGTTTGGGTGAAGCCTTTGGGGAAATGTAGTGTAGTCTAGACCCGTGTCTATGGCCACTCTATTCGTTTGACCTCGGCGCCAAAATAGAATGTGGTAATTTTGGTACACCCAACTTATTGCTTGGTCTACATAACAAGCAATGTTTGAATGAGGATGTTGGTATCTTTCCCTATGATGGAATGTCTTTCTTGGGATTCATAATCTGCTTGAGGGACAAAAAATGTGTAACGGAAAGACGTCCAACAAATATGAGGGGTTTATAAACAAGGGGAGCAATGCAAAGATAAAAGAGAGTTCACCATTGTGTGTTTCCATTGTTGACAAAGGTTCCACTACTTGTAGGTCAAGAAGAGAGACTTCTCTTGAAGTTTCTTTGGATAAATTCCATTTATATGATACCCTTCTTCAATACTTGAGTGGAATTGATGACTTCCTTCTCCAAGGTGGTATCATTCTTGATAACTCGAGGGAAAATGTGTCATTGTCTCCTTTGGGTGTTGCTTATAAACTTGCATCCTTGATTGACACACTTGTGCTTAAATTGTGTAAATTCCAACTTGTGGATGCCAAGTTGATTATTTGTTTGTTGAAGAGCACATGGATGCTAAGGACTTATTGTTACCTTTATAGGGTTGCAAAATTTGAAGTATCTTTTGGGTATTTTAGGAGCATGCTTACCTTAGTTGATAGAGATAAGAAACTACTAAGGGATGACCCCATTAATGAATTTCTTTCCTTTGAGTAGTTGTTTGAAACGAAAGAGTTATATGTGCTTAGATCTTTGATTCCATCCTTGTGTGCATTATGTGCTATGTCTTTTGATTCAAATGGATTTCTTATAGATAATAGAACCTTGGATGATGCTTTTATGATTGATTCCTTCCTATACTACCTCTTTGCTTATGATGATATCCATGCTATTCTTAGATTTGTTTTATGTAAAGGTAGGAAACTTGTTGGTTGGTCCACTTGTTTGAATGACAATTCAATATGGGTCTTGTGGACTTTAAAACAAATTAAGGTACCACTCTTGATGTGGTCTCTTGAAGAGGTAAAGAAACAATTGTGTCTTATGGCTCCTAAGGAGAATGTAGTTTTACCTTTTGAACTATTTGATGCTATTATGACCTTTGTGATATCCTTATCTCTTGATGGAACCAATAGCCAACTCCTTTGTGCATTCCTCAATAAGTTTTTAATGTTCAAAACAAGGGATCCTTGGTTATATATTAAGTGTGTGCAACCTTATAATGATGCTATGATTATTTGTGTTAATCCTAACCCTCATGTCATGAAAATACTGTATTTGTTTGTCCTTTCTTTCATTTTTTAAAGTTTGGATTCGAGGTCAAATCCTTTTCAAGAAGGGGAGGATGATATAAGTAAAATTGCCTCCGAACCTTTGGATGAGATACGTATGATGCTCGATGTTCTTGATAAATCCTTAGTGCATTTAAAATATGCCACATGGATAAATATTACCATTAAGGGGGGTCAAAGTACTTTGACGAGGTCGAAGGAGTGAAAAATGGGGCTCGAAAGCCTCTTGTAAGGGTTATGCACCCCAAGCACTTTGGATTCGCTTTTGATTTGCTCTAGCATTTCAAGAGTGGGTCAAAACAACCATAGTGGGCCTTTTATTACATTTGGGTTACTTTTGGGCCCTAATTATGTAATACTTAGCCAAACTATAAATACTTGGTAGCTAGGCTTATTTTAGTTAGTGTTTGTTAATTGATAAAGATGAATTCATGAACCTCCATTGGGAGTGTTTTGAGAGCTTGGAAAATCAAATGTTGATCTTTGATTAGAAACGTCGGTTGTAATGGAGATTCAATCCCCTTTGCGGCCACGTAAGAGTTAGGTGCTATTTGGTAATCTTTAAGGGAGGTTTTTGGATTTGATACACCCTTTGATTTTCCTTTTGTTATCATATTTGTGTCTATCTTTCTATCTTTGATATCCTATCCATCTATCTTTTCATTTCTGCATTTTGGTTCGAGTTTTCATGGCAAGAATCATATCAATATCTAATGCCAGTATTAGTAATGTTACATTTAGTGAATGCAAACACAATCTTAAAATTTGGTCAACAATATATCTCTCTTAAGAATATCCTAGTAGGTGTCGTTGCATGGATTTCTTTTGGAAAATATGTATTCTTATCATTTTATCTACCTTATTAATTTAGAGAGAAAGGAAGAAAGTAACACTTTTTTGGTACAACCCTGTCGCTGTTGACAAATTTTACTTATTTTGTTAGTCCCACTTTTTCCTATGTAAAGGGGTAGAATATTAATTACATTAATACAAGGTATCCATTTAATCTTATCTCTGATATTCTACTACTTTTTCCTATTATCTTATTTGTCTCCGTTTAAATGGCTACGTTTGATATGTCAAATTGCTAGTGAATTATGTTCTTGTGTGTCACGATGCAAAAATCATGGGTCATGATAGCACTTGTCACTGTGAACTTTGACTTGTAAGCCTATCATACAAATTGATACAAAAGAGAAAATAACATCCAAACCCAAGGCAAGGAACCTAGAACGAAGCCGAACCATATCAATACAACAATGGTGGAAAGTGAAACCAAAGATATCATGCCCTACTCCCAAAACTTGGTGTCAAAGATGTAAGAACATAACTAGTACAGTCGAAGTCAAAATACAAACGATATCCAAAACACGAATAACTCTGTCTCTGAATACAAGTAAAGACATAGTCTAATAAAGAGAGATAGAAGTTGACTCCAGAAGCAAGAAATCCAACCACTACTTTGAATCGCTCCGATGTCGCCTGAATTAATATACATGGGGTGCACCTAAACTAGGATCTGCACCAAAAGGGCACAGTAGGAGTGAATACGGTCCACTTATACTCGGTAGGTATTATAGGTCAACTTAGAAAAGTAGATAATAAAGCATACAAAAATAAACACTAAGGGCACGCCACCTGCAATAAAAAAATATCCCGCTACCATTGACCACATGATGTGTGA
Organism: Capsicum annuum; assembly: GCF_002878395.1. Taxonomy (NCBI): domain Eukaryota; kingdom Viridiplantae; phylum Streptophyta; class Magnoliopsida; order Solanales; family Solanaceae; genus Capsicum; species Capsicum annuum. The sequence goes on along the minus strand of NC_061121.1, from coordinate 220,062,442 downwards.
GCTGATGCTAACACATTTGAGGCTTTTAACGAGAAATAATTATGATGTCTTAAGCAACTTTTGTCGTTTTTAATTGTTTTATGTTTGATTTTGCAGTAGAAGCTGATATGATAGAGAACCAATATGAAATGAAGCAAAGAAGTTAAAATTTGAAGAAATTTGAAGACAAGTGTGGCTGACGACACTTGTGATAAGTCGTTAGCCCTGTGATAAACTATCAGGTTGGTCTTCATCAGTAGATAGAGAATTGGCCTAAAGTGGAAGTTGTGACGATATTTTTTGATAAGCTATCAAAGGTCTGATAAGTTATCAAGAATGTCGTCAGCCTAAGGCAACCAAGGAGAACTGAAGCAAAGCCTTGACGACATTTTGTGAAAGGCCATCACGTAGCTAATAGGTTATCAAGTTTATCATCATCCTTAAGCAGGAAGAGCCAAAACTGAAGAAGAAGCTGGCGACATTTGTGATAAGTCATTAGCTTCTTAATAAGCTATCACAAATGTACTCGGCTAATCCGAAGGATTTTTGATTTTTATTAATTTGTTTTCTTATTTAGGGTAAACTATTTAAAGCTTTGTTTTAGGGTTCTCTAAGGGATTATTATTATTATTATTATTATTCCGCACAAGGTCGACACCTTGAGTTTTGGACAACATATTTTGATATTTTCTCTCTTTACTTCTTGACTTTAACAACACAACTAGTTTTGAGAGATTATTATCAGTATTTTGGGATTTTTCTTTGTGATCTAATCTGCGATTCACTAGTTATTATTCATATCTGTAAGTTTATCTTTCAAATCATAAATTCAATTATGTATTTCATTTGTTACATCATGAGTGGCTAATCTCCATTAACCTGAGTTATAGGATCTAGGGTTAAGTCTTGATAAGGTGCTAAGTATTTAAGATTCAAAAGGTGGTAGGATTTCTTGATAATTCTGAAGTTTTAATTAACGTCTGTTGGTTGCAAATAGTAGACACACTTTCTTTGATTTTCTTGAGAAAGAAATCAACTATAGTAGGAAGTGATTATCAATAGGGACTCGAAAATACTTCGTTTAATAATCAGCGTTGTAACAAGGTTGGTTAACCTGAGGTTAAACCTAGGCAGTAAATAAAAACTTCCTAAGTTCGAGAGGATTATACAATTAAATGCTTAAGTAGGTCGAGAGACATTTAAGCATAACATCAATAAAAGATAGCTTGTTATCCTACCCACCGTGAGAATCTTGAACCACTTTTAGCATCTTTCATGTACCGAAAGCCCTAGTGAACATAATTCTGGTTATTTCATAAACTCTTGATTTACAAACACTGAAAGTAAAGTGACAAACAACAACTTGTTAAACCTAAGTCCCCTATTTTATTTTTTCGTATCATTTGTTTGAATTTAAATTGTAGCTTTAGTTTCAAACTAGTTCAATCGCCACTCACATTATTCCCTATGGATTAGACCCCGACCCCAAAGTTGGGTAAATATATTGACGACGACCGCGTTGTACTAGATTGATGTGTAAGTTGAGCATTATCAAAAATGGCGCCGTTGCCGGGGAACAATTTGGCGTATTGAGTTGGTTTCGAATTTTAGCCTACTTGCTTGAATTTAAACTTGTAAATATTTGTTTTTAGTTTTCTTTTATTTCTGGTGTTAGGTAGATTTTTATTTTAGTTTACTTATTACTATGATGTCTTGGAATGAACATGAGCTTGGTGGTTGGAAATCAAATCTTGATGATCAATGTCCATATTGTGATGGACCTCACTTTTTGCAAGATTGTAGATATGCTCCCCGGAGAGAGATGTGTGCACCATCTCCATCCTACTGGGAGTATGATTGTTTTTTATGTGATGGTCAGGATGAACATTGGAGTGATTTCCCAAATGGCCCCCAGTATGCTAACCCAAATTCTAGTTCTTCTTATGATTTTGATAGGTCTTATGGTCAAGAATAGGAAGAACAAAGCATCGAAAAGAGTGGCATTGAAGCTATGCTTCAACTAATGTTGGATTGTGTGTACATAACGAATGATATCATACATGATATACATCAAGACATAAGGGAAAATAACGAGGAATAAAGAATATAGAGGATATGAATATAGAGGGCAAGTATTCAAAGCACTTTTCCACATTATGTTTAGATGATATCTTGTCTGTGGAATCATTTAACATAATGGACGAGTGTGAAGATGAAGAACAAGAATCCTATATCGATATTTTGCTTGTTATTGAGCAACCCTCAATGATTTTCTAACCAACAAAACCAACCATGGGGGATGATGCCAAGATTAAGGAAACGGTGCTAGAGTCAAAAGAAGAAACCAAGTAAAACTCTTCTAAAAACTCTAGCCCAATTTGGGGTAAGGATGCCTAGAAGGATGCAATTCGGAAATTAAGGAGAAGACCTCATTCAAACCATTTTTCAATATTGTTCTTAGTGGATGATACGTAAGTCCACCTACCTAAGCAACTGAGGTGTTTTGAGGATGAGGAACATAATCCTTATATTTTAGAGTTTGGCATTGTAATACCCGAGCCTTTTTCCTAACTAGAAATCATATCAAGGGTGCTAGAACTTACTTTAAAATGCAAAAATATCTTTGTACATGATTTATTTTTATGTTTTTCACTTTCTATCATGGGGAAAATTGAGTTAGCTTTCCAACGGTACCAATTTTGTCCAAATCCAACATCAGACGAGGAAGTTATGGACGTTTTACTTGGAACTGTCGAAAACGCCCAGGTATGATGGCCAAGTTGACTGACCACCACATAAGTGAAGGACTACCACTTTGACCATCACAACCATGGCAGTTGGGCCACATACTGGATAAGGACTGACAGACGAGTTGATGAATCTTTAAAGTTGTGACGGACCGTTATCCAGGTCGTCAACTCTTATCCAGTGAACCCCATTTCTAGTCCACATCCGACGGGCTAAGTTACGGTCCATCAAAAGTCTGACGGACCGTCAGTCGGACCGTTATATGCCATGTTCAGTTTATTTCCAGGTCGTTTTAATAGGGGTATTTTAGTCACTTACCACTCGCCTATATATACCCCGATAAGTTTGAATTTAGCCATTATGCTCATTATTATATCACAAACAAAAACTAGGGTTTCTCTCTAAATTTAATCTCCAAGAACAAGACCCAATCTTCTCCAAGAATCAAGGATTTCAAAACCTTCAAGTTCAAAAGTATCAAGAACCTTGAGTCAGGTATGCGTAGTGTTCATCTATGGACCCCTTTCGTTCATAGAGTTCAAGAACCATGCTTTTTATTGAGAAAATTTTATTTCTTTGTTGTTATATGATGTTTTTCATGTTAATGATCATTGTTTAAGCTTCAAGATATTAATATAAGTTGACTTCCATGATGTATGCATGCTTGTAGTTAAAACCCATGAATTTGGGTGGTTCAAGATGATTAAAATTGTTGAGAAAACCTATGCCCCAAAGTGTGCATGCAAGGTGTTTGTTAAAATGCCTAGAATGCTATAAATCATGTTTCCATGACCCCATAGTACTTAAATGACAAGCTATGTCAACACTTAAGATGATTCCACATGAAGTTCCATGCTATTGATATGTGTTGCTAGTATGATTATGCAATGAACATGATATTAAGGTTGTGCAAGTATTTCCATGTGATATGAAATCCTTTCTATGCAATACATTGTTGATAACCATGCTTAGTATAAAATCCCTTATGTACGATATTATGAATTGTGGACTCAAATATTGTGATCAAATCATGTCATGTGTGTCAGTTTCCTTCCATCGAGTTCTGGGGGTACTCGCACTGAAAAAATATAGTCGTGTGCCTAGATCCAAGTCACATTACCCCAATAATCTCAGTCAAGCCATGATCTATAGAACTCAGTCAGTCATGTGACTCAAGAAACCTCCGAAATCTCATGATCGTAGCAAAATCTCAGATAGTAGTGCTATTTCGTCAGTCAACAGAATTAGTTACTCAGTCTTTGTACAGTCAGTTAAATCATGTTCAGTCTGTTCAGATGGGAGTATAAGTTAGCACCGAGTGAACCCAAGGATGGGAACTCATCGGCCAGTTTAAGGTGTGATTCTTAGCAGTCATCCTTGTGTTCCAGAAATACGTAGCCAGTGTAGGTTGAAACATCTTAACCTGTCAGACCAGGGTTGGTGAGGTGGCTTAACCTGTCAGTTGAGGGTTCTTACCATTCTCATTTAAGTACCTACCGGTTGAGGGTCACTCACAACTGTCCTTACCATGGCGCGTTATTGACACCCCTCCAGTCAGGGAAGAGATTGGACCCTAACTTATTGGGGCATGTCGGTTAAACAACTAACTCCTACAGTTTCAGGCTCAGTCTCAGTAAAAGAACTCAGATAGTTCTTCAGATATTAGTATACCAGGACTGCCAGATACAGTCAACTTCAGTTATAGTACAGAACTTAGATAGTTCCATCAGATGTAGGGCTGTTAGACACAGTCACCTATGTATTTAGTACTGCAGTATCAGTTATGATCAGTTATCAGTAAACTATGTATTAGCGTAAAGATTTAGCTATCACGCATTCGCAATCTCAGTTTCTATGTATGTATATATGCACTCTCACATTATATCAGTCAGTTAGTTAGCATTGTTCATGCACGTAACCCTATTTATGTTTAGCCTACCTCACTTGTATACTCAGTACCCCAGTTGTACTAACGTATTTGCGCTATGGTGCTTTCTCTTTATGTTACACCATAGGTTCAGAGACATGAGTTCTAGACCAACAGTAGCAGTCACATTCCAGTATACAGAGCTTCAGTGAGTCCTCTTCATTTGAGGATGATATGATTCGATTTATTTATTATTTCAGTTATTTTTCAGTTTACGGAGTTAGTTGGAGACATGTTCCTTCAACTCCTTATTCAGACAGTGTTTAGAGGCTTTTAGATTTAGTTTAGATTTGATTTAGTTTTTAGTTGTTTTGGGTATCTCTCACCCATATAGATGTTATTTTACCAGATTCTTTATTCAGTTGAACCTTATGGCCTACATGTTCATGTTTTCTGCATATCATATGTATGTTAAGCAATGTACAGGTACAAATATTAGTCATGGGTTAGCTTGTGCTCCCTCAGGCTCATGAGCACAGTGTAGCATTTCGGTTCAAAAAATTGGGGCATTATAGGCATTCAAAAAGAGTAAAATAAAACCCCCCACTTGAAGGTCAGTAAAGGAAAAATTCAATGTGCATCAAGTGGATTATTGATAATCTTATCAATACCCAATGAGCCTATCCTGAAATTTGATGTGAAGCTGAGTAAGAGATTCAAGTCATCAAAGTGGCGAGATAAAGGAAGTGTCATTGTATCCATATGTTTGCCCAATGTGCCTCAAAGATGTATTGATCAAAGGTTGGGTCGATGTTTCAAATCCTCCGAGTGGAGACATAAATAATTATCAACAAGGTATCTTGATGAAGTCTGAGTAGTCAAGATAACTAAGTCGTTCCATGACCTTAAATTAGGCACCTCTTGGGAGGCAACCCAAGGTATTTTGTTATTTGTATTTGTATTATATGATTGACATCTGATCTTTACACCCATGGTGCCATAGGTATGTTTCTAACTCTGTTGTTTTGGTTTGATGCATTGGGGACATTACATGATTTTAAGTTGAGGGTGGGCTACTTGTGGGTGTTGATGTCCTCCATCCTAGTAGTCCCAGCATGTTTAGGTGTATTGTGTTTTGTTTTGTGATATGTTGTGGTTAACTAGGAGAAATACATGTAATGAGGAAGTTAGTATATTTTGTGATTTTTGAGCACCTCTTCAAGTGTCTATTTGTAATACTGTGTGAACTGCATCTAATTGTGAACGCAGTGCATCTATGGTGGCATTAGTTCTGGCAACTTGATAATCAGTGCTAAACAATTACACAAACCAGATAAGTAGTGATGTACGATATATTTGTGTGCCATGTGTGTGTGAGGTCTTACTCAGTTCCCTTTGTGTGTGAATCCAGAACTTACCCGGTTAGTCTTGCCTTGGTTGTAGGATAGGGGTTAGGAGAGGATCATAGGCCGTTTTGATATTAGCCCACTTTTAGCCTAAATGACCTTCCCTATATACAAATATCCCTTGATCTCTATTTTGAGCCTGAATGGCCTATTTGGCCTTGGTCCTCCTTGGACACTGTGCACCTTGACTTAGGCAAATGGCCTAAGTTGAGGGTGGCTATCATAGGGGTACATGATGCAAAATGAGTATGAAGAGAGGCAGAATATGAAAAAAGAATAAAAAGTCAGGTGTGGTACAAAAAGAACAAGAAAAGAAAAAGATGTATAAAAGATTAGAAAAAGATAATTTGGTTTTTGAAAAGATAGCACCCACCTTGAGCATGTGTGATCAATAAAAGAGAGGAAGAGAAAAAGGTTAAGAAGTGAAACCCCAAGAGGTCAGCATAGTGTCAAGGAGGCGTAGTCACTTTAAATACCCTTGAATATCATACCAGCCGCTAGCCTACATTACAAGCTAAGAAAAAGACCTATAGTGATCCTAGCTGACCTATCTGAAAACCTTGGTACTGACTATAAAGGAAAGCCTATGGCATTTGACTTACATTGAGTGGAACTTCATTCTAAGAGTGAGTCTCGTGATTATACCTAAGTGTATATATGTGATTTCTGATATGAGTGAAAAAGGGATATCTTTGTTGTGAGGGCACACAGGTTGTGTTGCTAGTTGCTAACTTGTTTGGACAGTGTGATCTTGATATATGCATGGTTGCTATTGCTGAATTTATGCCATATGTTGATTCCTTTAGATTGCATTGTTGTTTATCAATAGTATACACAATTGTGTTTGAATTGATTGAACTGGGGGAAGGTGAAGTTGTGTTGGGATGATATAGAAAATTGATTGCCAAATGTACTTTGTATTCTCTTAGTTATATTTTGGTTGCTTGAGGACAAGAAATTATTTTAAGTTGAGGGTATTGATGTGTGAGCTGATGCTAAAATATTTGAAGCTTTTAACGAGAAATAATTGTGAAGTCTTGAGAAACTTTTGTCATTTTTGATTATTTTATGTTTGATTTTGCAGTAGAAGCTGATAGGATAGAGAACCAACATGAAATAAAGCAAAGAAGTTGAAATTTGAAGAAATCTAAAGACAAGTATGGATGACAACATTTGTGATAAGTTGTCAACCCTCTGATAAGCTATCAGGTTGGTCGTCATCAGTAGACAGAGAATTGGCCTAAAGTAGAAGTTGTGACGACATTTTGTGATAAGCCGTCAAGGGTCTGATAAGTTATCAAGAATGTCTTCAGCCTAAGGTAGCCAAGGAGAACTAAAGCAAAGCCTTAACAAAATTTTGTGATAGGCCGTCATGTAGCTGATAGGTTATCAAGTTTGTCATCAGCCTTAAGAAAGAAGAGCCAAAACTAAAGAAGAAGATGATGACATTTGTGATAAGTCATCAGCTTCCTGATAAGCTATCACAAATGTCGTCAGCTAATCTGAAGGATTTCTGATTTTTATTAATTTGTTTCCTTATTTAGGGTAAACTATTTAAAGCTTTGTTTTAGGGTTTTCTAGGGGATTATTATTATTATTATTATTATTATTATTATTATTATTATTATTATTATTATTCCACACAAGGTCGACACCTTGAGATTTGGACAACATATTTTGATATTTTCTCTCTTTACTTCTTGACTTTAACAACACAACTAGTTTTGAGAGATTATTATCAGTATTTTGGGATTTTTCCTTTGTGATCTAATCTGCGATTCACTAGTTATTATTCATCTCTGTAAGTTTATCTTTTAAATCATGAATTCAATTATGTGTTTCGTTCGTTATATCATGAGTCGTTAAACTCAATTAACCTGAGTTATGGGATCTAGGGTTAGGTCTTGATGAGGTGCTAAGTATTCAAGATTCAAAAGGTGGTAGGATTTCTTGATAATTCTGAAGTTTTAATTAACCTCTGTTGGTTGCAAATAGTAGACACACCTGCTTTGATTTTCTTGAGAAAGAAATCAAATATAGTAGGAAGTGATTATCAATTGGGTCTCGGAAATACTTCATTTAATAATCAGTGTTGTAACAAGGTTGGTTAACCTGAGATAAAATCTGGGCAGTAAATAGAAATTCCCTAAGTCCGAGAGGATTAGGGAATTAAACGCTTAAGTAGGTTGATAGACATCTAAGAATAACATCAATAAAGATAGCTTGTTATTCTACCCACCATGAAAATCTTGAACCACTTTTAGCATCTGTTATGTACCGAAAGCCCTAGTGAACCTAATTCTGGTTATTTCATAAACTCTTGATTTACAAACACTAAAAGTAAAGTGACAAAGAACAACTTCTTAAACCTAAACCCCCCATTTTATCTTTTCGTATCATTTGTTTGAATTTAACTTGTAGCTTTAGTTTCGAAGTAGTTTAATTGCCACTCACATTGTTCCTTGTGGATTCGACCCCAACTCCAAAGTTGGGTAAATATATTGGAGACGACCGCCTTGCACTAAATTAACATGTAAGTTGAGCATTATCACCACACCATTTCCACTAAGAGTTCTATTATATTTACATATAAAACAACAAAATAAAGAAAGGAACAAAAGTGTACATTTATACCACATATAAGTTGAGAAAGGATGAACAAAAATATACATGTATATCTAACACAAGTAATAGTAGATAGAACAAATGGACAGATAGAAAGTCAAAGACAAAAATACATCCACAACATAAGCACAAAAAGGTAAATGCAATGAAAATGATGATGGTGATGATGTAATGCACGAGGTTGTGGTACAACCTCCGTATACACATATGGAGCTAATGTTTACCAATTAGGATCCAAGGGAGGGGGTTCACCAGCCCGTATACAATCTATATCCTTAACTCATTCTCGACACATCCGTTGGTGGAGGGTTTTTAAGATGTCATATTTTATGTTAAAAAAAAGCTAGTGTTTCCAGTATTTTCAGTATTTCTACGGCGGTACCAATGTTTCATGAATGTGTATGACATGAGAATGTAATGCTTAGTGTTTCTATATCCAATCAATATACCAACCAAGTAAGCCAACAATTCATTCAATATTTCCAACCATCCATTAATCCAACATAAACCATATGCTAATAGAGTGGAATACAATTAAAAATACACCATGATACCACATTAGGATTTTTCATTAATAAGATACAATTAATTTCAAAAACACAAGGACAACAATATTATATAAGACCCCACATGATCACATAGAGAAAATAAGGTTCCAAGACCACCAAATATGTCAACATATAGGCCCCCACACAGGCACAACACAATTAACTTAGCCATTTTCATGATTAGTTCCCACACCCTTAACATGCTTCTGTATCAACATTAACTTACCCAACCTAGTTTGATAGAAATTAAGCCATAACCTATCTCGAATGCCAAAAACCATCCCACAAGCCTCCAATCCAAATCTTTACTTCATATGAACAGACCCAAAATCAACTAAAATATGAAAATATAGAATCTATACATCAAAAGAAAACCAAGGATACCTATGTTGCCTACTTTCAAGTTAGGGTCAAAACGGACCCCCGAAATGAGGTTTCAAAAAAGAAGGGCAAAATCATAATTTTATTTTTGAAACATGTTCTCCATATTTTTAGGAGTCTACACCTGAAATTCCAAATGAAAATGAGTTAAAAATAAGGTCCAAATAAAAGAAAAACCATTTTCAAGATTTACCGACAAAATACCCAAAAATCCTTTTTGAAATCAAGAATATGAAGTTGTTTTGAAGATGAATTTGAGAGAAAACTGATAATTAAAATATTAAAAACTGTAATACCCCATACTATTCCCAACTCAGTTCAGCTTTTAGTTTCATGCATAAGGGCTTAAGGCCTGAAAATTTCACAAAGTGTTGGGGACTTAGTCATTTTAAGGCTTTTAAAATTTGAGGATTTTTATTTCGGTCTTCCCGACCCAAAGATGTTAGTTTTTAAGTTAATTCATGTTCAGGGATGTAATGTAATGCCCTGAATCTGGTACCCGAAATACCACACGATGCTCATGACCTCGAAGGACCACAAACTAAGATATGACTAATATCTGTAATTGAGCACTACATAACATACTGTAAAAATGCAGAATAGAAGGCTGAAAGGCCATAAGGTTCAAAACTCTAATAAATAATAACATCTAAAGATATGGTATATCAATACAAAAACTAAAATAACTGTCTGAACATGCTAGTCAGAAAGCCTCTAAAACTGTCTAAAAATTGTGGAGTTGATGGGATATGCCCCCAACTAACTTTGGATTACTAAAAATAATAAAGTAATAAAATAATAATGTTATCCTTGAATGATAAGGACTCAATGCTAGTCTGACTACTGAACATCTGATCTACTAAGGATGCTCTGGAGCTCGTACTTCTGAACCTACGGTATAAAAACACCATAGCACAAATGCGTCAGTACGATTAAATGTACTAGTATGCAAGTGAGGTAGGATGAACGGAAAGAGTTTATATGCATGAACAATACTAACTGACTGAATAACATGAACGTGAGAATACATGCATGAATACGTGAACTGTAAGTGAGGTAGGATGAATGGAAGGAGTTTATATGCATGAACAATACTAACTGACTGAATAACATGAACGTGAGAATACATACATGAATACGTGATCTGTAACTAAGATCATGAAATCACTGAATTTGAATATTGATAACATAAGTTTTGTATAGCTAATATACAATTATCTGAATGACCGTGTCTGACAGTCTTATTTCTGATGGAACTAGCTAAGTTTTGTACTGAGCTGGGAGACTGTATCTAATAGTCCTAAATTTTGTAGAGCTATCTGAGTTTTATTATTGAGACTAAGATTGAGACTGAGACTATAACTGTGGGAAGTAATCATCTAACCGACATGCCCCATATAAGATAATATAATTAAGTTGGGGTCCAATCTGTAACCCCAATTGGAAGGGTGTCAACACCGCGCCACTAGTAAAGACAAGCTGTGAGTAATCCCTCATCTAACAAGTACTCTAAGGAGAATGGTGGGACCCTCATATAATAGGTTAAGCCACCTCAACTACCCTCAACTAGCAGGTTTGATGTCTCAACTTGCGCTGGCTACATAGTTTTGGAGCACAAGGATTTGCTTCTAAGAATCACACCCTCTAATAATAGGTGAGTTCCCATCCTTGGACTCACTCGATGCTGAATCCTACGCCCATCTGAATAGACACTGAACATGATTAACTAAACTAAACTGGACTGTGTTCATTGAGTTGCGTTGACTGATGGAACACTACTGAGATTATTGAATTTCTGAGATTACTGAGTTTTCCTGAGTCATATGACTGACTGAATTCTATGAATCATGGCTTGACTGAGAGTATCTAGAAAATATGACACTAGATCTAGGCACACAGCTAAATTATCGGGTACAAATACACCCAGGACTCGATAGCATAAAACTGACAAGACATAAAACTTCTTGACACATGACCATAGTCAACAATTCATAGTACAATCATTGGGGATTTTCATGAAGTATTCACATGCTATAAGCTTACACATGAATATAAATACATCTAAACATATCATAATTTCACAAGCCTAATCTCATGAGCATTACATCAATCCATTATAAAGCATAACAATAACATGGGAGTCATATCAAACATAAGGGAGAAATATGAATTCATCAATTTTGGTCACAAATTAGTCATAAGGCATAATTCCTATTCTCTTAGGCATTTTGTCAAACACCTTGCATCCATATCTTTAGGCTTAGGCATGAATATTGAAATAATACATCATGGCAATATTTACACTTCCAATCTAAGAATTTCAGCCACATACTAACATATTTTCATGATAGTCATTAAATACTTCAACTTGCAAATCAAAACACAACATAAACATGGATATAGTTTAATTCATACCATGGAATCCAAAGTTTATATTTCAAATAGGGTTTCTTGAGTTTCATGGGTGAAAGGAACCTATGAATCAATACTTGACATACCTGGGTGGATGATTTCTTGAAGATTGGTGGAGGAAAGCTTGAATTCTTGACTTGAAATTAAACACCTAGGATTTCTTGTTCTTAGGGATTGATCTTTGAGAGAAACCCTAATTTGGTGTTATAGATAAATAATGAAGTTATAAGCTCTGGTCTGTTATAATTAATGGTTAAAACGGGTGGAAAAAGACCCAAATAACCTTTTAAAAATGGCTTAAACTAACTGATTGGAAGTGGCGATGGTTTGGGCGATGGTCCGTTGCTAGCTCCACGGTCCGTCAGCCTAATCATCACTTCAGTGCAGTTCTAACAGTTCTCTGTAAAACATCTATAACTTTTTACCCCGATGTCGAATTTGGACGAAATTGGAATCATTTGAAAGCTAATTCAATTTTTCATATGATAAAAATTCAAAATTGGGGAAATTCTATCTGATTTAAATATTAATCATTTAAGAAGTCATCACTAACTTTTCTGGAGACTAGTTTTGACTTAAAGAAAGTTTGGGGTATTACATGTAAGAAGCATGTCTTGGAGAAGTTTTTGATTTTTTGCACAGGGTTTGGCACATGTTTGGATAATGGAACCAGTGGTTCAACATGATAAGACCGCGTCACGGTGTCATTCCCCTTGTCATTCCCCATTCAAAGTACTAACTGTATACTCTTCTTTGGGCTATGATGTCTTATATCATAGGTTCGAACACTGAGTTTCTTAACTATGCCTAGAAAGTTCAACATGCTCAGTAGCAGTAGTGGTGAGTCCTCATCCATCAAGGGAAGGATTGATTATTTAAGTTATTTTAGTAGCTCAGTACATTTAGCCAGTCAGAGTTAGTTGAGGGCTTGTCCCATCAACTCATCTATCAGTTTTAAAGGTTTTCAAAAAGTTTTTAGGTAATCAGTCTTTTCAACATTATCAGTTGTTTTTAAATTTACAGTTAGATTGAGATATTCCATCAGATGTTCAGACTTATAGTCTAACCATATTTTCAGTATTCAAACTAGTATTGCATTCAATAGTTTATCTTTCACATATGTGTTATGTCTCTATTTTATTCAGTACTCACAATAGGGACCAGTTCATGGGTTAGCTTATGGTCACTTGAGATTGTAAGCACCATTGTTGCGACTAAGGGGTAGCATTGGGTCATGACAAAACTTGATATCAGAGCCTAAGATTTTAAAGTGTCCTAGGGAGTTTAAAAGCCGCATTGAGTAGAGTCTTGTTCATGGGTGTCAAGCGCGCCACACTTATGGACAAGAAGTACAAGATATTTTAGGAAAGATTTCTTTTTTTTATGTTCATGTCATAAAAAAGAGCATGAGATCTATTTAGACTCTCTTTCTAACTCTTACTTTATTCCGTTATAGACATTCCCCCCAGATAAAACAACGGGAGAAAGAATAGGAACCAGCCCATACCTCTGCCTGTTTAGGAAAATTCATTGAACAGGCATGTATCTCAAGTCAAGTTTAGGGCTACTTTCACTACCTTAGCTCATTCCGTAGCTGCTCAGAACAATTAGCAGTCTGTTTCCTCAACTAATCTAGTGTCAAATATAGGTGCATCTAGGATTCAAACCTTTACCCAAATGAATCCTCCTTTGTTTTCAGGATTTGAGTCCAAGAAGGATCCACAAGAGATTTTTGGTATGGTTCAGAAGGTGATTGATATCATGGGTATCACTTTGAGTGAGAGTGTAGAGTTGGCTGCTTATCAGTTGTAGGATGCAGCTCACACCTAGTCTAAGCAATAGAAGAAGGACTGTGATGTTGATGCAGTGCTTGTTGAATGGGAGGAGTTTACCACATCTTTTCTTGACAAGTTCTTTTTGTTAGAGTTCAGAGAGGCTAATATTTAGGAGTTCATCAATTTGAAGTAGGGTAATATGAGTGTGAAGGAGTACTTAATTAAGTTTACTCAATTGGCGAGGTATATGGTGGCTAATAACAGGTCCAGAATGAGTAGGTTCATGTTTGCATAGCCGATAGTGTGGTTAAGGAGTGTAGAAATACCATGTTGTTTAAGGAGATGGACTTTTCTAAGCTTATGGTTTATGCTTAGCAGATTGAGGAAGAGAATTTTAAGGAGAAAGAAAGAAAATAAAAGGGCCAAAATAGGTAGTTTTAATTTTTCTTATCCAAAGTAAAAAGGTTGTAATCGTTCTCAATTCCATCAGAAGTTTTCATCCCCAGCTCTGTCTTCAGCTAGTGCACCAGTGCTGTAATACCCCTTACTTTTTCTAGCTTAAATTCGTCCCTAGAATGTCAAGAATTTTCTCTAAAGATGAATACCATTTATTTTATGTGGTATTTTCAAAATTTTGACTTTTCATTGTGTGGGAAATTGAATAAGCTTTCCATCGATACAAAATTCGCCTAAATTCAAAACTCAGTGAAGATGTTAGAGAGTTTTTAGTAAAATAGTGTGCCACCTTGACTCTCAGTGTGTTGCAGAGAAGGCAAAATCCACAATTGTGAAATTCCAGTGGCCCTCCACGATAGCCCTGACTTACTATTGATAGGTGATCAAAATTGTCATCAGTCTAAGAAAGAACATAGGAGCTGAGGTAGGAAAGTGATGACATTCGTGATAAGGTGTCAAAGATCTGATAGGCCATCACAGTTCATCATCAGCCTAAGGCAGCGAATGTCAAAATCAAAGAAGAGCTGATAACATTTATGATAGGTCGTCAGCCTCCTGATTAGGCATCATGAATGGAGTCACCTATCCGATAAATTGTTGCACTCTATGATTTTGTTTCCATAATTAGGGTGAACTATTTAAAGCATTGTTTAGGGTTTTCTAAGGAGTACTGAACATATTTTGGAGACATGTATTTTGTTACTTTTCTCTCTAGTTTCTTGGCTTGAAAAACAATTAACTTTGAAGAGATTTCCATTAATACTTTGTGGATTCCTATTGTGATCTAATCTAAGAATCATTAGTTATTATTCATCTTGTGGTAAATTTATCTTTCAAATTATGAATTCATCTAGTTGTTCTGATCATTACATCATAAGTGGCTAAACCCTTCTAACCCAAATTATGGTATCTATGGGTTAAGTTTTGGTAAGATGCTAAGTGTTTAAGATTCAAAAGGTAATAGGACTCCTTCATAATTCCAAGATTTTAATCATTGTCTGTTGGTTGCAAACAATAGATAAAACCTGCTTTGATTTGCTTAAGATAAGAAATCAAATATAGTAGGAAGTGAATTATTGACAGGGACTTAGAAGAACTAAAAAATTCCATTTAATAATTAACGCTGTAACAAGGTTGATTAACCTGAGGTAAAGTCTGGTCAGTGAATATAAATTTCCTAAGTTCGAGAGGATTAGGTAATTAAATGCTTAAGTAGGTCGAGAGACATTTAGGCATAACTTTGATACAGATAATCTATTTTCCTATTTACTATGAGAATCTTGAATCAATATTAGCATTTGTCAAGTACCAAAACCCATAGTGAACACAATTCTAGTTTTCCATAAACTCTTGATTACAAACACTGAAGCTAAAGTGACCAATAATTATTTGTTAAACTCAAAACCCCCCATTTCAGAAAACATCCAACTATTAGTTGATTAAGTCGCAAATGACTTAAGTTCACATCATATTCCCTGTGGGATTCGACCCCAACCTAGTTGGATTATATATTGACAACGATCACTTTCATTCTCATTAGAGAGGTATAGTTTGAGCATTATCAAGGAGATAGTATGAACCTAAATTGTTTAATACAGTTTACATTCAAGGAAAATTATAAGCTTCAATATTATGATTTATGAATAGTAGAACCTTATTATAGTTGGAAGTATGAGTATAGAAGAGTAGTGACAAGAAAAGTGGGAATGACAATAGATAGAAATTATAGAGATAAACTTGTGCATATTAGCGAGTTGGGTTAAGGTGATATGTTCTTGTGTGTTGGTTTAGTGGAAGGAAGAGGAGGAGTTATTAGTTAAGGTGAATTGTTGTTTGCTGGAAGCACGAAAGGATTTATTGATGGAAATAATGGTTTTTGAAAGGTATAAGATATAAAAAAAGTGTTGGTGGTTTAGTATCATTAGTTTAGGTTTCCCTTGAGATTACAAAAAGGAGTTTAGTTGAAACTCATAGAGCTATGATAGTAATTTAGGTGTATAGAAGGGTAATAGTAATGATGTGTAGAAGAAGGATGAGTTAATGGATTATGATAAGATAGGCCATATGATTATGATTGGTTATTGTTGTTATGAAGTCCTAGTGGACTAGTGTTTCTTGATATGTTATTTTATAGTTTCCAAGTGCAAATAGTATGCGAGGTTGGGTTGTTAATCCTTTCCAGCACTAGATGCTAAGTTTGAACAGTGGATGATCATAAGGGTGGAAATAATGATTGATTGGTTAGTGATGCTAGTTATATAGAAGTAATCTAGTTGACTTAAATAGTGTATGCAAGAGTTTGAGTTCTATTAGCTATAATTAAGTATGATGTAGTATGTATGATAAAGATGCCCAAGGTGATACGGGGTTGCATTATTTTTAAGTTTATTACATATTTTGTATGGTTTTTAGTACCGTTGAGTTGCTAAGTGGAAGAAGACTAGTTAGATGGTATATGGTGTTCTAAATAGCTAGATTAAGGAGCTGGGTTATAGGTAGATAATGTTGAGTTTTTTGGTATGATCTTAATTCTCATGGTTTAGAAATACAAGTTTAGAGATGTAATATTAGTAAGCTATGATAAGAGTAGTTTGGTTTATTAAGGTTGATGATATCCGTGTTAAGTGTCGGAATCTAAGTTTGAATCCTTGAAGATTGAGCAAATAGAAATAAGAGTTGAAAGCTCTAGATGGTGTGAACTTAGGATATGGTGATACCCATAAAGATTCTAAGTTAGTAAGTGCTCAAGATATTATATGATGACTATTGATCTATAAATATATAGAGTAGTATCTCTGATGGAGGTATTAGGATTGGGTGTTACACATTAAGATACAGTCACTCAGGGTAAGTTTAGTTTTATGTGTATTGAATATAACCCAGACTAAAGAGTAAAGTGATTGCAGTTTAGATTGAAGTTTATTTAATGGTTCATAGACTTAGATTGATGGCTTAAAGACAAAAGAGGAGATGATAGAATGAGTAACCAAGTCAGACTTCCAGATTCTAGTAAGTGATGTCAGTATAGTATAAAAAGTCAATAGGAGAGGATGATGCTTGACCCATTCTCATCTCAGCCCAAACTTTCGTACTTCAGTTATCCCGATATTTACTCATGCCTCACGTGTCAGTTCCCTGATCATAGCTCATGTTCATGCGTATAATAGAGAGTCATGTACTCTCCCAGTTCCTAATAAGAGGAGTTCCAGTTCATCCAGTAGTTGGAATCACATCCCATAAGTTATGAACTCCAAATTTAGGCCTTAGAGTATGTTTAATTCCAGTACTCATGCAACATTCTTAACAATCAGCGAAATTCAAATTTATATCATGTACGTCCTCAGATTTGATCTCTTTAGCGAATCCATGACATGAATACTCTATTCCTCAAGCCTCAGTAAGGTGTCAAGTTATGCTTAGTATCCCTTTATATTTTGGGCCTGGTATTCCAACCTTTCAATAACCTTCCTCAAGTCAAGATAGTGATGATGAGAAATTATGTGGATGGGAGGTGGTAAATATGTTATGTTTGGGAAGATTGTTGTAAGCTGGTTTTGTATAAGTCTATAAGTTTGAAAGAATTTTTGAGGAGCAATTTATTTTCTTATGTATGACTTGGTTAGTTGAGAATATTTTATGCGTGCCTTATTAAGATAAGTTTATGAAAGTTGTTATTGATAGAGGTGTTAGAGAATATGAGAAAGATGCTCTTATGGGTAATTGTTTGGAAGTGCATATATGGTTATGAAGATAGGCTTAAATGTTATGTTGGTGTATACGAGGTTAGGTGTGGTACATTAATGGATTTCTAGTAAGAGGTTGAATTTAGCTGTTAAAGTGATAAGAAAACTCATCCTAGAGTGGGTAGTTTTGTGACAATGCTTGGGGTATTGAATTCATGGTTCAGGTTAGTATTGTAAGGTTATGTGCAGTACCTTGTGATTCCAAGTTAGGCCTGACCTTGATGAGAGGATTTTGTTCAGTTTAGACTTTAGTAGATGAATTTGTCAATGCCATGTGAGAATTATAAGTTGAATCAAATGAATATGGTATTTAAAGGGGGATAGTATAGTTGATGTAGTACTTATGAGGTGTTTCTAAGCTTGAAAATAGGAAGTTGTGTTGCTTAAGTCCTAGCAATTCAATCCTATACCAGTGTATGGTTTATGGGTCTATGTTCCATGCTATGGAGTAGTAGCGATGTTGTAATCTATTATTCAGAGGTCTTCTTTAGATCATGCCCGGAGTCCTTCAGTCCCTAATATCGTTAGAGTTTCTTAGAGAAGTGTTGAAGAAGTACTCCATCTGAGTATGTCCATTCAGTATGATTCAGTCAGTATAGCCAGAAATCCAGTCTAACAGTCAGACAAACGAATCTCTATAGTTTTTCCATCTTCCAATTTAGACTAGTCTTACTACCAAAAATTTTGGAAGTGTGGCCATTTCAGTATATGCATCATGCATCAATTTCATATTTAGATATTAAGTCATGATTCATTGAATAAGTATTCTGCATATCATCTCAGTCTTTTCCTAGCATTTCAACCAAATCAGTATCGTTCGGGGACGAACGAACCCAAGGGGGAGATATTGTGATACCCTGAGTTTTAATGTTATAAACCTCTCATTTTTTCTCAAGAAATTAGATCTAACTTAAAGAAATTGTTACCCCTAATTTGACTCTATCATTTTGATCTCAACCATATAGCTATTTTCATGAAAGTTCATGCAATCACTGATCAGTTTAGTAGCCCACTATGTTGGGATTCAGTCATATAGTTTATTTCAGTTGTGCATGATAGCTTATAGCCTCAGATTCCTCAGTGATTTTAGAAAAATTAGCCATATTCAAGAACGAATGTTTTCAAGGGGGAGATATTATTATATCTTGTACTTTTCCTAGCTTAAATTCATCCCTAGAATGTCAAGAGTTTGCTTTAAAGATAAATACTATTTATTTCATATGGTATTTTCAATATTTCAACTTTTCATTAGGAGGTAAATTGAATAAGCTTTCCATCGATACCAAATTCTACTAAATCCGACACTCGGTGACGAAGTTAGAGTGTTTTTAGTAAAATAGTGTGCCGCCTGGACTCTCAGCGCATCGCGGAGAAGGAAAAATCTGCCATTGTCAAATTCTAGTGGATCTCTGTGATAGAAGCCCATTTTCCCAATTGTCCCATTCTAGTGAGACTACACAATAGTGTTGTGTGTCACCAAGGGCCAAAATGGCAATCCAAGGGGCACCACGGTTGTGGCTCATCGCAATGAGCGCCCAGTTCCCATTCGTCCTTTTCCAATGAGCCACCGCGATTGTGGTGTGTCACGGTAAAAATCAAATTGGGAAAAATGTTGCATTTTTCAGTTCTAACTTAAAGTTTAAAAAGGTCTCTTTGGTATTTTCCAAACCCCAGGTCGTGAATAACAGAGAATTTAACCCATTCTAAGCTCATCATATTCACTTTTCATCTATTCATTCTCAAAAGAAAACCCTAAAGCTCCAAACTTTCTCTTCAAGAAATCCAAATTCCTCCTTTAATTCTCCAAGGAAACTCAAGATTAAGGATTCTCAATACAAGAACTTAAGAATTCATCTTAGAAGTTGAATTACATGATTATGTTTATGTTCCCATGCATATTGCTGAAATTTCCATATTTTAAGATGATTTATAAATGTTTATATTACCATTAATGAATTTTAAGATGTTTTATCATGAGATTGATTCATGGGTCATTAGGCCCTAATTAAAGATTGTTATTTTAAGAATTGATGTGCCACAAGCACCTTACGACAAGATTTTTATTAGATTATTGATAAATATTTGACATTTTGGTCTCAAAATAGATATGAAATCCACATTTTAGACTCAGACTTACAGATTTATCTCTACAGACTTACAACTGGTTTTATTATAAACCACTAGAAACTTTAGAATAGTTTTTCTTGAGATTTTGAGAATAAGATTTGGAGTAGTATTTAGCACCATGCATCTTCCACAAAACTACGTGCCAGCATAGGTACAAATTTAGATTATTCCCAATTCTACATGGATGACTCATATTGTGATCACACAGATTAGATTGTTCTATTCCGATGGCAAGGGTACAACAACCCTACCTAACGGAGGCCAGTCGTGGGACTCTGTGGATGCTCACATTGTGTATATGTCAGTTAGAAGAACCTCCCCAATAGATGTCCCCCACTCTTTAAACAGTTTTAATTATTTAAAGTCTTGACATAAAGTGTTTACTATATAGAATACGTTTCAAACTTCTTTAAGCCTATATGATTTGAGATCAAGAATAGAATACGGATTTTAGGACAAAGTGTAATGACTCATAAGATTCGTACTACATGCTTTACTATTCATGATTTATGATTTTTAGATTTCAGAGTTACTTAAGCTATGTGAGTCATTTACATTTAGCATACATGATTTTATAAACTGTGATGATATTTTTACTTATGTATTTCACCCTCATATACTCAGTACATCCACAAAGTATTGATCCATATATATGTTTATGTGCGACATTGTCTCATAATGTAGGTATTAGCTCATTTGTAGCATACATACTATATTAAGAAAGTTTCAGATTCCAACCATTAGATGAGAAGTCGTCCTACTTTGGGGGCTTTAGTTAGATGTTATTGAAGTACTTTATTTTCTTATTCATATGTATTGATTAGTGATAGTTGGAGTCGCATCCCAACTATCTATAGTCAGTATAGTTGAGGCTTTACAAATGTCAGTTAGAGTTAGTTATGTATTTTCAGTTCCTCTTTTCAGACTTTATTGGAATGTAAAAGCTGTATTGATATTGTATTTCCTAGATTCCATCATTTTTATGTTTCCACACAGTAATCTCAGTCATTTTATACATGTTGTCCAGCTTATGAATTATGCCAGTAGAAGGGTTAGCTTGGGACCACTTGTGGTTCAAAGCACCGTGTTATATCTCGGAATAGATTTTTAAGGAGTTATGGTGCCTAAGCTCAGGCACGAAAATTGAGATTGTAAGTAGGCTCTAAGTCCCAGGGTAATGTAAATAGTGGTCGTACTAATACTCCTTGCAAGAAATGTGGCAGGCATCATTAGGTATGTGTAGATCTAGAACTGAGGTGTGTTTTAGATGTGGAAAGCCAGACCACAGAGTCAGAGATGTCCAAAGGTTGGTCCAGTAGGTCTCCCAACTCAGCAGGGTGCTAGTTACTTCTCTAAGATAGACCTTAGATCTGGTTATCATTATCTCAGAGTAAGAGAGTGTGACATCTTGAAGAAAACTTTCAAAACTCGATATGACCACTTCAAATTTCTAGTTATGTTCTTTGGACTAACAAATACCCCTGCAGCTTTTATGGACTTTATGAACAAAGTGTTCAAGTAGTACTTGGATATGTTTATCATAGTCTTTATTGATGATATTCTTGTCTATTACCATAGTGAAAATGATCATGCAGATCATCTCAGAATTGTATTACAGACTCTTAGAGACCAATAATTATTCACCAAATTTAGTAAGTGAAAATTTTTTCTAAGATTTGTATCTTTCCTTGGCCGTATTATTTTTGGTGATGGAATTAGAGTTTACCCTTAGAAGACCAAAACTATGAGAAACTTGTCTAGACCTATCTCTCCATCAAATATTAGGAGTTTCTTAGGTTTGGATAGCTATTACATATGGTTTGTCAAAGGTTTTTATTTAATTGCATCCCCCTATTTTGATTGAATTAGAAGAAAGTCAAATTTTAGTGGTCAGATTAGAATCGACTCACCTCAGTACCAGTCCTGACTTTGCCAGATAGTTCAGAGGGATTCATAGTTTACTGTGATGCTTCCAGAGTTGGTATTGGTTGTGTATTGATGCAAAGAAGTAAGGTCATAGCCTAATCCTCTAGACTGCTTAATCCCCATAAAAAGAATTATCCTACCCATGATCTTGAGTTAGCAACCATTATTTTTGCCTTGAAAATTTGGAGGCATTACCAGTATGGGGTTCATGTGGATGTTTTCACGGATCACAAATGTTTACAGTATGTGTTCTCACAAAAAGATTTGAATCTTCATCAGATAAGGTGGCTAGAGTTGTTAAAATATTATGATATAAGTGTGTTGTATCATCTGGGCGGGGCCAATGTAGTGGCAAATTCCCTAAGTAGTTGTCCATGGTAGTGTTGCTCATGTTGAGGATGATAGGAAAAAGTTAGTTAGGAAGGTTCATCAGATTGCTAGATAAGGTATTCGTTGGTTGATTCAGTTGAAGTTAGATAATATAAGGATCCCAGTTTGGTTAAGTTGAAAGAATCAGTTAGAGATCAGAAAGTAGGGGTTTTCTCCCAAGAGGGAGATGGTGTGTTGTGTTGTTAAGTAAAATTATGTTTTCTGTGTATTGATGGTTTAAGACAATGAATTCTTGCAAAATCGCATGGTGCGCGTTACTTTATACAAGGAGCTGCTAAGATGTATTGCAATTTATGGGAAATCTATTAGTGGAGTGGAATAAAGAGAGATATTGCAGAGTTTGTAGCTAAGTGTTCTAATTGTCAGCATGGGAAGGATGAACACCAGAGGCCTAGTGGTACATTGTAAGAATTTAGTATCCCCACTTAGAAGTAGGAAGTGGTGAATATGGATTTTGTGACGGGTTTTCCTCATAAGCATCATCAACATTATTCAATTTGGGTTATTTTAGACAGAATGACAAAATCAAGTTTATTTATTTCTAGTTCATACTTCATATTTAGCTGAGGATTACGCTAGACTTTACCTTAGGGAGTTGGTTAAGTTGCATGGAGTTCCATTGTCTATCATTTTAGATAGAGGTACTCAGTTTACCTCTCACTTTTGGAGAGCTTTTTAGAAGGGTCTTGGTACCCAGGTTTATCTTAGTATAACTTTTTATCCTTAGAAAGATGGTCAGGCAGAAAGGAAAATTGAGACCTTAGAGGACATGTTGAAGGCTTGTGTCATTGGCTTTAAAGGTAGCTGGGATGACCACTTACCTCTGATTGAGTTTACCTACAATAACAGTTATCACTCCAGTATTTAGATGGCTATATTTGAGGCTCTCTATGGGAGAAGATGTAGATCTCCTATTGGTTAGTTCGAGGAAGGTGAGTATACTTTGATAGGGCCAAATTCAGTGAATGATGTGATAGAGAAAATTCAATTGATTAGGGAGAGGCTTAAGATAACCTAAATCTATCAGAAATCCTATGCAGATGTGAGGAGAAAAGACCTTAGGTTTGATATTGGTGACTTAGTCTATCTGAAAATCTCGCCCATGAAGGGGGTGAAGAGATTTTCCAAGAAGGGGAAACTCAGTCACCATTATGTTGGCCATAATAGAATCTTGAGCCATTTTGGGAAGATAGCTTATGAGTTAGAGTTGGCCGCAGATTTGACATTAGTGCATTCGGTGTTTCATGTTTCTTTATTAAAGAAATGTATTGGTGATCCAACTATTGTTGTACCTTTATAATTTACAAATTTTCGGGATAGACTTTCTTATGAAGAAGCCCCAATTGAGATCCTTGATCGTCAGATTCGTAGACTAAGGAACAAAAAAGTTCCCTTGGTCAAAGTTCTTTGGCGAAACTAGTCCGTTGAGGGAGACACTTGGGAAGCAGAATCAGATATGCGTACCAAGTACCCTC
This sequence comes from Capsicum annuum, assembly GCF_002878395.1. Lineage (NCBI taxonomy): Eukaryota > Viridiplantae > Streptophyta > Magnoliopsida > Solanales > Solanaceae > Capsicum > Capsicum annuum. The sequence continues at coordinate 220,038,584 of NC_061121.1, read as the reverse complement.
ATCTTTTCTACACAAACTTAGACTCAGCTTGAGGTAGTAGTTTCCCTTAGATTGACTCTTTTCCATTCTCAGTTCCAATTATTTAAACATTCTCATGTCATTGCATGCATTTATGAAACCAGTTCAATTCATATATTATGTTTCAGAGTCAGTCATGTTCCCTCCCCTTCCTCCAAGAACAACAACCAAATCAGTTCAATTCATGTATTATGCTTCATACTGGTTTCTCAGCCTAACCAGTCTCATTCGAGGATGAATGTTCCCAAGGGGGAGATATAGTAATACCCCATAATTTACCCAGCTTAGTTCAACTTTTAGTTGTATGCATAAGGGGCTTAAGGCCTGAAAATTTCACTAAGTGTTGAGGAATTAGTCATTTTAAGGCCTCTAAACTTTGAGGATTTTTATTTCGGTCTTCCCGACATCGAGATGTTGGTATTTGAGTTAATTCATGTTCAAAGATGTAAGGAGCATGTATCGGAGAAGTTTTGGATTTTTTGGACGGGGTTTGGGATATGTTTGGATCACAAAACCAGTAAGTCAGCACGATAAGGCCACATCACGGTGTCATTCCCATTGTCATGCATACCGTATAGTGGTAAGTGAAATGCACTACCACAATAAGACGATGTCATGGTAAGCATGCTACGCCCAGTTTCGAATTTAAATGACAGAAAGGCAATTGGATCTTTTCCCCTCAACCCAATTTTTTATAACACGGCTTGGGCATCAGTTAGGGCATAATTTTTCCCTTCTTCTCCAATTTTCCTCTCAAGAAAACCCTCCCCTTCCTCCAAGAACAACAACCAAATTTCTTTTTCCCCAAAAATTAAGAATTCAAGTTCCCCAAGTTCAAGAACCTTCAAGAAAGCATCAACATTGGTGTTTCTCTTTTAAGTTAAAAGCTTAAGGTATGTGGGATGTTCATCCATGGGATATTTTTCACCCATGGAGCCTAAGAACCCTCTTTCTAATTAAATATTAATTTTTTTTTATCATTATTGTATTTTAAATTGTGTAAGATGGGTTTAAGTTATGTTTTCATGGTAATTTAATTTCAATTCAGCCCATGTATGATCCCATTCAAGATTTGACCTTCACATGCTATGAATTTCATGTTGTTGAACTTTCATGTTTAGAATATCCCCATGTGCAAGTATGTGTTTTCCACATGTTTGATAAAATGACCATGTTTGGGTTGAACCATGATTCAATACTATAGTTTTAAGTTTAAATGTCATGTTTTATGATCATTCAGTGCTGGTGGCTTATGAACACTCGATACCTACGTGTTTCACATGATTTTCAGATTTCCAAGAATGATTCAGTTAAACTATGATTATTTTCATATATTCAGTTATTATGATCATAATAAGCACTATCGATCATGAAATCATATTTTGCCAAACTAAGTTCAGTTTTAGTTCCAATGTCAGTTCAGTTTGGAGTAGGATTTAGCACCGAGCAAACCCAAGGATGGGAGCTCACCTTCTAGTATAGGGTGTGTCCCTTAGTATCACTCCCTGAGTTATAGAACTACGTAGCCAGTGTAGGTTTGAGATGTATTCCTACCTGATGAGGGTTGACAAAATGTCTTCCTTTCAGTTTAAGGTTGACATATATATCATGAAAGCTCTTGCCAGTATAGGATGACTCTTTAATCCTTCAGGAAACAAGTTTAATGGATCCACACAACTAGAGTTAGTAACCATGGGATGGTATTGACACCCTTTTAATTAGGTTATAGTTGTATCCCAATTAGCTAAGATTGGGGAATGTCGGTTAGATGATACCTCCCATAGTCTCAGTACAGTATTCAGTGTAGTTTCAGTTAAGGTTTGCTTGACCAAAGTATACACATTATCAAAGTTCAATATTTTTGTTTATAGATTATTTCTGAAATATGCATATGTTCTGTCTTGCATTCTCAGATATTACAATTTTGATGAATTCATGCTCAGTTAATTGATAACGCTCAAACTACACCTATCTAATGAGAATGTAAGTGATCGCTGTCAATATATAACCCAACTAGATTGGGGTCGAATCCTATAGGGAATATGGTGTGAACTTAAGTCAGTTGCGAGTTAATCAACTTATAGTTGGATGTTTCCTGAAACAAGGGGTTTTGAGTTTAACAAATAATTATTGGTCACTTTAGCTTCAGTGTTTGTAATCAAGAGTTTATGGAAAAACAATAATTATGTTCACTAGGGGTTTTGGTACTTGATAGATGCTAATAGTGGTTTAAGATTCTCACAGTAGGTAGGACAACAGGTTATCTTTATCGAAGTTATGCCTAAATGTCTCTTGACCTACTTAAGCATTTAATTTCCTAATCCTCTTGGACTTAGGGAATTTATATTTATTAACCAGACTTCACCTCAAGTTAATCAACGTTGTCATAACATTGATTATTAAATGGAAGTTTAGTGTTTCCAAGTCCCTGTTGATCATTCACTTCCCACTATAATTGATTTCTTTCTGAAGAAAATCGAACCATGTGTTATCTATCATTTTCACCCAATAGACGATAATTAAAACCTCAAAATTATCAAGGAGCCCTATTACCTTTCAAATCTTGAACACTTAGCACCTTATCAAGACTTAACCCTAGATCCCATAATTCAGGTTAAAGGGGTTTAGCCACTCATGATGTAATGATTGAAACAACTAGATAAATTCATAATTTAAAAGATAAACTTACCACAAGATGAATAATAACTAGTGATTCTCAGATTAGATCACAATAGGAATCCCAAAGTAATGATTAAAATCTCTTCAAAGTAATTGCTTTTTCAAGCCAAGAAACTAGACAGAGAAAACAACAAAAATATGTGTCTCAAAACTCAGGTTTGGACCTCATAAGAAAACCCTAAACAATGCTTTAAATAGTTCACCCTAATTATGGAAATAAAATAATAAAGTTCAGCAATTCCTCGGACAGATTACACCATCCGTGACGCCCTATCAGGAGGCTTGCGACGTATCATAAATGTCGGCAACTCCTTTTTTCTTTTGGTATTCGCTACCTTAGGCTGACGATGGTTTTGATGACCTATCAGCTCCTTGATGACTTATCAAGAATGTCGTCATGTCTCTACCTCAGCTCTCATGTTCTTCCTTAATCTGACGCTAATTTTTATGACCTATCAACTCCTTGACTGCTTATCACAAAATGTCATCAGAACTCTAAACTTAGGTCCATTCTTTGTATAAGGGTGATGCTAAAATTGATAACTTATCACTGGGCTGACGACTTATCAGGAATGTCGTCTGCCACACTTCTCTTCTTTTTACTTCAGATTTCAACTCTTTATCTTCCATCCTTGTTGGTTCTCTAGCATTTTAGATTCTACTGCAAAATCAAAGATAAAACAATCAAAAACGAAAAAAGTTGCTTAAGATTTTGCAATTATTCTCAGTTAAAAGCCTCAAATGTGTTAGCATCAGCTCATACATCAACACCCTCAACTTAAAATAATTTCTTGTCCTCAAGCAACTCAAACACAACTAAGAGAATACAAAGTACATTTGGCAGTCAATCATCTATATCATTTCAAATATCTTCACCATCTCCAAGGTCAGTCAATTCAAGAACAACTATGTATATTATTGAAGAACAACAATGCAACACACAAGAATCAAGATGTGGCACTAACTCAGCAACACAACCATGCATGCATTAAGTTTACACTATCCAAACAAGTCAATAACTAGCGATACAACCAGTGTACCCTCACTACAAAGAAATCCCTCTTTTCTCATATCAGACATCATATATATAACCATGGGGACAATCACAATACACTCACTCTGAGAATGAAGTTCCAATCAATGTATGCCGAATACCAGAGGCTTGCCCTTATTTTCATTACCTAGATTATCAAACAAGTCAGCTAGGATCACTATAGGTCTTCTCTTTGGCTTGTAATGTAGGCTAGGGGTAGGTATGATACTCAATGATATTTAAAGTGACTAAGCCTCCTTGACACTACACTTGCTTTTTGGGGTTTCACTCATTAGCCTTTTTTTATTCTTCTCTTTTCTTGATCATACCTATTCAGGATGGGTGTGGTCTTTTCTACAATCATTTTTTTTTCACAACTTTTCTTTTTCTTGCTCTGTTTTGCCGCACTCAACTTTTTATTCTTTTCTTTTACTCTACCTTTATTCCTACTCATTTTACATCACTCACCCTTATGATAGCCACCCTCAACTTAGGCCATTTGTCTAAGTCAAGGAGCACAGTGTCCAAGGAGGACCAGGGCCAAAATAGGTTCATTATGATATAAACTGGAAAAGTGATAGGTGTCATAAAAAGAAATAGGCTAATCAGGCTCAAAGAAGAGATCAAGGGATATTCTACATACAAGGAAGGTTAATTAGGCTAAAAGTGAGCTAATATCAAAATGGCCTATGATCCTTTCCTAACCCCTATCCTTCAACCAAGGTAAGACTAACCAGACAAGTTCTAGATTTCAAAATACAACGGGAACTGAGTAAGATCTCACCCGCATTTGGCACACAAGTATATCACAAGCTACTACTCATTCAGTTCATACAGTTGTTTAGCAATGATTAGTGCATCACGAAAACTAATGCCATACAAAGCTGCAGAGTGGTCACAATCAGATGCAATTTACACAATTAAATACTTAATCCATTGGAGAGGTGCTTAAAAATCACAAAAATAGGTTAACTACCTCAAGTAGTAGTATTTCTCCTCGTCGACTACAAAATTTTACAATAATAATTTTACCCTACACCCTCAACTTAAAATCAAAGAAAAATTGAACTAAGGATTAATGTATACCTGGGGTAGATCAAGGTCAGGGGTCATGGGTTCCTGACCCTACTGCCGCATCCTTAGCTGCTCTATCTCCATCAGGAGCCTCGCTCTGTTCTGGTGTAGCTGGACTGACAGTTTTTGAGGGTCTACTAGTAGAGGCACCTGCGTCTCTCACTCGGATGGGTGCCTCCCATCTATCATTATCAACTATAGACTCGATTCTTGCCTTCTTAAGTTCCTCCTTCTTAGTCTTCTTTCTTTCCCTCTTCTCTGCTTTTTTGTCTTCATCACTGTCAGGCCTCTCTCTCTTACCTTTTTCTTTTTTCTGTCCTTTCTTTTTCTTTTTCTTCACTAGTTCCTTTGTGTGATCAAGCAATGATATTTCTCCCTCAGACTTCTCAATAGCTAGATCTGCAGACACCGTAAATTGGTGCTGCTATAACTTTCCAACCTCTACTTTTACTTTATCTAGGTCTGATCTGAATAGTTCCATCTTTGGAACTGACCTTTTCGACTGCAGATTGAAGCGGTTCTCCAATTCATCAATCTGACCTGGAAGAGTCTTGTAGGGCTTAAGTGCAGCTTTAACCCTCTTATCTACTGCAGCTATAAATTTCTTGGCAAAGAGTTTAAGCTGAGCCTTGAACTACTTGGACTGCTTTTCCACTCTCCTAAAATTCATAAGGTTGAAGGCAAATTCTGCTTAGGCAATACAACTGAAGGGTTTGTCTCAGTTCCCGACACTGGATCTACTTGTGTTGAAGATGTTGGTGGTGCAGCTTTGGAATCTTGTACTTCTACATTAGGCACTGAGCTGGTACCTGTAACCGGTGGATTTGTTGAATCTCTGCGCCTCTATCAAGCATCAGCCTTCACTGATTTTTATCATTTCGAATAGGATTATGGGTTCTCTTGGTAAGCAATTGTTCTTCTAACCCTACAAATTTAGGCACATTAGCTGCCCAACATAACCTCGTAATTAAACAAGGGAAAGGATATGCTGTATCAGACCTTGGGACCTGAATTTTTATCTCTTCAGCAATAATTTCTCCAAAGTTCACTTTGAGGTTAGCAACAAAACTTGCGACTAGTATTGCTCTATCATCCCCGAGGATATTATCGCCATCTGTAGGCATCAACTAGGTACGTATAATACCCCACCAAAATCTTGCCTCTGAATTCAAGGAGGCCTTGAAGATCCTTTCACTCGGGTTGTTTAGCCTTTTTGGTTCTCCATTAGCTATGAGTGTGGCTAACCAAGACTGTTGATTTCCCTGATGCTTCAACCGGGCATAGAAAGTAGGTGAAGTGACCGAAGGAGTGAAGTTTGGGCCATGAAGGAACCTGTTGATTGTTGCTTCAGAAATATCCACTATTACATCCTGTACCAGAACTTTATCCAGCAAAGGTTGGTCTGCTGCTTTCTCCCCTTCTTTACACAAGTTTTCCAAGTGAGCTTGGTAGTTTGCATAGAACTCCCTAACTAGTGTAGGGAAAAATGAATTTCCTCCTCTTGTAGTCCATCCCAAGTCTTAGTCATGAAATTTCCACTCAACTTTTGGATATCTGCTCAACCCTTTGGTAATGATCCTCTTTTCCTCAAAGATTTGCCTTTTGACAGCTCTTCTGTTAGTTCTATGAAGCCCATCAAAGAATATTTCCTGAGCTTTGGGAATCTTCCACCTAGTGCCGTCTCGGATTTCAGGATTCTTGCATTTAACCATAGTTTTCTAAATCGAAGATTTTTCATCATCTTGTGGCTCAGCAGAAGGGGACTCAGTTGATGGTCCCCTCAGATTTAGGATGCCCAAACTCATGTTCTTTGGAATCAGGATGGTTTGAATCATACTCTTCAAACTCCGCATATTGAAACTCTTATTGCTCAGAAGCCGTCTGCTCAGAAGCTGTATGTTTAGACGTTGTTGGCTTGGTATCATTTTTTTCACTCTCCTCCACCTCAACAAGTAGGGGTGGTGGATGCATTTTCGGTCTTATCTTCTTTCTTTGCTTTTTGAGCAGTGGCTCTTCTTCCTCATAATCAGATTCCTCATTGAAGAGTTTTCGGGGTACACTACTCTGTTTCTCTATCTTTGTAGATTTGGGGTTCTTTTCTTTGGGAGCCATTATAAAACCTATAGTAAGAGAAAAAACATTAGTTGACCCTCAAGATTATAAACACAACACATCAATCATTTAAGTTTCACACACCTTGAAAGGGCTTATTTATGCTTTAGATCCCAGGTGTGATGACATTTCTGATAAGCTGTCACAAATGTGATAGCTTATCACAAATGTCGTCAGCTCTAAACAGAACCCACAAAATTCTTATCAACTACTGACGAAATTTTTGATAAGCCGTCACAAATGTGATAGTTTATCATGAATGTCATCAGCTCTAAACAGAGCCCCAACTTGATTTTTAACTTAATTTTTGATCCACTTTCTCCTTAAAACCCCATCGGTTCTCGTTTTTGAGATGAGCTTTTCAGCCTCAAGCTTGCACAACAAACCCTAGTTCCCGATTTTCAGCCATTTGCAAGCTAAACTTGATTTAAGCTTCTTGGGAACCTGGGTTTACATCAGTTAATCACTTACCAATTTAAAAGGAGATTTAGGTTTTGAGCATATTTGGTGAGTGCCTTTACTTGGTTACATGAGCAAGAGGAAGCAGATGAAAGAAGAATTCTTGATTTGGATTGTAAACCCACACACACAAGGAAGTTTTTCTTTTGTTTTACTTGGAAACACTTTATAAAAGGGAAGAAAATATTCTAACTATGGAAGGAATTCACACTTAAATGAAATAAAAACTACGTGCGAAGGTGGAAAGGCCAAGCTGTAGGCCGGGTCGGGTCTTTTTAATTTAGCCCACAATTTTAGCTAATTTTGGGATTATTCTGATGACATTTTCTGACAGCTTATCACAAGTGTGATAGCCCATCACAAATGTCGTCAGCCTTAATAGAACCTACCTCAAAGCTGATGTCTCTAACGAAAAATCTGACGGCTTATCACAATTGTGACAGCCCGTAAAAAATGTCGTCAGGAGCACTTGGATGGATACATCAATTCCACCTTCTTTGAACTAGAACTTAACTACAAAAATAAACAATTTGCTGGAACATAAAACTTTTGGGATTCCTCCCAATAGCGCCTGATTTAATGTAACGACACGACTTGGTTATCTTGACTACTCAAACTTTGCCAAGACAACCTGCTGATACCTATTTACCATCTTCATAGAATATGTCAAAGATTGAGAAAACACTCTTCACTTTTGTCAGTGTCATGGATAAGTGTATTTTGAATCTTCTTTCATTGCCATTAATACTGAACTTTACATCATTTAAATCCATGTCTACTATCACTCTTCCAGTTGCAAGGAATGGTCTACCCAGAATGATGGGCACTTCGAAGTCCACCTCATAGTCTAGGACTACAAAATCAATAGGCAGAATAAAATCGGCCACCTTTACCAAGACATTTTGTAATATACCCTCTGGCCGCTTTACAGACCTATCCGCCATCACCAACTGCATATTTGTCAGGGTAGGATTCCCCAAACCCAGTTTTTTGTGCATGGCAAGTGGCATTAGGTTTATACTGGCTCCCAAATCGCATAGAGCTTTTGTAAAATTCAAGGACCTAATAGTGCATGGGATGGTAAATGGTCCCGGGTCTGCCTTTTTCTGCACTAAAGAGCTTGTGGAGATAGCACCACAATGAAAAAGATTATCCTCTAGTTCATGGATAACCTTCCATTTCTTTGTGACAAGGTCTTACATAAACTTTGCATATCCTGGAATTTTCTCAAGTGCCTCCACCAATGGCACATTCACCGTCAATTGTTTGAACATTGCCATGAATTTGATGAATTTTGCATCATCAGTTTTTTCTTCAATCATTGAGGAAAGGGAGGTGGTGGTCTTGGGAGATTTTTCAACACTATCTCCTTCTCCTTCTCTTTCCCTTTCTTCAGAGCATCATCAGCATAATCCAGCTTCTCAGACTTCAGTGGACATTCTTCGTTGGGTTTATCATCAACTGCCTCATCCAATACATTTTTGCCCACAGAAGGGCCAGGTAATATCTTACCACTTCTAGTGGTAATCGCCATACATGAGCCATCATTCCACAGATTCTACACCATATCACTTGGTAACGTTCCACTCTTTCTCTAGTTAATGTTGTGGATAGTTGGCTCATCTGCTGCTCCAACTATTTAATTGCGGTGGAGTGCGAGTTTACCAACTGACTAATAGATGATAGATCAGTCTTCATGGTAGTCACACTAGAGTTGGTAGCCTCCACTCCCTTCAACAACTTAGCCATCATGTCCTCCATGGATATTTTTTCAGAACTTGTTATAGCATCCTCACGATTTATAGGAAGGACATAGAGCCTGCTTCTATCATTATTGTTCCTCCAATTTCCCTACTCTCTATATTTATAACCAGGCTTATCATAATAATTTCAACCTTGATTCCCTTGGCCATTGCCTTGGAAAGCCCCCTGATTATTAATATAGTTCACCTTTTCTTCTTCCTTAGTATCCACTCTATCTTGAGACCCCACAGCTTTTACCTTCTCAGTCTTCCCTGATAGCAAGTGCTTGGTTAGAAAATCCATCTGCATTTTTAGGTGAGCCATGTCTTGGTCACACGCTTCATCTCGTCTACGTTGTTCCGCAGTCATACCCCCAGAAACAGTAGTGCTAGCTACCATAGAGTTTCTGGTATGCCATGCCCGACTCTGTTTGGTTATTCTCTCTTGCATTTCTGAAGCCTCTAAGAATGTAAGATCAACAAATGAACCACAAAAAAATTATCTATAGTTGTAATAGAGTTAAGAGCCCTGTACAAAGTCTCCATCAAGTGTATGTCCGTCATATTGTGGTTTGAACACTGTGTCAGTTTTTTCTTGAATCTCTCCCAAGTTTCATGCAAGGCTTTAGTCGGGAGCTACCTAAAGTTGTTGATATCATCCCTCAACTGTACCCTCCTAGAAGGAGGAAAGAACCTTTCTAGGAAATCTCCTTTCAACTGCATTCAGTTGGTTATAAAATTGGGTGTCAGCTCATTAAGCGACAATATTGCCTCCTCAAATAGAGACAACAAAAACAATCTCAACTAGATAGCATTCTTGCAGACTCCTTGGTTATCAAAAGATTTACAGATGGTGACAAAATTCACCAGATGCAAGTTTGGGTCATCCCCAGGAAACCCACCAAACAACCCCTTCAGATTCAGAAATTGAATCATAGTACTTGTAATGTTGAATTTTACCCCAGGTTCCAACGGTGGAAGAATGATTGCACCCATTGCACCTGCTCCATCCATTCCTTCATCATCATCATTGAGGTCATACTGGACCAGCTGGTATTCTTGCCTTTCTCGGTATGAACGGTTCCTGTTAACATTACGCCATACTAGTGTAGCTACTTGCTCTGCACGCCTTGGGTTACCAGGATTTAGCAACTCTTCATCTCCCAAATCTTTATCCTCAGGATTTAGATGTCATGCTTGTTGATCGACATTCTGCATATTTACTTGAGCTCTAGCTAAAGCTGCTAATCTATCAGTCTCTTGTTGTCTGCCATTCTGCCAATTTATTGCGGTTCCATATTAAGTGGTAAATAATGGTTCTCCAGAACTTCTGGTTCTTTGAATACACTAGAAAGATCCTGCAATAACAAAAACAACAAATAAATGTAAACCTAGGAAACTTGACTAACAGTCAATTAGCGAACACAAACTTTAGTTTACAACCGTATTCCTTGGCAATGGCGCCATTTTTGATAATGCTCAAACTACATCTTTCTAATGAGAATGTAAGCGATCGTTGTCAATATATAACCCAAAAATGTTGGGTCGAATCCCACAGGGAATATAGTGTGAACTTAAGTCGGTTGCGAGTTAATCAACTGATAGTTGGATGTTTCCTGAAATGGGAGTTTTTGAGTTTAACAAATAATTATTGGTCACTTTAGCTTTAGTGTTTGTAATCAAGAGTTTATGGAAAAACAAGAATTATTTTCACTAGGGGTTTTGGTACTTGACCGATGCTAATCGTGGTTCAAGATTCTCACAGTAGGTCGAAGTTATGCCTAAATGTCTCTCAACCTGCTTAATCATTTAATTTCTTAATCCTCTCGAACTTAGGGAATTTATATTTATTAACCAGACTTTACGTCAGGTTAATCAACCTTGTTACAACATTGATTATTAAACGGAAGTTTAGTGTTTCCAAGTCCCTGTTGATAATTCACTTCCCACTATATTTGATTTCTTTCTCAAGCAAATCAAAAGAGGTGTTATCTATCGTTTGCAACCAATAGACGATAATTAAAACCTTAAAATTATCAAGGAGTCCTATTACCTTTCGAATCTTGAACACTTAGCACCTTATCAAGACCTAACCCTATATCTCATAATTCAGGTTAAAGGGTTTTAGCCACTCATGATGTAATGATTGAAATAACTAGATGAATTCATAATTTGAAAGATAAACTTACCACAAAATGATTAATAACTAGGGATTCTCAGATTAGATCACAATAGGAATCCCAAAGTAATGATTAAAATCTCTTCAAAGTAATTACTTTTTCAAGCAAGAAACTAGAGAGAGAAAATAACAAAAAATATGTGTCTTAAAACTCAGGTTCGAAACCCATAAGAAAACCCTAAACAATACTTTAAATAGTTCACCCTAATTATGGAAAAAAAATAGTAAATTTCAGAAATTCCTCGGACATGTGAGGCCATCTGTGATGCCCTATCAGGAGGCTAACGACTTATCAGAAATGTCGTCAGCTCCTCTTTGCTTTTAGTATTCACTGCCTTAGGCTTCTGACGATTTTGATAACCTATCAGCTCTTTGAAGACTTATCACGAATGTTGTCACGTCTCTGCCTCAGCTCTCATGTTCTACCTTAGGCTAACGCCAATTTTGAAGACATATCAGCTTCTTGATGGCTTATCACAAAATGTCGTCACAACTCTCAACTCAGGTCCGTTCTCTGTCTAAGGCTGACAATGAAGCTAATAACTTATCACAGGGCTGACGACTTATCAGGAATGTCGTCTACCACACTTTTTTTACTTCAGATTTCAGCTCTTTTGCTTCCATCCTTGTTGGTTCTCTATCATCTTTGCTTCTACTGCAAAATCAATGATAAAACAATCAAAAGCGACAAAAGTTGCTTAAGACTTTGTAATTATTCTCACTTAAAGCCTCAAATGTGTTAGCATCAGCTCACACATCATTAATTCATGCTGTTCAATTAGTCCTTATCTCATATGCACAGTAACCCACGCATTTCAGCAAGACCTTATCTCATATACTAGTACATTTAATGTATTGACTAGATACTTTTCTTTGCGCTATGATGTCATATATCATAGCTTCGGATGCTCAGTTTCCTGACAACGCTTAGACAGTTCAGTGTACTCAGCAGTGGAGAGTCCTCATCCATCGAGGGAAGGATTGATTATTTAAGTTATTTTAGTAGTTCAGTATATTTTGTTAGTCCGAGTTAGTTGGGGGCTTTTCCCATCTACTCCTTAGTTAGTTTTAGAGGCTTTCAGACAATCAAACTATTAGACAGTTTTCAGCTTATCAGTCTCTTCAACATTATCGATTATTTTTAAATTGATAGCTAGATTTTGGTATTTTATCAGATGTTCAGACTTTTGGTCTAACCACATTTTTCGTATTCATACTAGTATTACATTTAACAGTTTATCTTCCACATATGTGTTATATCTCTATTTTATTCAGTTCTCACAGCAAGTACTAGCTCATGGGTAGCTTGTGGTTACTTGTGACCATAAGCACCGTTGTGATGACAAGGGGGCAGCCTCGGGTTATGACAAAAACTTAACTAAGTGAAAACAGGGCCTGAATCGAAGAAATACAAGCATAAGGCATACTGGTCTAAAATCCTCAATTCCCACTTTGATACACATTAAAACAAGAATTAGATGATAAAATTGGAGTAAAGTACTCGTAATAGGTGTTTAGAAGCTTACCTAAGCTTAGAAATATAAGAAATTGCTCAAAAGTGTGAAAGCATGATCTCCAAGTCTCAAAACATAGGGAAAGATGGAAAAATATTGGTATATATGGGTTCAAGTCTCCGCGAACCCCTTAGAATTCATTCAGAATCCCATCAATGCAAACGAAATATGCTACCCCATCAATTTAATGCTACAGACTCAATGTAGATGTCAGATTTTTGAAAAAACCATTATTTTAACCAAGTTGACCCCCGAAACCTGATTTCACAACTTTTTGAACTGGAGTCAAAATGAGATTTAAAAGACATAAAATCACACCAATCATGCTACCACCCTATAATTGATGTCCCGAATCTGTTGGCATAGTTAGTTTTGCAATCGGACGCACAAATCAATAAATATTGACTAGAGTCAACTATAAGGCTTTTCAAGCTACCAAAAATCACAATTTCACGTAATTCACACCAAAATGCATAAGGAACCATACCAATCATCCCCACACCCTATAAATACCATAAATCAACCATGGGGAGGGGTAAAATGATCAAATCACATGAAAATGTATTTTTCACATAATTCATCAAAAATTCAAATCGTTATATCATCCGCCACTAAAAATCTAGTTCGTCTTCAAAATAAAGGCAAGAGTAATACCTGAATTAATCGAAGAGATGGGGGTTGAAACTGTGCATGTCAAACTCGACTTTCCAAGTAGTCTCATCTGTAGGTCAATGTCTCTACTAGACCTTAACCACAGGAATAACTCTAGAGGGTAATCACCTAATATCTCTTGCCAAGATGCAGACAGACTCCTCAAGAAAAGACAATCTCTTATTTAACTAAACCGACTCCCAATGAATGACATGGGTGTAACAGTGAAGCATGAAGACATGGAAAATTGGATGAACAACTGGTAAATCTAGGGGCAAAGCCAACTCATAAGCCACGTCATCAACAGTCCGAAGAATCATAAATGGGCCAATATACCTAGGGCTAAGCTTTCCTCTCTCCCCAAACCTCATAATACCTTTTATGGGTGAAACTCAAAGGAAAACACATCCACCAACACCAAATCTCAAGGCACAAAGTCTACGGTCTATATAACACTTCCGCCTACTCGGATACACTAGTAATCTACCCTAAATAATCTGAAATCTATCCATAAACTTACGAAGCAAATCCTACCTCAAGGTCTAACCTCAAAACACTCAAACCACCCAACTGGAGAGAGACGACGTCTACCATACAAAGCCTTGAAAGGAGCCATATCAATACTGGAATGATAGCTATTGTTATATGCAAACTTTGCTAAAGCTAGTTGTTGCTCCCACTGACCACAAAAATTCATCATACAAGCGTGAAACATATCCTCCAAAACTGAATAGTCTGATCTGGCAGTTTGTCAGTCTAGGGTTGAAATGTTGTACTAAGATCAACCCAAGTGCCTAACTCATCCTAAAAAGTCTTTCAAAAGTGAGATGTGAACATTAAACCTCAATCTGAGATAATAGACACTGGCACACCATGAAGACACACAATCTCACAAATGTAGATACAGGCTAATCTCTCGACACTGAAAGAGACCTAAACCAGAATGAAATAAGTAGACTTGGCCAATCAAGCCTCTATAACCCAAATGTTATCAAAACCATGAGAAGTATAAGGCAATCCAGTCACGAAATCCATAGTGATCCATTCTCATTTCCACTCAGGAATGGGTAACCTCTAAAGTAAACCACTCGGTCTTATATCCTTGGCCTTCACATACTGGCGACATATGCAATGAGCTACAAAATTTGCAATTTCCTTTCTTATACCACCCCACCAGTAATGATGCCTCAAATCATGGTATAACTTAGTCAATCCTAAATAAATGGAATACATGGAACAATGGGCCTCCTCTAAAATCAGTATAATTTAATTACCCACTCTTGGTACACAAACTCGACCTCCAATCCTTGAAACACCATCTGAATTAAGTGAGGCTTCCTTATCCTCACCACACCAATCAATACCTTATCCTGAATCAACTTTAATCTAATATTATCAAACTGGTGAGCTCGAATTTGCTCCATCAAAGAAGACCTAGCCTCCACATATGCCAAGACATAGCCAGGTGTCGAAATATCTAGCCTAATCATCTATTTAGCTAAATACTAAACCTCTAAGGACAAAGGTCTCTCTTAGGACAAAATATGTGCCAAGCTACACATGCTAGTCACTTCCAGCTTAAGGCATCCACAACTACATTAGCCTTGCCTTGATGATTGATACGAGTCAATTCATAATCCTTAAGCAGCTCAAGCCAACAACACCGCCTTACATTAGGATCTTTCTAGGTGAAGAAGTAATGAAGGCTACGATGCAAGAAAATCTCACAACAACCTCTATTCAAGTAGTGCCTCCATAACTTCAAAGCAAAAACAACCGCACATAACTCTAAATCATGGGTAGGGTAATTCTTCTTATAGGGATTCAACAGACAAGAAGCATACACAATCACCTTACGCTTTTGCATCAACACAACAACCAATCCAACCGCTAATACAACACCTGAAGCATCACAAAAAAATGATAAAATTAACTCTTTTCTTTAGCAAAGTCAAGACTGGAGATGATGTCAACAAGTCCTTGAGATTTTGGAAGCTCACCTCATAAGCATCAAACCATGGAAAAGAAATCTTCTTCTGAGTTAACTTGGTCAATGGGACTACAATAAATAAGAAACCCTCAATAAAACGCCAATAATAACTAGCCAAACCAACAAAATACTATTCTTAGTCACCACATAACCCAATAAAAAGATAGATTAAAACCAAAACTCACACTTGGAGAACTTGTCATGGAACTTCTCATTTCTCAACCTCTAAAGCACAATCTACAAATGCTCCTCATGATCCACTTTGCTCTTGGAATAAACCAAAATCTTATTTATAGATACAATAATAAATGAGTTGAGATACAATAAAAATACCTAATACACTAATTCCATCAACGTGACTGGAGTATTGGTCAATCCGAAGGACAAAACCAAAAACTCATAATGACCATATCGAGACTAAAAATCTATTTTTGGAATATTCAAAGCTCTAATCCTTAACTGGTGATACTCGAATCTCAAATCGATCTTTGAAAACACCAAAACATCCTAAAGCTAGTCGAATGAATCATCAATACAAAATAGAGATAGGCTTAGTGCCCGACTCAACATTAATTGCAAAATCAATATCACGATCCAAAGGCATTCCAGACAAATTCATAGGGAACACACCCATAAACTCACAGATAACACAAATAGAATCTAAAGAAGGAGGTGAAACATCACTAGTCTTATGAATATGAGACAAATAAGACAGACATCCCCTCTCAAACAAGTGACGTGCCTAAACATATGATATAACCCTCTTATGACCTAAATAAAGTGAACGCTTCCAAGATATCCTTGGCACATCCAGCAAACCTAAAGTCACGATCTTAGTATAACATTCTAGAACAACATGGTAAGGAGCCAACCAATCCATACCCAAAATAACATCGATGTGTTAACCATATCTAAGACTAGCAAATCTACCCAAGTATCATGCCCTACAAAAGTCATAATAAAGATCGGTACACCCGATCCACCACAAAAGAATCTTCTACAAAGGTAGATACACGGATAGGCATGGATGGAAGATCACTGGTAGAGTCAAAAGCCAAAGAAAAATATGAAAACATATAGGAGAAAGTCAATCTTAGATCAAATAATAGAGATGCAAATCTTAAATAAATAGGGATGATACCTGTGATCACAGCATCAAAAACCTCTGCCTCTGGTCTGGCAGGTATAGCATAGCACTGTCTACGACCACCAACTAGCTGAGTAGCCTCATGACCACCACCACGGGATCCACTACCTATTTCTGTCACACCTATAGTAGAATTCTACCTCTCACAACTAAAATAGGAGTAGATCTAAACATACGGTGGAGGCAGTCCTTGGCCAAATAACTAATCTCACCACACACAAAGCAATCTCTATGGTTCAACTCAATAGAAAAAGGTACAGTTGGACAAAAAAACCATTCTAAATTGCTAAATTGAAAGACCACTATCTAAAATCTTTAAGACTTTTGTAACGCCCTGAAACCTAGTCCTGAGACATCACACGATGCTCAAGACTACGAGTAGCCTTAAGCTAACTCTGTCTTCCTTTTGCTAAGTCTGAATATCATAATAATGGAAATATAGACATAAAGTCACACTAAATGTGGAAATTCATCTAAAATAACTAAGAATAATCTGAATATAATCTCTAAAAAACAAATACTATAAGTCTGAATCAAATCTAGCAGCCTGACAAGCCTCTACTACTAATAACTAGAGAGTTACTGGGACAAACCCCCAGCTGACTCAAACTATCTGAAAAAAATACTGAATCATCTAGACTAATGAGATGAAAATAAAATGAATGACTAAGTCCCCAGACTATGAGGACTCATTAACTATCAGATGTAGATGAAGGTACTCGAAATCAATCATGCTGCAGATACTAAGCACCTGAACCTACATTATGAGACAATGTAGCACATAGACGTATATGTGGATCAATACTTTGAGGATGTACTGAGCATATGGGGTGAATGCATAAGTAAAACATCATCTCATCATCATCAAAATTTATAAAATAATGCATGCCAAATGTAAATGACTCATATAAGCTTGAGTAACTGAGAAACTGAAATCTTTAATCACGAGTAGTAAAACATATTGAATAAATCTAGTGAGTCGTAGAATTTAGTTCTAAAAGTTGTACTAGTGTTTTATCTGTAAATAATGCTATCTAAGTGTAAAAGGACTCACTTTTGTATCTGAAATCTAAAAGCTGAAATCTATAACTAATGTCATTCTATAAAGTATAATCTTAATAAAGTTGTGAGCCTTTAGACTTTGTTTTCTAAAATCTTCTCTGTTAATCTTTTCTGTAATTTGTTCTTATTAGGGAGATTATTCTATCCAACATAAACCATGTGAGCTAACATGAACTCCAATGTCTTATTATCCTATGGGAAAAACCTCACGATGGGGAGAGGTATCATACTCTTGCCAAGGAGTATTACCTATTCTAAGTGATCACATCTTTATCTATCATCCATATAGAAATGGGAATAATATGAATCTGTACCTACGTTAGCTACGTAGTTCTGTGAAAGTTAGGGCACACTAATCCCACACTCCCTGCTCGGTGCTAAATACTATTCCCTTTAGTCTGTATGCTTATTCTGTTGGAAATCCACTTTTAAAAGCTAGCATAAAGGTTTATTATGAAACCATTTGTGCATTTATCTGATTTAAATTTGTAAGTAAAGCTAATCTAATTTCTAAATCTGTAATAAATTTTTAAAGTGGATTCCAAATCTTATCTAATGATGAAAAGTTCAAAGCCTTATTGAAAATCTATAAATACTCAAATCATAGATTACTTAAAGAATCATTTTTCTTGAAATATAAACATATAAACTTGGGTTTAATAACCCATACATCAATTTCATGTCAAAATATCATAGAGTTCATGCTTGATAATGTAATTAAAGATAATTCTACTCAAAATCTGAAATTTACTGCAATAGGCATGAAAAATGAAAATAGACATGCAATTCAACATGAAAATCTCTCAAGAACTCATAATCTTGCAACTAACAATAATGGGTATGAACCCATATTCACATCTCATGTAATTTCAAATAAAATCATGTAAATTTGTAGTTAAAGCTAGTTTTGGTCACAAAGATGATAGAAGATTCTTGTTCATAAACCCCACATACCTTGTTGATGAATTTGAATGTAAATTTTTATTCTTGACACTCTAATGGTGTTCTTGAATTTTTCTCTTGAAGTTCTTGAACCTGAAACTTTAGATTATAAGATTTCTTAGAGTAGGAGTTATGAAATTTGTTCTTGATTCTTATAGCTAAGGTATTAGAGATAAAAAATTTGAATAGTGAGGCATCTTTTCTATTTGGGGCTAAAATTGTGTGTTTTGGGTGGAATAAGAGTGAGAAAATTGAATCATTTACCCTTTTGGAAGCAGATTTTTATTTCAAAAAATTTTCACCCAGTGACACACAGACGATGCGCTGCATCAATGGGATCAATGTGATGGCTGATCAGATGTGTCAAGATCATGTTGGCTCACTATAATTTTCACTATGAGTTTGGAAAAAATATCTATCGACGCTATAGGCAACGCGACGCATCAAGATAACATTAATTCACTGTCTTGGGCTTCCAAACGTGCCTCAAATGATGTTTGCAAAATCTAAAACTCTCTCGAGAACACTTAATAACATTCCTAATCATGAATAAACCTAAGGATTGACATTCAAAGGCCGTAAGGGTCAAAGATAAGTTCATGGAAATATCGAGCCCAAAATAAGACTGTGTGTCAATGCTTAGCTTAAAATTTTCTAAGTTTAGGGCCTCTTTTTTATGCTATAAAGGACTGAGTTAGGCTTGAAAGTTTACAAGGTCTTACAATATCTCCCCCTTGGGAATATTAATCCTTAAATGAGACTAGATAAGTTAATAATACTGATAGATTGAGCTTACATACTAAACATGCACAACTGAAGCAGGACTACATGACTTAAACAATTGATGTACAGAGTTTTCATACTGAACATGCATAATTGAAACTAGAAGTGAATGTCTGAATCTAAAACATGATGATCTACTGAACTAATCTGTGTGTGCATGAATTGACATAAGATAATTGTATGGATGAAACTGAGACTGGAAAAAAACTAAATGAAGAAAGACTATTACCTTTGGCTGAATTTGAATTCGTAGAGAAGAGATGAGGATACTTGTATGCATGTCTACTTGTACTTCCCAAGTAGCACCCTCAACAAACTGATTTTGCCACAGAACTTTGACAAAGGAAGCTTCATTATTCCTTAGTCTACGAATTTGATGATCAAGAATATCTATGGGAAGCTCTTCATAAGAAAGGCTATTTTGTATATTTGTACTTTTTAGAGGGACTATAATGACTAAATCGTCCATACACTTCTTTAACAAGGACACATGGAACGCTGGATGAACAGAGGATAAATCTGCGAGTAGCTCAAGCTTATACGCTACCTTTCTAATATGACTCAAAATCCGAAAGGGGCCTACATATTGGGGACTAAGTTTCCCCTTTTTGCCAAACCTCTTCACCCCCTTCTTGGGTGAAAATTTCAAATACACAAGATAATCTACAGTGAACTCCAGATCTCTTCTTCTTATATCTGCATAAGATTTTTGATGACTGTGGGTTGCTTTCAATCTCTCTTAAATTAACTAAACTTTCTCCATGGCTTCAAACACCATGTTTGGCCCAATAAAAGAAGCCTCACTCACTTTGAACCAACCAACTAGCAATTGATATCTCATCCCATAAAGAGCATCAAACGGAGCCATATGAATACTAGCATAATAACTGTTATTATAAGCAAACTCAATCAATGAAAAATGCTCATCCCAACTACATTTGAAGTCAAGAACACACGCCCTTAACATATCCTCTAGAGTTTGAATGACACTTTTTTCTTAACCATATGTCTGTGGATGAACAGCTAAACTAAGATGAACTTAGGTACCAAGACCCTTCTGAAAGGCCTTCCAA
The DNA here is from genome assembly GCF_002878395.1 of Capsicum annuum. Lineage (NCBI taxonomy): Eukaryota > Viridiplantae > Streptophyta > Magnoliopsida > Solanales > Solanaceae > Capsicum > Capsicum annuum. Next base: position 220,018,126 of record NC_061121.1, on the reverse strand, counting down.
AATTGAGAGGTAAACTGAGTATCCCTATCTGAGATGATAGATAGGGGAACTCTATGTAATCTAACTAACTTTTGATATATAACTTAACATAATCTCCAACTATGTAAGATGCATGAACTGTAATAAAGGTGCTGATGTAATACCCTATACTTTTTCCTAGTCAAATTTTTCTCCTAGAATGTCAAAGGTTAGATTAAAAAATAAATACATTTTTATGTATGTGAAATTTTATACATATATACTCTTCATTGGGTATATAATTGAATAAGCTTTCCATCGATACCAATTTCTCCAAAATCCGATTCTCGGTTAAGAAGTTAGGGCAATTTTAGCAAGGAAGTATGCCATCTGAGCAATCACCACATAATGGTGAAGGGTAAAATCATAATTGTCAAATTCCACTTGATGTGTCACAGAGAGGTCCAATTTCCCATTTGGCAATTTCCAGTAGGTCAATACAATTGTACCGCATCGCGTTGTGGCCTAAATGGGATTTCTATAGTGCATTGCGATGGTGGCACATCACAGAGATCTTTTAGTTCCCACTTGTCATTTTCCAGTAAGCCACCGTGATAGTGGCATATCGCGGTAGCCTGGCAATCCAGAAAAATATTGCTTTTCTAGTTCCGATTTGAAGTTTAAAAGGTGTATTTTAGTCAATCCCCAAGGCCCCAATTCATTTAAAACAAGGAATTAAACATATTCAAAGAACTTTATGCCCAATTTCATCCATTCTAGATCAAAGAAAAAACCCTAAAGTTCAAAGTTTCTTCTCCAAGAAATCGAATTCCACCATAATTTTTCAAGAAATCTCTAGATTTAGGATTCCCAAAGACAAGATAATAAAGAACTCATCTTCAAGAACTCAAATAGGAAGCAATAATTCAAGATTCCTTATCTAATCATCTACCAAGGTATGAGGAGTTTATGAACAAAGATCTTCTTTCATCCTTGTGTTCAAAACCAAGTTTTAGTTGTAATTTCATATGATTTTAAATGAATATTCATGAGATTTGAATTAGGGTTCATGTCCGTTATCATTCTTTTTATTATCAAGCATGATTATTATGATGTTTTAACATGTATTTGATGCATGGGTTGTCAAGCCTTAGTTTATATGTTGATATTTCAAGAAAGATGATGTTTTAAACATCTTATGATCAGATTATTTATAGATTCTCAATAAAGCTTTTATCTTTTGATCCTCAAATAAGTTTGAATCCACTTTACAGATTTACTATAGATTACAAAAATCAGAACAACTTTACTTACATATTTAAACAGATAAATGCATAACTAGTTTCAGAATAAACCCTTATTCTAGTTTTTTTTAAAGTGGATTTCCAAAAGAATGAGCATACAGATTAAAGGGAGTGGTATTTAGCATCGAGCGAAAAGTGTAGGATTAGCGTGCCCTATTTTCCACTGAACTACGTAGCTAACATAGCTACTGATTATTAAATTATTTTTATTCCAACATGGGTGACAGTTATAGATGTGATCACTTAGCTCAGGTTATACTCCTTGGAAAAAATATGACACCTCTCCCCATCATGAGGTTTTTCCCATAGGAGAACAAGACGTTGGACTCCATGTTAGATCACATGGTTTATGTCGGTTAGAAGAACCTCACTTACAGATTAGCCTTTAGATAAAGTATTTTCCCTAATAGTAAAGACTTTCAAAAAAGAATAACAAAAAGGCTTTTTGAAAACTAAGTGTAAAGGCTCATGAATTTATTAAGATTATGCTTTATAGAAAGATATTAGCTACAGATTTTAAATATAGAAGTGAGCCATTTTACACTTAGACAGTATGATTTACAGACAAAATATTAACACAGCTTTTAGATCTAAGTCTTATTACTCACTAGATTCAAAAAGTATAATGTGCTTCTTATTATTTCAGATTTCAGTATTTCAGATATTCCAGCTTATGTTAGTCATTTTCCTTTAGCATGCATTGTTTTACAAATCATGATGATGAGATAGTATTTTACTTATGTATTCACCCCATATACTCAGTACATCCTTAAAGTACTGATCTACATATACGTCTATGTGCTACATTATCTCATAATGTAGGTTCAGGTCCTTAATATCAGCAACATGAGTAGTTTGAGCATCTCCATCTACATTCGACAGTTGGTGAGTCCTCATAGTTCTGGGACTTATCCATTTAGAGTTTGCAGCTTATTAGTTTATATGATTAAGTATTTCTTTTTAGACAGTTGGAGTTAGCTGGGGGTCTGTCCTAGGGACTCTCTATTTATCAGTAGTAGAGGGTTGTTAGACTTCTAGAGTTGATTCAGACTTACAATATTGATTTTTAGACATTACATTTTAATTATTCTTAGCTATTTCAGACATTTTTCACATTTAGTATGACTTTTATGTCTATATTTCCACTATTGCGAAATTTAAACTTAGTAGAAGGAAGACAGGGTTAGCTTAAGGCAACTCATAGTCTTGATCACTGTGTGACATCTCGGGACTAGGTTTTATGGTGTTACAAACTTGGTATTAGAGCCTATGGTTTTTAAGAGTCCTAGGGAGTCAGACAAGACGCATTACGTAGAGTCTTAATCATGGGTGTAAGCACGCCACATTTACGATCAAGAGACTATAGGATGTTCTTAGGAAAATCATCTATTTCTTTTATGATCTATCATGCTTATAGTATCTATGTCTGGTTTTAACTCATGATCTTACATGATAGTTGAATATGCCTCCACATCGAGATAATGACTGCAAAAATGGTAACCAGCCACCCCAGTCCGCCGATTCTTTGAATAAAAATATATGCTATGTGATATTGGGGCTGCTTTTCAGGCATTGGACCAAGTTGTGACTGTTAATGTTTAGGGAAACCATCAGGCTGCAGTCCCACTTTAGCAGAAGGGTGATTTGGTAGCAACTAAAATCAAAGATTTCATAAAAATAAATCCGCCAGAGTTCTTTAGGTCAAAAGTAGGTGTGGACCCATAAATTTATTTAGATGAGGTATAGAAGATCACCCAGATTATGTATGTTTTTGTAGAGGAGAGTGTAGATTAGAATCCTATAGATTGAAGGATGTAGCTTATGATTGGGTAGTTATGTAGAAGAATGGTAGAGGTAAGAATGCAGCTCTTAAGAGTTGGCAGGTGTTTTAGGATGCTTTTATAGATAGGTTCTTTCCACGTGAGATGAGGGAAGCTAAGATAGAGGAGTTTGTGAACCTAAGGAAGGGATCGATGATAGTGAAGAAGTACTACCTTAAGTTCTATCAGTTGTCTAAGTATGCCCCTGATATAATGGCTGATCCTAGTAAAAGAATAAGTAAGTTTGTTACTGGAGTGTCTAGCTTGGTATTCAAGGAGTGTAGGACTTCCATGCTTATTGGAGACACGGATCTTGGTAGGTTGATGATTCATGCTCAATAGATTGAGGCAGAGACGTTGAAGGGAAGAGATAAAAGTAATAAGATATTGAGGCCATTCTAGGTCTTATGGGGGAAATCATTCACAGTTTCAGAATCGTTCATCTATGCCAGCACTATCTTCAGCTAATGCTCCCTCTTCTAGAGCTAGGAAAGAGAATTAAGGTAAGTCCTCGATGTACAAATCTCAGAATAGTATTGGAAGGCCCAATTATCCACTATATGGTAAGTGTGGTAAGAATCACCTTGGTGAGTGTTTAGCTGGTCAGAAAGGTTGTTATAGTTGTGGTAAGTTGGGTCATGGAATTAGAAAGTGTCCGCATGCTAAGTAAACAAACAAAGATGTTCGTCCCCAGACTTAGGATACTAGTGCACCAGTTCCTTTAGGTCGCCCAGTCTTTTTTTAGGGCGCATAATCTAGTACTAGTGGCGGTCAATGCCAGAATCAGTTTTATGCTTTACCATCCCATCAGGAGTAGGAGAATTCACCAGATATTATTACTGGTATGCTTCGTGCCTTTTATCTTGATTTTTATGTGTTGTTAGACCTTGGGTCAAGTTTCTCTTATATGACCCCGTTAGTTGTAGTAAATTTTGAAATAAGTCCTGAAAATATCCCTGAGCCTTTCTTGGTTTCTATTCCAGTAGGTGAGTTAGTTGTTTCCAAATAGATCTATAAAAAGTGTGCTATCACTGTCCTTCATAAAGTCATGTTAGCAGACTTAATAGAGTTAGATATGGTTGACTTTGATCTTATTCTTGGTATGGATTTTCTACATTCCTGTTATGCATCTATATATTGTCGCACCTAAGTGGTTAAGTTTCAGTTTCCATATGAGTCAGTCTTTAAGTGGAAAGGTAATTCAGTGTCTCCCAAAAGTCATTTTATATCTTACCTTAAAGCCAGAAAGTTGATTTCTAAAAGGTGCATATATCACCTAGTTTGAGTAAAGGACACTAAGTTTGAGACTCCAGCATTTCAGTCAGTCAGTGTAGTCAATGAATTTCTTATTGTTTTTCCTAAAGATTTGCCAGGGGTACCTTCCAATAGGGAAATAGAATTCGGGATTGAACTTCTCTTAGATACTCAGCCTATCTCAATACCTCCTTATCATATGGCTTTAGTTGTACTTAAAGAGTTAAAAGTTCAGCTTAAAAATCTTTTAGATAAAGGGTTCATAAGGCCCATTATTTCTCCATGAGGCACTCCCATCCTGTTTGTGTGAAAGAAAGATGGATCTTTGCTTATATGCATTAACTATCATCAGCTGAATAAAGTCACAGTTAAAAACAAATATCCTCTTCCTCAAATTGATGATCTATTTGACCAACTCCAAGGTGCAAGTTACTTTTCAAAGATAGACCTTAGATCCGGCTATCATCAACTTAGAGTAAGGGAATAAGATATTCTAATGACAGGTTTCAGAACCGTTATGGTCATTTTGAGTTTCTAGTCATGTCTTTTGGGCTAACAAATTCCCCAGTAGGTTTCATGGACTTGATAAATATAGTGTTCAAAAAATATTTGGACATGTTTTTCATAGTCTTTATAGATGATATCCTTTTCTATTCTCGTAGTGAGGATAATCACACAGACTATCTTAGGATTGTATTACAAACTCTTAGAGACCGCCGACTATTTGCCAAATTCAGCAAATGCAAATTTTGGATAAGGTCTGTAGCTTTCCTTGGTCATAGTATTTCCAGTGAGGGTATTAGGGTTGATCCCCAAAAGATAGAAATAGTAAGAAATTGTCCTAGACCTATCTCTCCATCAGACATTAGCAATTTCCTAGGTTTAGCTAGCTATTATAGATATTTTGTTGAGGGTTTCTTATTGATTGTGTCTACTATGTCTAGATTAACCCAGAAGAAATTTAAGTTCCAGTAGTCAAATTCCTGTGAGAAGAGTTTTTAGGAGTTGAAGACTTGACTCACTTCAGTCTAAGTTTTAGTGTTACCTGATGGTACAGATGATTTTGTTATGTATTGTGATGCCTCTAGAGTTGGTTTAGGTTATGTTTTGATGTAAACAGGTAAGGTCATAGCCTATGCCTCTAGACACGTTGAGCCTCATGAAAGGAACTACCCAACCCATGATCTTGAGTTTGCTACTGTTGTGTTTGCTTTGAAAATCTGGAGACATTATCTTTATGGGGTGTATGTTAATGTGTTCAAGGATCATAATAGCTTGCAGTATGTGTTTACTTAGAGGGAGTTGAATCTTCGGCAAAGAAGGTGGTTAGAATTATTGAAGGATTATGATATAAGCGTGTTGTATCATCCGGGCAAGGCCAATGTAGTGGTAGACACCCTTGATAGATTGTATATGGGCAGTGTTGATCTTGTGGAGAATGATAAGGAGGAGCTAGTTTGAGAAGTTCACCGGTTAACTACATTGGGTGTGAGATTAGTTGATTCAGCTAAAGGGAATGTTTGGGTTTAGAGTAGTTCCAAATCTTTCCTAGTTTCAGAAGTGAAAGAGAAGCAAGATAAGGATTCTAGTTTGGTAAAACTGAAAGTGTCAGTTAAAGATCTAAAGGTAGAGGTTTTCTCCCAACTTTCAATTAAAGATCAAAAGGTAGAGGTTTTCTCCCAAAGTGTAGATAGTGTGTTAAGGCACCAGAGTAGATTATGTGTACTATGTGTTGATGATTTGAGGTAGCGAATTATGGCAAAAGCGCATGGTGCACATTATTCCATCTATCTAGGTGCTACCATGATGTATTGGTGTAGAGGTATGAAGAAAGATATAGTAAAATTTGTAGCTAAGTGTGCAACTTGTCAACAGGTTCAGGTAGAGCACCAAAGACCAAGTGATACGTTGTAAGAGTTTGGTATCCCCACTTAGAAGTGGGAAGTGGTGAATATGGATTTTGTGACTGTTTTACCCCATTCATGTCTTCAACATGATTCTATTTGGGTTATAGTAGATAGATTGACTAAGTTAGCGCATTTCTTGATAGTTTACATATTTTACACAACTGAAGACTATGCTAAGTTTTACATCAGAGAGTTAGTTAGATTGCATAGAGTTCCTTTATCGATCATCTATGATAAGGGTACTCAGTTTACCTCTCAGTTTTGGAGAGCCTTTTAGAAGGGTCTTGGTACCCAAGTTCATCGTAGTTCAGTTTTTCATCCGCAAAAGATGGTCAAGCAGAGAGGACCATTCAGACTCTAGAGGACATATTGATGTCATGCGTTCTTGATTTCAAAGGTATTTAGGATGAGCATTTACCATTGATTGAGTTTTCCTATGATAACAATTACCATGCTAGTATTCAAATGGCTCCAGTTAAGGCTCTTTATTGGCAAAGATGTAGATTGATAGTTGGTTGATTTAAAGTGGATGAGACCACTTTGATTGGGCTAGATGTGGTGTTTGAGTCCATAGGGAAAGTCAAGTTGATTAGAGAGAGATTTAAAGTAGCTTAGAGTCATCAAAAATAATATACAAACGTAATAAAGGGAGACCTTGAGTTTGAGGCTGATGATCTTGTGCATTTGAAAGTTTCACCCATGAAAGGGGTGAAGAAATTTGGCAAAAAGGGGAAGCTTAGTCCCCGGTATGTAAGCCCTTTTGAATTTTGTGTTGTGTTGGAAAGGTGGCATACAAGCTTGAGCTACCCACAGATTTATCCTCAATTCATCCAGTGTTCCATGTGTCCTTTTTGAAGAAGTGCATGGATGATTCTGCTATTATAGTTCCACTTGAAATTACAGATATTTAGAATAGGCTTTCTTACAAAAAAGTTCCAGTAGAGATTCTTAATCATCAGATCCGTAGACTAAAGAAAAAAGAAGTTCCCTTGGTCAAAGTTCTATGGAGAAATTAGTCCGTTGAGGGTGCTACTTAGGAAGAAACAAAAATGTGTACCAAGTATCCTTATCTCTTATCTAGGAACTCATATTCAGCTGAAGGTAATAGTTTTCCTTCATTCATTTCCTTTCCTGACTTGGATTCAGTTCAATAGCTCAGTATGTTTTAGATCTACTCATACAAATATTTAAGTTGTGCATGATATCTAATAGCCTCAAATTTCTCAGTACTCTCAGCTTAACTATCCCCATTCGAGGACGAATGTTCCCAAGGGGGAGATATTGTAATACCCCGTACTTTTTCCTAGTCTAATTTTTCTCCTAGAATGTCAAAGGTTAGCTTAAAAATGAATATCTTTTTATGCATGAGAAATTTTCCAGATTTATACCCTCCATTGTATAGATAATTGAATAAGCTTTCCATTGATACCAATTTCTCCAAAATCTGATACTCGGTTAAGAAGTTAGGAAAATTTTAGCAAGGCAGTATGCCATCTGAGCAATTACCGAGTCACGGTGAAGGTTAAAATCACAATTGTCAAATTATAGTGGACCTCCGCGATGCTAGGAAGTATTCCATCTAAGCAATTACCGAGTCATGGTAAAGGGTAAAATCACAATTGTCAAATTCTAGTGGACCTTAGCGATTGCCCCGCATCGCGGAGAGGTCTAATTTCCCATTTGGCAATTTCAGGTTGGCCAACGCGATTATACTGCATTGCGTTGGTAGCCTAAATGGCAATTCTATAGAGCTCTGCGATGGTGGCGCATTGCAGAGATCTTCCAGTTCCCATTCATCATTTTTAGTGAGCCACCATGATAGTGGCGCATTGTGGGCACCATGATAGTGGCGCATCGTGGTGGCCTGCCAATTCAAAAAAAATATTGCTTTTCCAGTTCCAAGTTAAAGTTTAAAAAGAGGTATTTTGGTTAATCCCCAAGGCTCCAATTCATCCAAAACGAGGAATTAAACATATTCAAAGTACTTTTTGCCAAATTTCATCCATTCTCTTTCAAAAAAAAACCCTAGAGTTCAAATTTTCTTCTCCAAGAAATCAAAATCCACCTTTGTTTCTAGAAGAAAGCTCTAGATTGAGGATTTCCAAAGACAAGATAATCAAGAACTCAAATAGGAATCAATAGTTCAAGATTGTTCATCTAATCATCTACCAAGGTATGTGGGGTTTATGAACAAGGATCTTCTTTCATCCTTGTGCCCAAAACTAAGTTTTAATTATAATTTCATATGATTTTTAATGAATATTTATGAGATTTTAATTATGGTTCATGCCCATTATTACTATTTGCAAGGTTATGAGTTTTTGAGAGATTTTGAAGATGAATTCCATGTTTATTTCCATATTTTCATGCCTATTGCAGTAACTTCCAGATTTTGAGATGAATTATCATTCTTTTCATTATCAAGAATGATTATTATGATGTTTTAACATATATTTGATGCATGGGTTACTAAGCCTAAGTTTATATGTTGATATTTCAAGAAAGATGATACTTTAAGCATCTTATGATCAGATTATTACAGATTCTCAATAAAGCTTTGATCTTTTGATCCTCAAATAAGTTTTGGAATCCACTTTACAGATTTATTATCGATTATAGAAATCAAAACAACTTTACTTACAGATTTAATCAGATAAATGCATAACTAGTTTCAGAATAAACCCTTATGCTAGTTTTTTTAAAGTGGATTTCTAACTGAATGAGCATACATATTAAAGGGAGTGGTATTTAGCATCGAGTGGGAAGTGTGAGATTAGCATTCCCTATCTTCCACTGAACTACATAGATAATGTAGGTACAGATTATTAGATTATTCCCATTCCAACATGGGTGACACTTACACAGATGTGATCACTTAGCTCAGGTTATACTCCTTGGCAAGAGTATGACACCTCTCCCCATTGTGAGGTTTTCCCCATAGGGAAACAACAAGTTGGACTCCATGTTACCTCACATGGTTTATGTCCGTTAGAAGAACCTCACTTACAGATTAGCCTTTAGATAAAGTATTTTCCCTAACAGTAAAGACTTTCAAAAAAGAATAAAAAAAAAGGTTTTTGAAAACTAAGTGTAAAGGCTCATGAATTTATTCATATTATGCTTTACAGAAAGATATTAGATACAAATTTAAGCTTTCATATTTCAGATATAAAAGTGAGCCCTTTACACTTAGACAATATGATTTACAGACAGAATATAGCACATCTTTCAGAACTAAATGATATGACTCACTAGATTTATAAATTATGATTTGCTTCTTATTATTTTTTATTTCAATATTTCAGATATTCTAGCTTATGTGAGTCATTTTCATTTAGGATACATTATTTTACAAATCATAAAGATGAGATAATGTTTTACTTATGCATTTACCTCCATATACTCAGTACATCCTCAACGTACTGATCCACATATATGTCTATGTGCTATATTGTCTCATAATGTATGTTCAGGTTCTCAGTATCAGCAGCATGAGTAGTTTGAGCATCTCTATCTACATTCGACAGTTGGTGAGTCCTCATAGTTCGGGGACTTATTCATTTAGATTCTACAACTTATTAGTCTATATGATTCAGTATTTCTTTTCAAACTGTTAGAGTTAGTTGGGGTCTATCCCAGTGACTCTCTAGTTATTGGTAGTAGAGGCTTTTCAGACTGCTATATTTGATTCAAACTTACAGTATTGATTTTTAGACATTACATTCAGATTATTCTTAGCTATAGTTTCCGTATTTAGTATGACCTTTATACCTATATTTCCACTATTATGAGATTCAGACTTAGTAGAATGTAGATAGGGTTAGCTTAAGGCTACTCGTAGTCTTGAGCACTGTGTGACATCTCGAGACCAGGTTTTGGGGTGTTACAGCTGACTTAGTCAATCTATCCACAATAACCCAAATCGAATCATGCTAACAATGCGAATGGGGTAATTTAGTCACAATGTCCATATTCACCTCTTCCTACTTTGAAGTGGGGATACCAAACTGTTGGAATGTACCATCAGGTCTTTGGTGCACTACCTTAACCTATTGATAAGTTGCATACTTGGCTACAAATTCTGCTATATCTATCTTCATACCACTCCATTAATAGATTTCCCACAGGTTGCGGTACATCTTGGTGGCTCCTGGATGAATGGAATAACACGCACCATGTGCTTTCACCATAATCTGTTGTCTCAAATCATCAACACATGGCACATACAATCTATTCTAGTATCTCAATACACCATCTCCCCCTTGGGAGAAAACCTCTACATTTTGGTCTTTAACTTACTCCTTTAGTTTGACCATACTAGGATCCTTATCTTGCTTCTCTTTCACATCAGAAACTAGAAAAATTTGAAACTACTCTAAAAGCAAAAATTTGAAAATAGAGAAAATTCGAAACTACTCATAAGGATAGTGCCTCCATATTTTCAATGCAAAAACAACATCAGCTAACTCAAGGTCATGGGTAGGGTAATTCTTTTCGTAAGGTTTAAGGCTATCTGGAGGTAAATGCTATAACTTTGCCTCTATGCATCAGAACATAACCCAGACAGACTCTAGAAACATCATAGTACACGATGAACCCATTTGTACCATCAGGTAGTGCTAAAACTGAAGCTGAAGTGAGTCGAGTCTTCAACTCCTGAAAACTCTTCTTATATGAATCTGACCACTGGAACTTAACTTTATTCTGAGTCAATCTAGACATAGGGGATGAAATGGACAAAAAACCTTCAATGAAACATTTGTAGTAGCCAGCTAAACCCAAGAAACTTCTAATATCTAATGGACAAATAGGTCTAGTCCAATTTCTTAGTACTTCTTTCTTTTGGGGATCAACTCTAATGCCCTCACTAGAAATAATATGATCAAGGAAAGCTATAGACCTTAGCCAAAATTTGCATTTGCTGAATTTCATGAATAGTTGGTGGTCTCAAAGAGTTTGCAACACAATCCTAAGATGGTCTGCATGATATCCTCACTACTTAGCCAAAATTTGCATTTGCTGAATTTCATGAATAGTTGGTGGTCTCAAAGAGTTTACAACACAATCCTAAGATGGTCTGCATGATATCCTCACTACGGGAATAGACAAGGATATCATCTATAAAGACTAAGACAAATATGTCAAAATACTTTTTGAACATTTTGTTTTTCAATTCCATGAAAGTTGCTGGGGTATTTTTTATCCCAAAAGACATGACTAGAAACTCGAAATGACCATAATGGGTTCTGAAACCTGTCATTGGAATATCATATTCCCTTACTCTAAGCTGATATAGCCGAATCTAAGGTCTATCTTTGAGAAGTAACATGCACCTTGGAGTTGGTCAAATAGATCATCAATTCGAGGAAGAGGATATTTGTTTTTTATTGTGACTTTATTCAGCTGACGATAGTCAATGTACATTCTCAAAGAACCATCTTTCTTTGGCATGAATAAGACGGGAGCGCCCTATAGAGAAAAATAGGCCTTATGAAACCTTTATCTAAAAGATATTTGAGCTGCTCTTTTAACTCCTTAAGATCGACTGGATCCATATGATAAGAAAAAATCGAGATAGGATAAGTAACTGGGAGAAGGTCAATACCGAATTCTATTTCCCTATCGGGAGTTACCCTTGGAAAATCATCAAGAAAGACTTCAGAAAACTCATTGACTACTCGAACTAACTGAATTGTTGGAGTCTCAGACTTAGTGTCTTTGACTTGAACTAAATGATAGATACATCCTTAGTAAATCAACCTTCTAGCTTTAAGATAGAATATGAAGTAACTTTTGGGAGACACTGAATTACTTTCCCACTCAAAGACTAGCTCATCTTGAAACTGAAACTTTACCACTTGGGTATAACAATCTATGGATACATAACAAGAATAAAGCCAATCCATGCCAAGAATAAGGTTAAAGTCAACCATATCTAACTCTATTAAGTCTTCCAACATAATTTTATGAAGGACAGTAATAGAACACTTTCTATAGACCTGTTTGGCAACAACTGACTCACCCACTGGGGTAGAAACCAAGAAGGGCTCAGGAATCTTTTCAGGACCTATTTAAAAATTCACTGCAACTAACGGGGTCACATAAAAGAAATTCGACCTGGGGTCTGACAAAATATAAATATCAAGATGAAAGACGTGAAGCATCCCAGTAACAACATCTGGGAAGCTCTTCTACTCCTGACGGAATGGTAAAGCATAGAACCAATTCCGGCACTAACCGCTACCGGTATTAATGGTGCACCCTGAGGAGGGACTGGGCGATCTATGGGAGTTGGTGCACTAATAGCCTGAGTTTGGAGACGAACATCCCTATTCCCCTGCTTAGCATGCGGACACTCTCTAATTACATGACCCAACTTACCATAGCCATAACAACCTTTTTGTCGCATCAAACACTTACCAAATTATTATTACCATACTTAGCACATGGAGGATAAATTGGTCTTCCACTCATACTATTCTGAGATCTAGAAATAGAAGACTTACCGCACTGCTCCCGCCTAGCTCTGAAAGTGGGAGCACTAGCTAAAAATGGTATGGTTATTATGAGTTTTTGGTTATGTCATTTGGGTTAACTAATGCTCTATATGCTTTCTTGGATCTTATGAATTGGGTGTTCAGATATTTTTTGGACTAGTTTATGATATTTTTCATTAATGACATCTTGGTGCATTCTGATAGTGAGGAGGATCAAGCCAATCACCTCCGAACTATGTTGTAGACTCTTAAGGATAAGAAGCTGTATGCAAAATTTTCTAAGTGTGAGTTTTAGCTAAATGTTGTTACTTTTCTTGGGTATGTTGTTTCTACTAAGGGGATTAAGGTTGACCCATAAAAATTTGATTTAGTTAAGAGAAAGCCTAGACCCACGACTCCAACCAACATTAGGATCTTCTTAGTCTTGGCTAGGTATTACAGGAGATTTATGGATAGTTTCTCATCTATTGCTGCTCCATTGATGAAGTTAACTCAAAAAAGGTTAATTTTATGTGGTCCGATGTTTGTGAGGGTAGTTTTGATAAGTTGAAGGATAAGTTGACTTCTGCACTAGTTTTGACCCTACTCTAGGGAACTGATGATTTTGTCATGTTATGTGATGCATCCCGTATAGGGATGGGCTGTATTTTTATTCAACATGGTAAGATTGTAGCCTATGCTTCTAGGAAGCTTAAGGTTCATGAGAGGAATTACCCAACTCATGATTTAGAGTTAGGGGCTGTGGTGTTTTCTTTGAAAATTTGGTGCCATTATTTGTATGGGGTGCATGTAGATATCTACTCAGATCATAAGAGCTTGAAATATGTGTTTACTCTGAAGGAATTGAATTTCAAGAAGAGGCGGTATGTTATGACCTGAGGCTACCCCCTAGTCGTGACGATGGTGCTTACAGCCATAAGTGACCATAAGCTAACCCATGAGAACCTGTTGTGATCATTGAGTAAAATGATAATAATGCAACATGTGCAGAAGATAAACTGATAAGGTTTTGTCAACTAAGATACCAAAATGTATGTATAAATGGCATGTCTAAAATATCCAATAAGAACGGGAAAATAAATTATCTGAAACAACTGATAATACTGAAAATTGAATGGTTGTCTAACTGTCTGACTGATTATTTATCTAAAGCCTCTAAACATCATGAGAAGTTGACGGTATAAACCCCCCAACTAACTCTGACTGACTGAACAAAAAAAATACTGAAATAACTGTAAAAGAACATTATGTCATCGATGGAAGAGGAGCCATCACTACTACTGCTGAGTAATACTGAGCTTTCTAAGAACGACCAAGAAATTGAGTGTTTGAACCTATGTTATAAGACAACATAGCACAAAAAAAAGTATGCGATCAGTACTTTGAATGTACTGGTATGTGAGATAAGGACTGATTGAAATGCATGAAATAATTGAGAATGAATGCATGAACATGTATTATCAGAGAATGCAAGATCAAGTATAAAAATGTTTCTGAGAAAATTTGTAAACTGAACGACTGAAATCTATATAACTAAAAATATGTACACTTGGTCAAGAAAAACTGAGCTGAGATACACTATATACTGACTAAAACCGTGGAAGGTATCATGTAATCGACATGTCCCAATTTGAGCTAATCAGAGTCCAACCTGTAACTCTAGTTAGAAGGGTATCAGTACCGTGCCATGGGTACTAACACTAGCTATGTGAATCCACTAAGCTGGTGTTCAGAAGTACTAATTAGTCACCCTCTACTGGTAAGTGCTCTCATAAGATATGTGTCAACCGTTAACTGGCAGGAAGACATCTCAAACCTACGCTGGCTATGTAGTTCTGTAACTCAGGGACTGGTACTAAAGGTCACACCCTCTACTGGCAGGTGATCCCTCATCCTAGGTTCACTCGATGCTAAATCCCACTCCCAACTAAACTAACATCTATACTAAACTGAACTAAATTCAACTGAACATTATTTCTGATAATTCTTATCATGATTATAAATATTTGAGTAAAATGATAAGATTCATGGCTTAACTGGCTTATTACTTGAATATTTGAAATCATGTAAAATACTTTGGTATCGGGTGTTCATAACCCGCCATCACTAATTGATCATACAATATGGTATCAAAGTTTAAAACTGTAGTATTTAATCATGGTTCAAAGATCCAAAATATAAACATTTCACCAAACAAGTGAGATTCATGCAGTTGAACATGGAAATCTTTTAAACAAGAGAAAACAACATGAACATATGGATAAATTCATAATTTAAGGATTTAACATAAAATCAATGGAATATAACATGGAAACTTGCAACTCAAAATATGAAATAGCTTAATTCACTAAGAAACGTTTGTAGACATGGCTTCTAATTTATTTATCAAGAAATTCATGGATTAATTTTATGAGATTCATGAATGATTTCATAAAGTAGGATAAGATTTATACTCTTAAGTTAAAAGAGGGGGTTTTGGGCTAAATAGGTAAAAGGGACCCATTGATGAATACCCCACATGCCTCAATAGCTAGATTCTTGAAGATTTCTTGAACTTGGAAGCTTGAACTATTGGATTCTTGGGAAAAGGATCTTCAATATTGTTCTTAGGAATAAGGAGGTTTTCTAATGAGTAATTTTGAGAAAAATGGTAAAATAATGCCCCTAAAGATCTCCCTAATCGTGTTATGTATGATTTGGGTTGAGAGAAAAGACTCAATTTCCCCTTGATTTCATTAACCAAGAAACTACCTGTACCCTTCCCCCAATATGCAGCGATCGTTACTCCTAGAGAGTGGCCCTCACGCCGTGACCCTTACTCCGAGGGAGTGGACCTTGTGTTGTGATCCCTTCTACCTGTGGAGTCACCTTTGTGCCGTGGGCCTATCACAAGGCTTCACTGCATTATCTATCCAAACACATCCCAAACCCCATCCAAAAATCCTAAAACTTTCCCGAGATATACCTTTAACATCTCTAAACATGATACAACTCAAAAACCAATATCTTGTGGCCAAAAATACAAAAATAAAAAATCTATAAAGTCTTAGGGATCTTGAAATGACTAATTCCTCAACACTTCATGAAAATTTCAAGTCTTGGACCCCTTAAGCATGTAACTAAAACTGAACTAAGATTAGACTCTTATGGGGTATTACACAGTATCTTAAGTTGCTTATGGATTATGATATGAGTCTTTCCTACCATCTAGATAAAACTAATATTATTGTTGATGCTCTTCGTTCGTTGCCTATGGGGAGGTTATCTTACATAGATGAGGAGAAAAGAGGATTAGTTAAGGACATTCATAGGTTTGCTAACTTTAGAGTTTGTCTCTTGAACTCTAAGAATGCAGGAGTCATTTTTCAAGAAGTGGTTAAATCATCTCTTAGTGATGAGGTAAAGGAAAAGCAGGCTTTGGACCCCATACATATGCAGATTAAGGATAATGTAGGTCAAAAAAGGGTTATGGATTTAAAGATTAGGGGAGATAGCATCTTGAGGTATTATGGTAGGTTGTGTGTTGCTCATGTTGATAGGATGGAAGAAAGGATTTTGACTAAATCTCATGAGTCCATGTATACAGTTCATCCAGGTTCAACTAAGATGTATCATAACTTGAAGGAAATATACTGGTGGAACAATATAAAAAGGGATGTGACAAATTTTGTTGCTAAGTGTATAGTTTGTCAGCAAGTCAAGGTTGAGCACTTGAGGCTTGGGGGAATATTTCATGAGTTAGAGTTTCCTATATGGAAGTAGGAGACGATCAATATAGATTTCACTATGGGTCTTTTGTGGTCTCATAATTAGTATGATTCTATCCGGGTCACTGTGGATAGAATATCTAAGCTGCTTATTTATTTCCTATGAGGAATAACTATGAAAGAGGGTATTATGCTAAATTATTCAATAAGGAGATTGAGAAGTTGCATGGTGCGCCAATGTCCATTATTTTAGATTGCGGTGCACAATTTTTATCTAGATTTTGGCATTTGTTTTAGAAAGTTTTTGGTACACAAGTGAACCTTAGCACTACTTTCCATCCTCAAATAGATGGGAAAGAGGAGCATACTATATATACTTTGGATAATATGCTAAGGGCGTGTGTGATTGAGTTTAAAGGTAGTTGGGTGGATCAGTTACCTCTTATTAAGTTTGGGTACGATAATAATTATCATTTGATCATTCAAATAGTTCCTTTTAAGAATCTTTATGGTAGGAGGTGTAGGTCACTTATTGGGTGGTTGGAAGTTGGTGAGACTGTATTATTTGGTCCTTACTTGGTTTATGAATCCAAAGAGAAGTTAAAGGTAGTCGCCAAAAGTCTATGCAGATGTGAGGCAGAGAGAATTAGAGTTTGAAGTAAGTGATTTGTATTCTTGAAGGTGTCTCCTATGAAAAGAGTCATGAGGTTTGGGAAGAATGGGAAACTCAGTCCCCATTATATTGGTCCCTATTAGATTTTGAGAAAAATTAGGAATATGGTGTATGAGTTAGACTTTCCTGCAAGTTTATCTTTGATTCATCCCATGTTTCATGTGTCCACGCTGAAAAAGTTTGTAGGTGATCCTTCCATGATAGTGCCTGTTGAGGATGTTGGTGTTATGAATTCTTCTCTTATGAGAAAGTCCCGATAGAGATATAGGATAGACAAGTTTGTAGATTTAGGACAAAGATGTAGCTTCAGTAAAGGTTCTTTGGAGAAATCAAAAGGTGGAAGAAGCTACATGGGAAGATGAGGAATATATGAAGGCCAAATACCTATTCTTGTTCCTTGAGATGGATGAAAGTGCTTAAGGTATGATTTTCATTTTCCTTTTGTCACTTTCTAGTTTGTTATTTGATTCTAGTGTATTCTTGCTATTCTCGTTCTAAAAGGGTCCTAACTCATCATTCAAGAATGAATGATCCAAAGGAGGGATAATGTGAGACCCTGTAAAACTTTGATCATTTTATTCTTGACCTCCTCACGTGCATAATATCAATTTTTGACTCAAATTGTGTTTAGGGTTGTTAAAAGAGTAATTTTGGAAAGTTTTGGAATTTTCGAAAAGAGTTCGTCATCATTTTGGGACCTCGAGGCAGTGAGGGTCCGTGATATTATCGTATCATAGAGGTTACCCGTCGCAATATCAGTGTGGCATGGAAGATAACCTCTGCAATAAAGTCGTGCCACGCTAGTATGTTAATTTAGTCCAGTTTTTTTTTTTTACTTGTGGTGAGGGGCTTTTGGTCTTTATACCCCTTGTACAATCTTTAAACATAAAATTAGCCTCTTCCCTTCATCTTTCAAAGACCAAATCATTATCCTTATCTCTTAAATTCAAAACCCAAGAAAATTCAAAGGTTTCAAAGAGAATTCATCATCCGGGCTCCAAAGGTCAAGTTGACTTCAATTTCTTGTGTTGTTCTGCCATGTTTCTCTTCCATTTTAATTTTACATTATGGCATAAATTGAATAGAGTTTTGTGTAATTTAAATTGTGGGTTTTGAAATTGGGTTGAGGGGTTTTGGTTGGTAGTGACTGAATTATTTGTTGTATTTTTTAACTGATTAGTCATGCATTAAATTGATATTCTTGGGATTGAATTAGTATATTATCTAAATCGTTGAAATGGGGGACATGGATTTCCCTAAATTGATGAATTTTGGCATTGAATTGCATGAACCTCAATCCACTTTGTAAATTGGATTTTATTATGGAAAATTGTATTGTTTAACTTGGTTTTAACCCAATGCATTGCATTAATGAAAAAATTAGATGTAAAATTGGATTTGGATGGCCTTGGTGGCCATGATTTTGATTTTAATGAAACTTGGGAGTCAGTGTGGTTCTGTGAACTGGTTTAACATATTTAATTTCACTTGCAAGCATATTGGTACGATGATACCAAGTGATAAATGCCTTAAAGAATGAGTATTGGGTTAATGGATGGAAGTATCTGCAAAGTGATTTAAATTTAGGATTAATGGGGGTTGTGTAGCTCACCGTGAAGGTGTAAGTCCCATGGGACGAACACTGGAAATTACATTTGCCGGCATTTGGGGTCTATATGACCGTGTGCTAAGACACACTTGATATATATATTTAGGACAGTTATTGCCTATGGTGGCACGCTCTAGGCCCTTTCAGTAGGGGAGTTGAACTCATATAGCCCGTGGGTGTCCTTAGGATGGATTGAGTTACACAGTCCAGGTTAATGGCTTTAAACTCTCATGTTCATGACCCTTTACCCTATCCCAACATTCTATATATATGTATACATGGCTGTGTGCATGTGATTTTAAATGATTTTGGGTAGGGAATTATGTTATCACTTTCCATGATCTACATGCCAGTGCTTATCCCACTGACTGTCCTAGGACACTAAATCAATTTATGATATAGGTTTCGAAGTCTTTTTGGTCGCTCCTATGTAGCGTTAGGTAAATTAGCACATCTGTTAAGTTGTTATCAAGTGGTGAGCCTCCATCCTTCGGAAGGCCTTACCATTTTATTATTATTTCTTTATTTTCAAGATACTTTTGGATTCTTTTAGGCATAGTCGGGGGCATGTCCCGACATAGATGTTATTTTGATTTTAGAGGCTTTCGTGGATAGGTGTGGGTTTGTTTTGTTTTGACTCTTAGTTTATTTTTTTAGTTTATATATTCATCTTTTATTATATATTCATTTGTGTAACGCCCCGAAAATGGGTTCGGAGATGTCACACGGTGCTTAAGGCTACAAGTAACCCCAAGCTAACCCTTTGAGCCTGCTACTACCTCTAAATGCTTAAATCAAGATACCAAGAGCAACATAATAAAACATATCATATCCTGTCTAACTGAAATATGAAAGAGTACTGTGAAAGTAACAAAATACTGAATGTCTAAATATACTGACAATCTAGTCTGACAAAGCCTTTACTACTCAATAAACTGGAGAAATGTTGGAACAGAACCCCAACTGACTCGAACTGAACTAAAAATAATAAAACATCTATTAAAATACTGAAATGTCTGTAGATAGGTCCTAGAACCATGAGGACTCACCACTATGGAGATGTAGACAAGTTACTCGAGACTCACTGAGGAGGCCGGGACTGAGTACCTGAACCTACATTATGAGGAAATGTAGCACACAAACGAGTATGTGGATCAGTTCTTGGGAATGTACTGAGTATATGGGGGTGCATGCAGTATATACATAAAACAATAATATCATAAGTTCTTAAATCATACATGTCAATTGTAAATGGCTCATATAGATCGATGAAAACTAAAATCTGAGATCATACATAATGAATAGCAAAACATTAAAATCTGAATGTCATGAGCCATTACATTCAATTTAAATATCATTTTCTTCTCTTGGTCTCAAATCAAATGAGATAAGTGAAATATGGAACATAGTCTACATAGTAAATCTGCATATAAATTCTTTTAAATCAGTAAACTATTCTAGAAATGAGGGACATTTATTTGGGAGGTTCTTCTAACCGACATGTACACTATGTGAGCATCCATGATGTCCCACAACTAGCCCCCGTAAGGTTAGGGCAATTCTACCCTTGCCATCAGAATATAACAATCTATCTTAGTGATCACTATCTCAATTATCCACATGTTGTGGAAGTAAATGTCTCAACCTACGGTGGCATATAGTTCTGGGGTATGAAATCGTAGTAACATCTCCAACTCGATGCTAAATACTACTCCCAATACTATGCTCAAAAATCTCAAGAAAATCCACTTTATAGTGATCTCATATTTCATAAAGAAATCAATTAGAAAGTCTATAATCTCTTTCATAAAGTGGATTTCAACTCCATGGTGACCAAAAGGACAAATCTTTCTAAATTACTTCAAAACAACCAAATCATAGCTACATGTAGCACATTAATTCTCAAAATATCAATCTCAATAAGAGCTTAATGACCCAAATATAAATACTTAATCAAAACATTTCAAGGTTTAGGATTTATATCATAAACATGCATAATTCATTTAGAAATCTGGAAAATTTGACTTTAAGCATAATAAAATTTGGAAAATTTGACTCTAAGCATAATAACAGCATCAAACTCATGGAATTTATCTTCTAGACATTAAGAAATATCAGAATCTCTTGGACAACAATATAGGGTATAATTCATACTTTAAATCCATAGGAAAACGGATAAAATCATATATCTTTGTAAATTAATGCAAGCTTTGGGCACAAGAATGGAAGGAGTGTTCTTGTTCAAATCCCACATACCTTGAAATTGAAGCTTTGAATGAACTCTTAACTTTGGAACTCTGTTTGTGAAACTAATGGGTGCTTCTTGTAGCCCTTGCAATGGGGATTCCGAATCTCAAAAAATTATTGACAACCTAGGTTGAATCTTGAGATATTTGGATCTTTAGGTTGAAAATTTAATAAATTTTCTTGAGCAATTTTAATGAAAGTATCAATAGAATTGTGATTTGGGGGATTTATTTCATGTTTAAGAGGAAAAAAGATGGAAAATACTAACTTTACCCTTAATGAGATGGAAAAAAGAAGCTGAAAACTGGGCACAAAGGCTATGGCCTGGGCGGCATAACCTTGGTGGCGCCTTGCCCAGAGCCTTTGCTAAGATGGGTGGCGCCTTTCCCAGAGCCTTAGCTAAGCTAGGCAGCGCCCCTTCATAGCCTTTAGCTACTATCTTTCCAACCCAAATATGACCTTAGGCTTGTCTAAAAATTTTGTAACGCACCCGGAATGTACTTTTGACTTGCACCATCGCAAGACAACAAAAAAAATCAAGAAATGGAGGTTGGGAAGGTTGCAAAATAATTCAATGAAGTTCAATGGTTGAGAAATAAACTAAGTGTTGGATCATCTATCTAAAATTCTAGGCCAATTGACCAAATAATATCAATAATATATCTTTTTAGTATAATTTTATTTGTCATCTAAATTATCACCGTCTTAATTCGCAAACTTTAAGCTTCCGCATGACACCCTCTCAGTTTCGAACCTAAAAATTGTCTGGAGCTGAATCTCTTCCTTCTGCTATTTTTAGATAGTCTTTTATGTATTTTTAGACAATATTGTATATATGTCACTATATAATATTCTATTTTGGTTTAGTAGCTCTTATACCGACCTTACCAATGCTCGGAGAAACTCTTATTTTTGTTTATTTTTCTTTCTCTTTCTATCTTTTAATATGTTTATATATGTATATCATTGTTTTTTATTTTCTTAGTATCTCAATTATATCCATGTTTCTTTTATTTTCTTATTCTTCTATCGATAGCCCGTTACTCATCATTTCGGGCAATGACTTGGCTTACCTACTGATGGGTTGAAATAAGTGTCATCATGACCTGAGAAATTGGGTCGTAACAGGTTGGTATTAGAGACTAGGTTTGCCGGTATTATTTCTACAAGATAAAGTGTATAGTAGAGTCCTGTGGATCAGTATGATGTTACCTGTATCCTATCTTCGTGAGACTACAATATATTTTTAGGAAAATTTAACCTTTTTTCTTCATTTTTGTGCTTTGTATCTATATTGGTTTCTAAACTCTTATTTTTTTCACTCTTTTCTAGATGGATAGGATGTGGGACACAACAGTCGGGGACCGGGACCCCAAGCCTATAGCCAGAGCACTGGTTAGAGGCCGATGTTGACCTTGAAGTCAAGTTAAGGGTAGAGCTGCATCCCCAACTGGAGATCAGGCTAGGGAGATTTCACTAGATCCTATTATTGCTCCCAAACCCAGAGATAGCACCAGAGGTTCTGTCACCATAGTAATAGGTGAACCAGGGATAGCCCAGGCCCCATTGGGGTTTATATCTTCTTTGATCTAGTGTGATGCTTTGATATAGCTAAGATCCATCGTGATGCTTTGATACAACTATTGGGGTTAGAATTTGGTCTATCGACAAATGAAACTCAGAAAATAACCCAGAGCGGTGTTAGTTTAGGAGCACATCTTGCTACTGCGAGAGTAGAGGTCTCGCCAGTACCGGTAGTTCCACTATCATCAGTAGTCCAACCAGTTGTGACTGTGGAGGAGTAGAAGATACTACGCCAATTTCTTATATTGACACAACCTAGGTTTGCAGGGGCCTAGGCCTAATATATGTAGCAGCACTAACAAATTAAATATTATATATTTGAATTATTCAATATTTTATTTTATACTATCATAATGACGAATCATTTATTTTACTATCTTTTTAGCTTGAAAATGGATAATGTTGACCAGATATGCGTGAACCTAGTCGAATTAGAAGAAAGAATTGAAGCACTACCAAGTCATGAAGAATTGAAACAAAAATTATTGGCTTTATCATACTGAATTCACACATTTGATAGTCTTCTAAGGGGTTTACTTGTTGACATATGCGTCGATGTTGATGCATGCCTTTATCCTCCACCTTCACCCCCTCGTCAATGAATATGTGTTGTACTTATCGATATGAATTTAAATTATTTTCATGAACTTTGACATATTATAAATGTATTTTTGATTTTAACTGAGGATTAATGAAATTTTTTTGTTTATCCTTTTTTTTTTTGAATAGTCACAACTATGACGCATATTATTCTCAAGTACTCGTGTAAGATAAAGTTGTTCTCAAAATTCTTTTTTCAGTAAAGTAGTGGTTCTCAAAACTGACACTTAGCCATATGCAAAGCAAACTTGATACTCAGATATAAGAAGTTTATCATCCCATTCCAATGAAGTGAGACTGTTGAACAGGGAATAAAAGTTAAATCTAGTTTGATTTGTTCTAAACTTTTGATAATTTAAAATTTGGAGCCTGCAACTCTAAGTAGCACCACCGGCTCCCTTCCCTTTGTTCTTCTAAAGTTTCTTCATGTAAAACTAGAGTTCCTTATGCTCCAAGATGTAACCATCAGCACGACCGCACTGGCAAGGTCGTGATGAGATTGCAGCCAATAAACGTCCACTAGCAAATTTCTCCTCAACATGTGGATCAATCTAGCGATCTTGTTGCCTTTTTTCCAGCTTTCTTTGGAAATGGTTACTCTTCTTCTCTTTTGGTACAGCCTCACCCTCCTTTTTTTACTTGTTGGAAGTAGAAGCCTTCTTCTTATGACCAATTTCAACTCCAGAGTGCTGGAGATACCATTGTTTAAAAGGATCTGCATCAACCTGAACGATTGCGCTCTTCACCAAGGATTGCGTCCTAACCAACTCATTGTTAGAGGCATTATACACCAAATCAAATAGACGAGTCTTCCTTGTAATAGCCTCTCTATCCCAAGAGTAATTCCCAGTATCCAGCCTCAATGCATGCCATTTCACATTACCTCCTTGGACTCTTAATTCTTCTAACAGTCATAGCATTTGGCACCTGCTTTGTGTTTGCTGGCTGTCTTCCAAGCTCATACTTTCTCTTCTTCCTCCAAGCTTTCTGTTTTCCTCCAGCAGCACGTCTCTTGTGCATAGAATTTCGCGAGAAACCCATTGTCGCCGGTGACGGAGGAACCTTAGGGTTTTGGTGTACACATTGAAGACGGACAGTGCAAAAATTTCCGCTTATCCTATTTAGAGCGTATTGTTGAATTTTTTCCACGGCATTTTCCTGTTGTAAAATTCAAAGGAAAAAGCAAAACGTTCAAAAGACTATGTCCAGAAAACATTCAAATAATGTATAATTACACGGTTAGCCCTTAACCCACCAAGTGTAATAGGCGTCAATTTTCCCTTCAAAACCTTAATTTTTCCTCAAAATCTTATTTTTCACATTTGTAATTAGGTTAATCATTCATTATAAGGAGAATCTCTATTAGTAAATTAAATTTTAACCAAAAATAATTTCTCTATCAGCAACGTTTAACTAGATGTAATAAGTATTTCAATTTTTCCAAGAAAAGCATGTCATTAGAGCTGCTCTACATTAATTGGACGTCATTAATTTTTGGTTAATCTCGAGAAATTATCAAGTACAAAATCTCTTAGAAGAACAAATGGACTTGATTTTAATGTTTTAAGTTTGTTTTTAGATATCTGTATGATATAAATCACGAATTAGCACTTAAGAGTAACAAGAAACATTTTTACTACTTGTGACTGATCAACTTTGTCTTGATTAGTTAGCATGCATTCCCAAAGCAATCTAACCGGGGCACATTTAGATCCTCCAGTACACTAATTAATTTTAGAATTCAAATTATATCATTTGATTGATCCATGCTACTTACAATAGCACTATATAAACCCTAAAGCCATGCAATGATTGAGTCAAACAAATATTATCCTTCTTTCTAATATCAATTTGTTAAGATTTAAGATATGAAAAATACTCCACCACAAAGAAATTAAAAAAATAAAAATCAATACTTACTAATTGCCCATTTTCCGATGAAAATTATATATATATATATATATATATATATATATATATTGAAAATTTATTTCACTTTATTTCAAATACAACCCCAAGTTGGTGTTTGTCCATGAGACTTCAAAATCAAACTCGGAGTTGTATTTGGAAAAGTGAACTCAAGTAAAACTTGTTTACACTTTTTTAACTTCCACTTATCTCAAAAATTTTATAACAACTTCAATTTATATTCATGGTCAAACACAAATCCAGCTCCAACTTCAACTCCAACTCCAACTCCAACTTCAATTTCAAAAAAATTTGAATTTCATAGCCAAACGCCTATTAAAGTTGCCAAACACAATACTTATCCCCTTTATTAATGGGTCTTACCATTTCCACGTTAGTCATCCACTCTATTTCTTACAAAAAAAAGAACTTCATTGCATCTAAAACCACTTAGTTTTTTTTAAGAAAACTTCTTCTACGTCAGTTTAGGTATTTATTTTTCTTGTTCTAACATGAGAATTGTTAACTTGCATTCATTTTCTTGTTATGTTTGATATTTGTTTTTGCTTTTAGATTTGAACTATTCTCTTTAGGACTTAGGTTTTTGATCATGCGTGTTTGATTTTGATTTTATGTTTGAACTATTTTCTTTTCTTTAGTGCTTAAGTTTTTGTTCATGCATGTTCTAGAGATGGCAGATCCGATTTGGGATATGGCAATTTTGATCAACACTGTGAGGAAATTTGAGAGGCTTATTCATGAACTAAGGTGGGAGTTTGGCGCCACGAGAACAAGGTTACTTCATGAAATTTGAAGGCTGAGGGGTCTGCTGCCTAATGAATTTTCAATTAATAATAATAATAATAATAATAATAATAATAATAATAATAATAATATACGTGGATAATATGCAGTAGACATACGGGGAATATCAGCGTATTTCTTTCCCGGTTGTTTCTTAATCATACCTCTTAGCTTATTTAGCTCGGAAGAGATTACATCTCTAGTGTTTTGAGTAGATTTGATATTATCAGCAAAATTAGACTCGAGATTTTGTACAAAATCATCAGAAATATTAAGAGGTTGAATGTTTAAACGAGAGAATTTTTTGTCTAAGAATTTTTCTAATTGGTCTAATTGAGAAACTTTTTCAAATCCTTCTATTTCAGGAGGTCTTTGGATACAAGGTTTAGATAAAATATATCCTTCTTCGTCTGTGGTTTTGGAAGTAGAAGGAATGTTAGAGTATTTCATCTGGGTGCTAAGTTTGTTAACTAAGTTAATTAATTCATCAAGTTTTTTATCAAGAGAGGAAATATGCTCTCCTAAAACTTTAACATAATGACTCAAATAATTATTTTGGGCGATAAGGTTATTTATTTCAGAAACAGTAATTTTTCCAACATCTTCACTGACAAATTTTTGGAAAGCAGAAAAAGTCATGCCAGTATTATTTGGTAATATAAAGGAAGACTGAGGAGGATAAAGTGCCTGAGTAATTGTACCATCAGAATTTTGATAAGATCTTTCTATTATTTTGATATATGACGATAAATATGCAGACATGAACCATGGTATAAAAAAATAATTTTATTATGTAAGACACATATTTCATAGAATTCTTCTGAAATATTTCGTAATTTATCAGGATTATAGGTTTCAAAAAACCATGTCCCGATTCCTAGCTGGACCATAATCAGGTTCTATAAGAGAAATATGATGAATAGAAGGAAGTCTTCTTGGTATTGAAAATGAATTTCTATAGACTGGGGGATTACTATAAAATTGTAGACAAATTCGTCCATCTGAATTTTGAGTTACTTGAGTTAACTCTGAATTAGTCACATCCTCCGCCAATTATTTTGGGGAAGTGACTGAGTTGGAATATTTAAACAAGTTAATCCCCATACAAAAACAGAATGTTTGATTCGATTTTATTCTGGTAAATGGACTGAAAGTCAGAAAAAATATGCTACTGTAGCCCATGAAATGCTAACTATTGTAAAATGTGTTTTGAAATTTCAAAATGATTTGTATAACCAAAAATTTATAATTAGAACTGATGCTCAATCCGTTAAATTTATGTTTAATAAAGACTTTAGACATGATGCCTCTAAATTAATATATGCCACAATGCATATATTGTTTCTTTTAAACTCAATCCTTGGATGCTAATTCCTGCAAAATAAGAAAATTAGGACCAAGATCTGTTAGTTACTTGGTTGGAACTCAATAGATATGTTGTTGTTGTAAATATGTCTACCTATCATCAAAGCTTGAAAGTAGTAGAAAAATAATAAATTATTTTGTTACTAAATTTTTAAGTTATTAATTAAAAAATAATTTGATTGGAAGATAAATTCCATACACAAATATAAACATCATCATAACAACATCAAAAAAAAAATTCATAAAAACAAAATTAGGACCTTCATGATAGTACATAATTTCATCAATAACGTACATCAATTGCAAAAACATTAAAATACGGTCCTTATTCATTACGTAAACTTTCACTCTTCCTTCCAAGCCTTCGTTAATGAGGTAGTAAACAACCTCTCCTTGTATAAAAGGAGACGCTTGAGTGAACTTATGCCAACCACGGCACACACTCCTCCGATTATCACTGCCCATGATGACTTTTGTTTTCCACTTTTTTATCCTTGTGACGGATCACTAGAGTAACACGACGTGTAGGAATGAATTCAAATACTTCAGAAGGAAGCCACTAAAACAATGAAATTAAAAAAAAAATTTCAATCCATTTTAAATTTATAATAAAAAAATTGAAGACAATTTACTACAAAATCACTGGTAACATATGATCTAGAGAAGCTGATTGTAAAGTGTGGAAGAGGACCCGTGTGAGTGCCCATTGGAGTGAAATCAGTTGTGTTATAAGTTGTGAAAAGAAAAGAAGAAGGAAGACGAAGTAGTCAAAGAGATGGAGTGGATGACTTACTAAACGGTGTAAATAAATTGACAAATGTTTCACATTCTTTCCTTAAATAAACCGATGATAGTACAACCCAACTCAAAAATATTACAAAATATCATTTGGTAGTATCAATTTTATTATATTTGTAAAGAGTTGTATTTGATTTTACCATGGTTAATCCTAGTGAAATTACGATTAATATTGAGTTTTTAATCAAACATTATGTCCATCTTATGAAGAAATTACAACTATTTGGGTTTCATAAAATCTAGCCATAAACCTTATCCTTTTTTATCTTATTGCGTCCTTTTACTAGTTCAAATTCATATTAAGTACTCGAACAAATATTTATTTTTTAACACCATCAATAATCAATAATAGGGCTAGCTTGGGAGGAGTTCATTATATGATTGGGGGGATTCAGTAAACCTTTGTATGAAAGACATATTATTAGGGTACCCATACAACATAGAGACGAGACATATCTCCTGTCGTATCAGAAAAGTAGAGAAGAAACATAATAGGTATTCAGGGCATAAAAAAAGTTTCTTTAAATTCTAAAAGTTTTAATAAAAAAATTAGTTGAGTGATTTTAGTAAATAAAAGCCCTAAGTTAAGTGATAGGATTATGACGTCAAAAACTTTAATGTCATTACAACATAAATTTCAGTATAAATATCACAAAGGATCACCTAAATATGTGAATTTATTTTACAAAGTAACTAAAACTATTTCTATATCAATAGAATCATTGAACTTATGATTTTTTCTTACAAAATATCTCTCTAAAATTTGATATGATTCTGGACAATGTTATTCCTTTTTGTATTTTTTGTCCTTATGGGACTGTTGTGTCTGTATAAAAATTAATGATATATATAATCGTGATAGTCATGAATTCATGCACCAATGACGCCTTATGTAGGTCTTATGATTACTGATTTCTTATTGAAACCGTAATAGCCAATGAGGAGGAAACCAATGAATTAATTAGTAAAATGAATTCTTTGAAACAGTATGTAAATTTGGTTTTTTCAATTCTGCTAATAGTCAATTGTTTTTTTTTTTTTTTTTTTTGGGGGGAGGGAGGGGGAGGGGGATCATTTGGTGTTTTCCTTTCTAAGCTAATCTTGTATTATTTTACTTCCAGACAGCATATATAACAGAGAGAGAGATGCATTTTATTTATCGAGAGTCAACTTGAGTGATTCTTAAAGATAAACTTAGATTAGATTATTTTAATATTTTAAATTAACATCCAATTATAAATTGCAAATTTTGACATATCGATATCCTGAAACAAATATATTTACACTAATGGTTAAAACTATCTTCATAATCATTTATTGTTTGATCCAAGCAAGTTTGAATTTTCTATCCGCATTAATACGATGAAAATAAATATGAAATGTAAGATAATTAAGCATTTATAATCTGTTCTGGTGCTAAGACCATGAGAGCGAGGTCAAGGTACCCATGAACCATAGACTATAGAAGATTAGGAGAACTTTGTTTAAGAAGCCTCAATTCAAAATTTTACTTATCAATCACACTTTTTCCATCTTTATTTTAGGAGATAGTTAAATTTTTATGCGCTCTAAATAGATAAACCCACAAATGGTCTCTACCATAATGGTAGTACCATTGGACGAATGTTTGATTTTGGTTGCTTCTGTTATATAATTTGGTTTGCTTTGGTCTTCGTTTCCATTCCAACACAAATGGATAGTGCATGAATCCACAAACTTTATTCCATATGTTTTAATCAATATTAATTTATTTGTAGAAAAAGAGTTGATTGACAAAGGTTGACCCATATACAACAAACTAGAGTCTTTTTTTAAGGTTAAACTACCATGACGTAGTGATTATTGTATTTTTACAAAAAAATGCACGGTGGGGGGCTTGGCCTGACCTCCAAATACACCAATTAACAATACGACAAGCCAATCAGTGATCAAATATGATAGAGATTAAGGAAATAAAACATCCTACAACAAAAGCTAATCAACTGTAGGATTATTTCCTACATTTGTAGCATCACCTCTACCGCCTCTATTACCACACCACCACCACATCTACTTTCTCTACCACCCAGTCTCTCACCCCTACTGTTACCTTGACTAATTTTTCCTCATTGTATACATCATCGTAGTCATGAACCCATCTCCTACCACCTCTCCAAAATGTATTTTCATGAGAAGATCTATTTTTGTTGATATAGGGCCTTCCACATGAACGAACTTTCCTAGGATTTCTTATGAAGGTTACATCATTATTCGAGTCAGGATCAGGATCATTAGGTACAACTATGTCCACATTCCAGTCCAAGTATGCTTCAAAACGAGACTTCAAAACATTCTTGAAGTCCATATATTTAACTTTAAATTCCAAAGCAATGTTCTATTGAACCATTTCCTAAGTGCATTATACTTTTAGTAATCGTCCATCAATGTTGGATACCCTCTAGGGAAAAATTCGTCAAGTGTGGGTGGACTATGTTTCTTCTCTAATGATGCAATATATATCTCTCATTGTAAGATCCCTTAAAATTTTGATCATTTTATTTTTGACCCTGCCGCGCTCGTAATATCGATTTTTGATTTGAATTATGTTTAGGAAAGTTGAAAAGGTGTTTTGAGAAAGCTTTGAATTTTTTGAAAGAGGTTCAGGGCCATTTTGGGACCCTAAATAAGTAAGCCTCCATGATAAGGTCATGCCATAGAAGTTAACCTTCACGATATTGGCATGGCACGAAGGTTAACCTCTGGGATATTAGTATGTCATGCCGCTATTTTAAATTCATCTAGTTTTTTTCACTTGGAGTGAAGGTATTTTGGTCTTTTTACCCCTTGTACGACCTATAAAAATAAAATACACCTTTTTCCCATTGGATTAAAGACCATTCTCTTCCTCTTTAACACTTAAACCAAGAAACGCCAAGGGTTTCAAAAGGGATTCACCATTCAAGCTCTGAACTCTGAATTGTTTTCAATTCCTTGTGTATTTCAGGTATGTTTCTCTTTCCCTACCTTTAATTTTACATTTTTACATTAATTGAATGGATTTTCGTGTGATGTGATTGTGGGTTTTGAAATTGGATTGAGAGATTTTAGTTGTTACTAATTAAATTACTTGTCCCATGTTCTAAATTAATTATACATGCTTTAAATTTATATTTTTGGGACTAAATTGGTGTATGGTATAAATGGTTAGAATGGGGGACATAGGTTTCCCCAAGTTGATGAAATTTTGGCTTGATAATTGCATTAACCTCTCTCCACTTTGTAAACTTGATTTTGAATATGAAAAAATTGCATGGTTTACTTATTTTTGAACTCAATGTATTGCATCAAAGGATAAATAAATGAAAATAGCTTTGGATGTCCTTAGTGACCTTGGTTTTGGATTTCAAATAGAACTTGGGAGTCCAATTTGGTTATGTGGATTTGGATTGGCATAAGTAATTTAGCTTTCAAGCATATTGATATGATGATACCAAGTGGTAAATGACTTAATGAATGACTCCTGGGTTAATAAAGTGGTTTATGTTCAAATTATTTTAATTTAGGCTTAAGAGAAATTATGCAGCTCACCATGAAGGTGTAAGGCCTAGAAGAACGAACATTGGAAACCACGTCTGTCGGCATTGAGGGTCTATATGAACATGTGCTTGGTGCACACTTGATATATATATATATATATATATATATATATATATATTGGGATGACTATTGCCTTGGTGGCTTTAGTTTTCCCTCAATTTTTCCTTGGTTCGTGTGGCTAATACACACTAGGTCCCTTCCAACAGGGAGAGCTGAACACATATAGCCATGGGTGCCTTTAGGGTGGATCGAGCTATACAGTTCAGGGTAAACCTTTACATTCTTATGTCCATGACCGTTGTCCCTAGTTTATGACTGGATTTGGTAATTGAATTATCTTATCCTTATTCCCTGAGTTATATGCATGTGCTTATCCCACTGACTATCCCTAGATGCTACATCATTTCATGATGTAGGGTTCGAAGGGTTTTCTATTGCTCCTATGCAGCTTTAAGTGGATAAGCATATATGTTGAGTTGTGGTAAAGTGATGAGCCTCCATCCTTCAAAACGCCTTGCCTTTTTTTAACTCTTTCTTTATTGTCATAGTACATTTTGATTCTTTTTGGTCATAGTCGGGGCCATGCCCCAACTTATATGTTATTTTGATTTTAGATGCTTTCATGGACAAGTGTGAGTGGATTGTTATTTGAATTCTTTGAACCATTATTTGATTCATCTATTCCTATTACTATTATAATTTATTTTATTGGGTTTCTCTTTATTTTTACGATTATTGTGTTCTTGAAATTAGGCTAAGGGAGTGGTCTCCAGTCTATGGTAGGCTTGAGATACCCATCATGACTAGGCCCTAGTTTGGGTCATGATAATCTTGGTATCAAAGCACAGTTCAGGGTCATTGGG
The DNA here is from genome assembly GCF_002878395.1 of Capsicum annuum. NCBI lineage: Eukaryota > Viridiplantae > Streptophyta > Magnoliopsida > Solanales > Solanaceae > Capsicum > Capsicum annuum. The sequence continues at coordinate 219,985,652 of NC_061121.1, read as the reverse complement.
TGTCCATAAAGTTGTATCGAGTAGAGTCTTTTTTATGAGTGTGTAGAATATCACACTTATAAAAGAGAGGCCACAAGGAATTTTGGAATGTTTCCCTTTCTTGTGTTCTATTTCATCTATAGAGTCTAGTGTTATATAACTTCTCTAACTCCTGGCTTACTAGTATTTCAGATCAAGCCTCCTAAAGATCTGATGGTTGTAGAAAATCGTTGGGCTCTCTGTTCTTTTAAGGAAAATGTTGAGGAACTCGCCCTATTTATGGAGTGCAGACTCGATCTAGGGTCCCTACTCCTAACTGTGTCACCCCATGTGGAGTTCCACCAGTCCCTACTAATCCTCCTCGAGTTTCTCGAGCCAGTGACACTTATGCTTAGTCAATTTAAGGAGATATCTCTAATGCAAAGTTTCGTTAGTCTATTCATATGCTTACTCAGTTGGTGGAATCAAAGTCTCGTTAGTTTGACCATGTTGGCTCTATTTCTCATTCATCTATGGTCACTCGGGTTGGATAGCTTTTGAGGTTTAATCCCCTAATCTTTAAGGCTCTAAGGTTGAGGATGATCCACAAAGGTTCATTTATGAGATCATGAAAATCCTTTGGGTGATATATGCTATTGATTTGGAGGGTGTGGAGTTTGCTTATTATCAGTTGAAAGATATTTCTGACTAGTAGTATAAGGAATGCAAAGTGACGAGGGGTGATGATGTTGAAAAGGTAGTGCAGAATAACTTTATAGGTGTTTTTCTTGATCACTTCTTTTCTCAAGATTTGAGGAAACCTAAGTTTGAGGAGTTTATCAATCTGAAGTAGGGTAAGATGAGTGTCAACGAGTATGCTCTAAAGTATTAACAATTGGATTATTATGCTCTAGAGTTGGTGTCTAATATGAGGTCCAAAATGAGAAAGTTTGTTTCTAGTTTGTCCCGTGATTTGGTGCAAGAATGTCCCATGATTTGGTGCAGAAATGTAAGGTTGCTATGTTGAATAATGACATAGACATCTCTAGGCTAGTGGTTTATATGTAACAGTTTGACGATAAGAAAAAAGAAGCAGGCAGAGATAGAAAAAAGGCAGAATATGAAGTTTAGTTATTTAGAGCAAGGTGCAGGTCAGCAGAACAGTGGAAGAGATAGTTGACAATGGACTAAGAAAAAGAATTAAGGGAATTCTTATTAGTCAGCTAGTTCTTCTTATCCTAAACCTTTAGGTGATCGTCATTTTTAGGCTAGTGGTAGTCCTAAGGCACAGGATGTTTAGTTTCAGGATAGTGGAGCTCAGTCAAACTGACCTTACTCTCTTTACCATTTTTGTGGGCAGTTTTATCGTAGATATTGGGAGAAGGGAGAAATCGGCGCTATAATTGTGGTCATCTTGGTCATATGCAACAAGATTGTCCTTCATCCAGGGTTTCTACTTGGATAATAAAGTTTTGATTGTCACTTCTTCAGCTCCTTCCCCTGAGGGCGCTATTTACGATACCAACACTAGCCGATATCGTCTTTATGCACTTGCTACTTATCAGGAATCTAAGGCATCCCCAGATGTTGTTACTGGTATGTTACAACTATTTTTCTGTGATGTTTATTATTTTTGTAATCTCGGTTCCACCTTTTCTTATATGACCCCTTATGTGGTTGTGCATTTTGGTTTTGGTCCTGATGATATTTTTGACCCCATTTTTGTTTCTACTTCAGTGGGTTATTCTATATTTTATATAAAAAAAAAACTATAGGGGTTATGTGGTGTCCATCTTCCATAAGGAGACATTGGTGGATTTGATAGAGCTTGATATAGAGGATTTCCATGTTAGAGATGGATTAAATTCATTCGTGATATGCTTCTCTAGATTGTAGGACCTGAAAGATTAGTTTTTACATTCCCAATAAGCCAATATTAGAATGGGAGAGGAGTTTTTTAGTTCCCAAATAGAGGTTTATTTTCTATCTTAGAGCTCAAAAATTGATTTCAAATGGATGTCTTCATTATTTAGTCGGGTTAAGGATTCTGACTCTGAAAGTCCTTTGTAATCTATCCATGTGGTTAATGAATTTCCTAAAGAATTACCTGATGACCTTCTTGGAATTCCTCCTGTTTGGGAAATAGATTTTGAGATTGGTCTTCTACCGGATACTCATCCTATTTCTATTCCTTCTTAAGAATGACTCCGGCTGAATTGAACGAGCTAAATGAGCAATTGAAAGATCTTCTTGATAAAGGGTTCATTTATCCTAGTATCTCTCCATAGGGTGCTTCTGTGCTTTTCGTGCGAAAGAAAGATAGGTTCCTTCAAATGTGTATAGACTATCGTCAGCTGAATATGGTTACCATAAAAATAAGTACGATTTTCCTAGGATTGATGATTTGTTTGATCAGCTTCTGGGTGATAGGTGTCTCTCTAAAATTTATTTCTATTCGAGATATTATCAGTTGAAAACTAAGGATGTTGATATTCCCAAGACTATTTTTCAAACCTGGTTTAGTCACTATGAATTTTTGGTTATGCCATTGGGATTGACTAATGCTCTAACTGGATTCATGGACATATGAATCGGGTTTTTAGAAAGTTTCTAGATTTTTTTTTATAGCCTTCATTGATGACATCTTAATGTATTCTAAGAGTGAGGAGCATCATGATAATACCTCTGAATTGTGTTGCAGACTCTTAAGGACCAAAAGTTGTATGAAAATTTTTCTAAGTATGAATTTTGGCTAAGTGTTGTAACCTTTCTAAGGCATGCTTTTTCTAGTGAGGGGATCAATGTGTATCCACAACAAGTTGAGGTAGTTAAGAAACAACCTAAATCCATAACTCCTATCGACATTAGGAGCTACTTAGGATTGGCTGGGTGTTATAGGAAATTTGTGGATAGTTTTCCATCTATTGCTACTCCATTGATAAAGTTAACTCAGAAGAAGGTTAAGTTTTTATGGTCAGATTCTTCTGAGGGTAGTTTTGAGAAGTTAAAGGATAATTTAACTTTTGCGCCAGTTTTGACCCTACCCGAGGGTACAGATAGTTTTGTTATATTTTGTGATGTATCCCATTTCTAGGAAACTTAAGGTTCATGATAGAAATTACCCAACTCATAATTTAAAGTTAGCGGTTGTGATCTTTTCCTTAAATATTTGGTGCTATTATCTATATGGAGTATATGAACATATTTATTCAAGTCATAAGAGCTGGTAGTATGTGTTTATGCAGAAGGAGTTGAATTCAGGCAGAGGAGGTGCCTCAAGCTACTTATGAATTATGACATGAGCCTTCACTACCATCCAAGTAAAGCTAATATTATTGCTGAAGCACTTAACAGGTTGTCAATAGGGAGTTTATCCCATGTTGATGGGGAGAAAAAAGGATTGGCAAAGGACATTCATAGGTTGGCTAACTTAGGAGTTCATCTTTTGGTCTCTAATGATGGGAGAGTGGTTGTTCATGAAGTGGTCAAATCATCTCTTTGTGCTGAGGTAAAGGAGAAGCAGGCTTTGGATCCTATACTTATACAGATTAAGGATTATATGGGTCGGCAAAATTATATGGATTTCGAGATTGGGGGAGATGACATATTGAGGTATCAAGATAGGTTATGTGGTCCTAATGCTAATAGGTTGTGAGAAAGGATTTTGAATAAGGCTCATGAGTCCAGATATACAATTCATTCAGGTCAAGTAAGATGTATCATGACTTGAAGGAAATATATTGGTGGACCAATATAAAGAGAGATATGGACAATTTTATTTCCAAATATATGGTTTGTCATCAAGTTAAGGGTGAGAATTTGAGGCTCGTTGTCATGTCTCAAGAGATAGAGTTTCCCATGTAGAAGTGGGAGATAATCAATATGAATTTCATTACTGGTCTTTCATGGTGTCATAATCAGTATAATTCTATTTGGGTCATTGTTGATAGGATGACTAAGTCTACTCACTTCTTAACTGTGAGTACTAACTACTCAGGAAAGAATTATGCTAAGTTGTTCATTCAGAAGATTGAGTTGCATAATGCGTCAGTGTCCATCATTTTAGTATGCATTTTTATTCTAACTTCTAGCATTTATTTTAGAAATATTTTGGTACACAGGTGAACCTTAGCACCAATTTCCACACTTAAATGGATGGACAAGAAAAGTGTGCTATTCATACTTTGGAGGATATGCTAAGGGCTTATGTGATTGATTTTAACGTGAGTTGGGTTGATCATTTGCCTCTTATTGAGTTTTCTTACAATAATAGTTACCATTCTAGCATTTAAATGGCTTCTTTTGAGGCTCTTTAAGGTAGGAGGTATAGGTATCCAATGGTTTAAGGTATGTGAGACTAGGTTGTTTGGTCCTGAATTGGTTCACCAAGCCATAGAAAAAGTAAAAGCGATTAGACAAGAACTTAAGACTGGTCAGAGTTGCCAAAAGTCTTATGCGAATGTGAGGCGGAGGGATTTGGAGTTTGAAGTAAATGATTGGGTATTCTTGAAGGTGTTACCTATGAAAGGAGTCAAGAGGTCTGGGAAGAAGGAGAAGCTCAGTCCTCTTTATGTTGGTCCATATCATATTATGATGAGGGTCGGGAATGTCACGTATGAATTAGATTTGCCTGCAAGTTTGGCTTCAATTCATCCTATTTTTTGTGTGTCTATATTAAAAAAGTATGTGGGTGATCCTTTCTTGATAGTTTTTGTTGAGGATGTTGGTGTTACGGATTCCTTTTCTTATGAGAAAGTACCGATTTAAATATTAGATGGGCAAGTTCATAGGTTGAGGACCAAGTATGTAGCCTCGGTGAAGGTTCTTTGGAGTAATCAAGTATCCATTCTTATTCCTCGTGTTAGATAAGAGCGCGTAAGGTATGAGTCTCATTTGTCTTTTGTTGCAATTCGTGTTTGTTATTTGATTCTGATGTATTCTTACTATTCCCATGCTAAAAGTCTCCTAACTCATCATTTGTAGATGAATGATCCTAAGAGGAGATAATGTAAACACCATAAAATTTTGATCATTTTAGTTTTGACCCTCTCGCATGCATAATGTCTATTTTTGACATAAATTATGTTTAGGAATGTTAAAATGGTGTTTTGAAAAATTTTTGGATTTTATGACAGAGGTTCGAGGTCATTTAGGGACCCGAGGTAGTAAGCCTCTACGATAAGGTTAACCTCCACAATAGTAGTGTGAAAAGAAGGCTAACCTCCGCGATATTAGCGTGCCACGCCGCTGTTTTAAATTTATCTAGTTTATTTTTCACTTGGGGTGAGGGGCTCTTTAACACATAAACCAAAAAACTCCAAGGGTTTCACAATGGACTCGCCATTCAAGCTCTGAACTCTAAATTTTTGTCAATTCTGTGTATTTCAGGAATATTTTTCTTTTCCTAACATTAGTTTTACATTGTCACATTAATTGATTGAATTTTCACGTTAGTAAATTGAGGGTTTTCAAATTGGGTTTAGGGGTTTTGGTTGTTACTGATTGAATTACTTGTCTCGTGTTCTAACTTGATTATTCCTATTTTAAATTGATGTTTTTGGAACTAAAGTGGTGCATGGTAAAAATAGTTGGAATGGGGGGACATGGGTTTCCCCAAGTTGATGAAATTTTGACTTAATAATTTCATTAACCTAAAGTCCTAAACCCACTTTATAAACTTGATTTTGAATATAGAAAATTGCATAGTTTAACTTGTTTTTGAACCCAATACATTGCATTAAAGTAGAAATGAATGAAAATGGTTTTGGATGGCCTTGGTGTCCTTGGTTTGGATTTCAAATGAAACTTGGGTGTGTAATTTGATTATGTGGATTTGGTTTGGCATAATTAATTAAGCTTGAAAGCATATTGGTATGACGATACCAAGTGGTAAATTCCTTAATGGATGACTCCCGGGTTAATGGATTGGTTGATATGCGAATAATTTTAATTTGACCTTAAAGAAAATTATGTAGCTCATGGCCGTGAAGGTATAAGTCTAGGGGGGATGAACACTGAAAACCATGTTTACCGGCTTTGTGGTCTATATGACTGTGTGCTTGGTGCAAACTTGATATATATATATATATATATACATATATATACGGACGACTATTGCCTTGGTGGCCTTAGTTTTCCCATAATTTTTCCTCAATTTGTGCGGCAAACACACACCGAGGCCTTTCAGCAGGGGGAGATGGACCCATATAGCCCATGGACGCCTTTAGGATGGATTGAGCTACACAGTTTAGGATAAATCTTAAACTCCCATTCTCATGACCCTTTTCCCTATTCCAACATCCTATATGTATGTATATGAATATGGTGCTTATGGTTTATGACTGAATTTTGGTAATTGTATTATTTTATCCTTATTTCCTGAGTTACATTCTAGTGTTTATCCCATTGACTATCCCTAGACACTATATCAGTTTATGGTGTAAGATTCGATGGGTTTTCTGTTGCTCCTGTGTAGCATTACATGGTTAAGCACGTCTAATGAGGAGTTGTGGAGTGGTGAGCCCCCATCCTTCAGAAGGCCTTGTCATTCCCTTATTCATTATTTTGCCACAGTACTTTAGGATTCTTTTTGGTCATAGTTAGAGGCATGTCAGACTTAGATGTTATTATGGTTTTAGAGGTTTTCTTGGACAATTATGGGTGGATTGTTATTTGAATTCTTTAAACTGCCATTTGATTCATGTATTCCTATTACTATTATTATTGAATTGATTGTCTTTCGCTTTATTTTTATGATTACTGTGTTCTTGAGGTTAGGCTAAGGGGATGGTCTCTGGTCCATGGTGGGTTAAAGATATCCGTCACCACTAGGCCCTGATTCGGGTCGTGATACTCGTGAAATTTAAGAATCCTTTTGAAAGACATCATCTTCAAAATGTGGTAGGAGGCGATTCTTTCACTTTCATTGGTCATATAATTGCATTCAATATATTGATTGCCTAGTCGATACTCCATAACATAGATAAATTTTTCTGTGATATTCACTTCTTATTGAATAGTCTGTCACACTGTATTTTTCAAATCCCTCGACCACATTGAAATCAACATGCCTTTCTATTTCATAGTGATATAGCCTTCGAACACGCACCGTGATGAGATCATAAATAGCATGCGTGTAGTGGGTTTGAATCAGCATATGCCAATTGAATTCGGAGGTACATCATGCAAGTTTATTTCTTTTGTCAGCTTGTATCTCTATTTCTTTCTCATATCTATATATGAGGCTCAACAAATTTCTTTAGAAAGATTCGACTGTTGATGTATCCATCAAAGAAGGCATGTATTGACTCTCACCTTTGCGTGGCCATCATGCTAGCCTAAAAGTAGTACTTGAGAAATACTAGAATCCATTTAGACCTCTCCGAATAAAGATTTTGGAACCATATTATTCTATCCACATTATATTATGCAATGAAAGCATCCCATTTCTCATCAAATTCGGCAATAGTGATGCTATCAAAGATCATCGCTTTAAATTGAACCTTGGCTCACTTATAATTCCTCACTCCATTTAGCTTTATCAGTAGCTTAGTAAAGATGTTCCAAATGCAATACATGTGGACAACAATCGGTAGCACACCAAGAATCTCTACCTTGATACTCTAACATTGGTCTTTGAGGATAGCCGTTGGAGCCGTTTCGCCCATGGCCACAAGCCAAGTTTTGAATACAAACTTGTAGGTATTAATGTCCTCACTTGTGATCAAAGGACATCCCAAAAATATGGATTGATTGTGCTGATTTACACCGCCTAATGAAGCAAACAGAATGCACCATTGATTCACAAGGTAAATTGTATCGAAACATATGACATCGTTGAACTCGCGATAAGCAACTTTGCAATGTGTGTGGATCTATACGACATTCCAAAGTCTGTCAGTATTGTCTGTGTCTATAGAATAAATTTTGTATCTTTTCCCTTCATACCATAAAAGAATTTCTGTAGCTGCAATATCGCTGGATAGTGTTCGAACCCTCTGTTGCTGAAAAATATAGTTTTGATAGTCCTTGGGAGTGGACCTTATTCTTTTTGGGCCACCATCTTTGACTTCTATGAGTCTTATGCTCTTTGAAGGTCTTAGTCCAGTAATGTCATGCGCTACAAGACTTCTCTTCAGAGTCTTGCTTAATTCCCTGTGGCAGGATTTAAAAAATGTAACAGTGAAGGATCCAATTCAGGATTGTGCTCTAAAATAACTATTGACACATGTCATGAACCATCAACCATAAATTGACAATTAACTTTGTCTTTGCAATACACCCTTTTGATTTAATTGCAATCTTTTGATTTTCTACTCTTATCACAACCAAATGTCTCATACTTTATTACGCCACCTATTTTTTGGAAGTCTTCTTAAAAACACCAAATCCAATCAGTTGATTGTGCTCTTTATAAAATATAAAGGTGGATTCCACACTACCTAAAGACATACAAACAACAGGACTTACGTTATATTGTGCGTTAGTGTAGCATCCTCATGCATTGCGCCTTCATCTTCTTCAAAACCATCATCCTAATGATCAGTTTCTTCTCCGTCAGAAACACTTACATATTCTTTTTTATCTGATTGGTGAGTCTTATTCATCTCCTCAACAAGCATGTTTTGAAGGACTTCATCGTCACTGTCCAAATGTCAATTTGGACCATTACCATAACCATCATCTGAATCTTCATCATTTTGATTATCATTATCGAGCAAACTATCATTCTCCTCCAATCCCTAAAGGTCATGCAATGTTTCTCTTAATTGGTTATTCATATAATATTGATCCATTCTAACACAATTATATGAGAGGGCTTAGAGTAATTAATGAGAAAGTAGAATAAAAGAGTTAAGAGTAATCTAAAAGAGTAAAATATAGTTTTGATCTTTGGTTATAAGGTATAATCTAAAGAGTAGTGAAAAAAGAGTAAGAAAAATTGTTGTGAATTAAAAGAAATAAGAAAAAAAAAAAATCAAAGGTGGATTTGCATTTTGGAGGAAAAACTAAGTGGTTTTGGAATCTAAAGACATTGAAGTCTTTTTACGTCATTCATGTCAATCGGGCCAAAACCGTTCATGTCAAATAGCATTACCCTTTGTATAAAAAGAAATTGGGCTCAGCATAATGTGTGGTCTAGTACTAGATACTATTGCTTATTTGTATAAAAAGAAACTGGGCTCAGTGTAGGGTGTGTTGGTAGGGAGAAAATTAATTACCAAAAAATATTTTACTTATTTTTTTGTGTCTAGTATGCAAACAAAAAATACTATCTTAAAAGCTTTTGCACATATGTAATACAAAATTATAAGAATGGGTAAGGGTGTTATTTGTAGGTGGGGAAGAAGGGGGTGGGATTGGTGCGCCAAGG
>NC_061121.1:219802053-219976221 GCF_002878395.1 Capsicum annuum | reverse complement strand
CAGGTTATAATTCAAACCATCCAATTCTTACTATGTTTTAATTGCTTTATTAGTTCTTTTATAAACTTTTATTACCGTATAAAATTATCTTTTTATGACTATATATAACATATCAAATAAGAAAAAAGATTTTAACAAGATTTCTCAAAAATTAATTGGATTACATATCAACCAAATTTTTAACGGGTGACGTGGGTTGAACTAATAACTGAGCGGGTCAATAACCAATGCAAACCTGAATGGGTTGGGTCAGAGTGGGCTTTGATTTTGCCACCTCTAATTGTGACGGTGGAACTTAGGAGGAGACAATACTACTTATTTTTCAAGCTTTCATCAAGGAAGTCATTTTTCTTATTTTTAAACAACTTATTTTCCTAATGATTTTTCTCCGTACTGAACACACCCTTAAATTCAACTCCTTTTCATTAATAACCTTAAGACCTATTTATAACGGACATAGGCAAATTTCCAACACATAATAACTAGTGGAGGTTCACATTTTCCAGGACATAACAAAGTTTTTCCCTAGAGGCAATTCCAGTCCATGAATATCCATCATCATACTGTGTCTCTTATCTACTTCATCCTCCACATTGTGTATGTACTTGTGTTCCGTTGTGCTATACTTCACTTTTGAAGTATCGTCCATAGGTTGTCCATCAACGTTAATTTGAAAAGCTCCATCTGTGCCATTTGTGCCTAAAACTATAACTTTCTCAATGAACCAGCCTTTATCCAATGCAAACTTGCCTTCTTGAACTTCTGACCACAACTTCACTGTTGCATTACTTGCTGTTGCATGGAAATCGATATATGTTGATTGCCCATTTCCTAATTTCATCTCCGGAAGCTCATCATCGTCGAGGAAAAGGTTTCCTTTAGCTTTGATATCACTTGCCCCTGATGGAAAGGTCACTATGAGGGTAAAAGGTGTCACTCTTGCTTCTTTTGATATCAGTCCACCGTGCTGCATTGGTATGATGGCATTTTGGTATAAATGTACATTGACCACATTTAGTGGTGCATCTAGTGTGAGGTACTGTAGCTCTTTTTTGACAATCGCCTGTGACATATCAAACAAATTGTACCACGTGCCTGAAGGAAACAGAGCTTTCACATCTGTTTTCCCCTGATCCAACACCGGTGAGACCATGACACTGCTTCCTACCAGGAATTGAGTGCTCACATCGTAAAGCTCTGGTATATTTGGAAAAGAAAAGAAGAGGGGACGAGCAATTGGCGCACCAGTAGTATGTGCCTTGTAGTTCAAAGTATAGAAATATGGAAGTAACTTATATCTCATTCCTAAAGCATTTCGCGCAGAGTTAGCCACGCTCTCCCATTGGTAAAGTTCTTGCCTTGGAGAATAGTAGTTCGCGTGATCCCTTGAGAATGGATAGAATGCGCCGACTTCAATCCAACGATTGCAGAGCTCCTCCGTAGGCGCAGGATAGAAACCACATATATCTGCACCAACCATAGGAACACCAAATAAGCCAAAATTCAGCACTGTAGATATTGAATATCTCAAATCCTTCCAAGTTCCTTGGTTATCCCCTGTCCAATGTGCAGCATAATGCCCTGAACCAACAAAAGTGGAACGGGACAATATAAATGGACGTTTTCCCTTGAGTCCTTGAAGAGCCTTGTGAGTCGCAATGGACTGAGAAAACCCGTAAATGCTGTGAGCATCATATTCCCTAACTCCATTATAATGAACCGCGCTAGTCGCTATAGTCTTGTAACCAACTGGTGCTTGTATTCCACTCGCATTAATCTTGTAAGGTGGATCATCCCATCTGGTACTCGTTATGTTTTTGCATTCCAGGCAACAAATCCAACCGGGACCGGTGCCATTGGGACAAATCCGGCCTTCAGGGATTGTACACAAACCCGAACAAAAGTTGGAAACTTCATTCATGTCAATCCAGAGTCCATCAACAGGAACAAGTTCATGAAATCTCCTAATTTCATCACCCCACCACTCAACAGTCTTCGGGTTGAGAAAATCAGGAAAATTAACAGCACCAGGCCAGACTTGGGCCAAATAAGGCTTGCCTTCATATTTGATGAAGACATCATTGGCTATACCCCTTTGGTAAACACCATAAGTGCTATTAACACCGATTCCAGGATCAACAATGACAATGTATTTCATTCCTCGGGTTTGAATTTTTTCCAAGAATGCTAGCAAATTCGGACGGGGGTAGTTGACAGGATTGAGGGTAAAATCTTTTTTCCCATCCATGTGATCATCATCATTCCAGATCACATCAAGAGGGATTTTAGCTTTGTTGTAGTTCTCAACAACATCCTCAACTACTGATAAATTGTGGTAACCCCATCTGCATTGATGGAATCCTGTAGCAATCAATTAAGAAGGAGATAGCTTAGTTAGGAGATAAATACAATGAGATATTACCATTTACCAAACATTATAGAAGTTGAGGGAGGCTCTAACATATTTAGTGACCTAAAATCAACCTTTAACATTAGGCCTTAATTTTTTCAACAGTAATATCGCTCATAATTTTGAAAGTCTTCTTTTTTGTCATACTCGCTACATACTAATTATCTTTTGTTTATCGAGAATTAGATTGTATACAGTTTTGGCCAATATTTGCAAGATGTATTTTTTTTCATCATATTAATATAATAAGCATTTCAACTTATAATATTTTTTGTATAATTTATGAATATCTAACATTTAATTTTAATATATTAAATTAACTTAATCCAGTTTAGCTCTAAAATTAATCAAATTAACTTTCAAAAAACCAAATGCATCAATTATTTAGGAGGAAAAGAGTAAATATTTTGTTATTTCTATATTTTTCGTTTTTCCTATTTTTTTCTTTTTTTTTTTTTAAAAAAAACATGTGACATATTATTAAAAAATAGGCCCCATTAAACTTGAGTGTCTAAAGCATTGACTTTACAAGTCTTACCCTCCAGCCGGCCTCATTGAAGTTAACCGGATGTGTTATATATTGAGTAACTTATTTTAACTGGTTAAATTAGTTATAATAATACAATGAAGAAGAGATCAAGTTTTAATAAGTCCAGCTAAATGACAGTATTTTTTTCTTTGGAAACTAAGAGAGTTGGTCTTTTGAGCCCAAAGTGAAGAACTCTCATGACTTCATGTAATTCGAAGCTCTAAGTGGAGGACATTTCATAGTGCAAAATCATGATTCGGCCATATAGTTCATCACATTATGGTCGAGGGTCTATCAAAAACAATTTCTCTGTTTCATAAAATTAGGATAAGGTTTATGTATTATGTATATTTTATCTTCTCCCAAACTTCACTTATAAAATTACACTGCATATGTTATTATTGTTATGGTCTTCACCATCATATTATGATAGGTTTATCAAGTCAAAATGATGCGTGCAATCTTTCTAGTGTTACATAAAAGAGAAATTGCCTACTTTCCCATTTCTTTTAAGAAAGAATATTCCTTCCGTAACAACCAAATAGTTTTCTGGATTTAAATAGGCGTTTGGACATGCGATTTTATCTTATTATTTGAAATCATGAAATGAAATCCGCGTTTTGACAATCATGAGATAAAATACCAAATTCTCAACAAACCATGATTTGGGATACTAAATCATGATTTCAACTTTTTAAAATACAAAATTTGATCCATAAATTTATATTTTGTAAAGAAAAAATGTACTTTTAAATTTGTAAAAAAGACTTATGCTTGGCATAGATTGTGTGTATCATGTGTGAGAATTATACAGTATTAAAGCATCACTAGTTACTATTATTGTTGACTAGTAGACTTTATAAAATTATGTAAACGTGAATATTTATATTCACAAATATTTATTTATAAAATGAACAGTGGTGGTGTGCAATTTATCAATACAATGTCTTAACATATTTTGATATCCTATTTATGAACTATAATTTGCTTATTTGATGATATAATAAAAAAACTGGGAAAAATTTAATAATTTTAACGATTTGGGGGGGGGGGGGGGGGGGGGGGGGGTTCCCTTTCGATTTTCAACCGTCAATCGACGTAAAGACTTCTCCGACGACAACAACTTTGAGTTCTTCGTCGTTCCATTTTCTTTTTCATAAGTAAAAAATTATGAAGAAACAGAGGAACTTAAGCCAACTACTCTACTAGTATTGAAATGTGGACTGAATAAAACCTTAATTTTTGATATTTTTTCTTCTTATTGTCGTACTATTGATTCAAATTTGTTGGTGATTTTTGTTCACAGTTGATGTTCTTAGTGTGTGTGTGTGATGTGTTGTTGCTTGGTTGATTTGTTGTTTGTCTTGGTAAAAATGGTATTGCAACAGATGAAACATCTGATGTAACAAATGAAACATGTGATGCAACAGATGAAAATCTAATGCAATTATGAAAATCTGATGCAGCAGGTGAATAATCTAATAGACCATTCATCTGTTGCGACAGACGACTCTTCTGTTTGGAAGAACCTAAACAATATCAATCCAACATATAACTGATTAGTGATCTATTTTTATTCTTTCCAATGGTTTACTCTTCATTTTGCAACAGATTAGTGACTATTTTTATTCTTTCCAATGATTTACTCATCCGTTGCAACAGGTTGGTTATATGTTGCAACAGATAACATACCCGGTGTAACAAATTATTGATCTATTTTTATTCTTTCCAACAGTTTACTCATTCATTACAACAGGTCGGTTATATATTGCAACAGATAAAATACCTGTGCAACAGATTAGTGATCTATTTTTATGGTTTTCAACGGATTACTCATTCGTTGCAACGGGTCGGTTATATGTTGCATCAGATAAAATACCAGGTGCAACATATTAGTGCTATTTTTATGATTCCCACGGATTACTCATCCATTGCAACAGGTCAGTTATATGTTGTAACAGATAACATACCTAGTGCAATAGATTAGTTGTCTGTTGGAACTATTATATTACTGTTATGTATTAATCAATTATAATCTATGTTATGTTCCTGTTAATTTAAGATAACATGGATCCCAAAAGAAAAAAAATTAAATAAATTTCAAGTAAAGGAACAAGTGCAGCAGCTCAGCTACATCCACCACTCTATAAGCTTACTTTACAAGCTTTATCTCAATCAGGAGCAGAAGAAAATGAACACGGGGAGGAGGAATCTTTAAAAAGAGATGATCCAAATGCTAATAGCCCTTCCGCCGAAGAGTTGGTCAAAACTTTTAGCATTGATCGTTATCCTGTGAGAATTCAGTGTGATGGTGCCACAGATTTAACGGGTGATCTCGTGGTTAAGTCAGTCATGGGAAAATCTTTTGACACCTTCAGAAAAATACTTTGAGAACAAAAATTGGATTCTTATTTGAGGAAAAGTTGCTTTGGGCAATATCTTGATTTGCCGGAAGACAACAATGCTCGTTTCCAGATGAAAATGGTATATGATCTTCTCAAGCCCAGGTTTATGTATGAAAACAAAGATAAGATAGATGAGGTGTGGATAAATTACTGTGGCATACCTATTTGTTTTGGTTAGAAGGAGTTTGCCATAGTTACCGGACTAAAATGTTATCCTCCTTCTCCTTCTCAAGTTATACCTACTCAGACCCAAAAAAAGCACCCCACATACCCAATAAAAGTAAAGGCTAGTCGAGTGATCATGATGACCTGGTGTCCATTGTTGGTCCAAGCTTTAAAAACAAAAATCTTATAGAAGCGTTGAAATGTAAAGGACTTTCAAAGACGTACAAGCAATCATTGTGCTTGTTTTGGTTTGTACATATTGTTCTTTGGCTGAGAGACGTTAACAACAACATAAAGCCTCGATTTAATAAATCTCTTCGAGGATGTTGAGGTTTTTAACAACTATCTTTGGGGTTATGAAACCTTCAAAATGACTGTCGAATATTTGTTGACTCCGTTAATGCCAAAAACAGTCAACTTATATGGCTTTCCATGGGCCTTCATGGTAAATATTTCTTTTATCATGATATGATTCATCATGTTTTATTCAATAATTCTTTTGATTTATTGGCATTATGTTTTAGGCTTAGGCATTTGAAGCCATTCCTTATTTGAGACAACAAGTGAACTACCAGGAAGAAGTTTCCTGTCCAAGAATTTTGAGATGGTTGTTGGCCAAAACCGATAAAAATGCAAAATTTCTTGATTTTTTCAATCCCCCTAAGAAAGCAGTAAGTCTAATTCTAATCAATTTTTTGTTTTAATTAATGATTAAATGATTTCATCATCATTCTTAATATATGTACCAATTTATGTTAGATTGTCTATCTGTGGCTTGTTCCGACCAACCGAAAGTTGAAGATGCCATTTTTTCTTACTTTACGGTTTGTGCAAACTTTATCGGACCCTAAGGTCATTGATGGAATAAGAATGGAATTGTTTGGAGAAACAACCATTACAAGAAAAATAATTTTGGAGGGTGGGGCTAATGATGCTCCTCTTACAGTTTTTGAAACAACAAGTAATTATGATTATGATCATAATAGTTGTACAGATTTTTCTCCAGATTTTTTTGCATCTAGCGAATATTCTTCATGCAAATGTTAAGTCTGCAAGGCAAACACGATGGATTAATTAATATTATTAATACACTAACTGCTTCTCTTAAGAAAATGACATCTAAGAGGGGTGTCATTCCATCAAAGAGGATTTCATATCCAGACTCTCTACTAGAGATCAAGGCATTTAAGAGGAAAAGGAAAGACACTTCCAAGGCATCATCAATCATAAGAAAAAGCAAGATTGCAACACCTCTGTCTTTGTCTTTCACCGATGTTCAGTGTGCAAGGGCCACAGGAGAGCAGCATTAGCTGAAGAAGGTGAATGTACATCATTTGTTCCAAAAACAAATAGGCATATATCTGTTTCAACAAATGATACATCTGCTGAAAATTATCAAACAGATATATACATCTGTTGCAACTGTTATCTAACCTGTTATATCAGATTCGTTATCTATTTCAACAGATGAATCTCATGTTGCAACAGATGGATCATCTGTTTGAAATTATCGTACTGCTTTGATTTACCTGTTCGAATTTGTCCCAATAGATAATTCATCTGATACAACATAAGACTCATCTGTTGCAACAAATCTATTGTATATCTCTACTTAGCATTGAAAATTTGGCTTTCCAGGTGGATGTCACAGCTACTGTCGAAGAGCATAATATCACAGTTGATAATCCATCAACTGCTTTCAAAGATGAAGAAAAAATGGATCTTGTCAGTTTGGGAGAATTGAAGAATTATCCATTTGAAGGGTTCAACATCTTAGACAAGGCTCTAAAAAAACTAACACAGTTGATCAATGACTATTCAGAATGGATTGCCGATGGGCTGTTAAAGCATCATGCCGACAGGTACATAAATCAATTTTATAGATATTGGTTTATACAATTCTTGTTGTAAGAATCTGACATTGATGCATATAAATTATCATGTAGAAAATAAAATGACGAGCGCTACAAAGTGAACGAATCGAGTCTTGGTTTTGATATGTTCGACTTTGTTGTTGCACATCCCAGAATGAAGAATTGGTTCTATTTGATGTCATAGCCACAAACCTTCTAAAATAATGAGGTTTAAAGGCCATACATATTACTATTAATTAATATTTTATTTAATTGTATCTGTGTATTGATTTTTCTTCACATAATCCAAAATGTTTGATAATATGTGCAGCACATCGATGTCATTTTTTACTACCTCCAAAAGAAGGCCAAGTTGCAAACATAAGAACAATACAGATACACAACAGGCAGTTATTTGTACAAAGTTTACATCAATAATGCCTATGATAGGTATTGTCAACAGAAGCTGAAAGTTTCCCGAAAAGAGGAATGCTTAATCAACATCATCAAAGGTTTTAGTATTCCGACTAGCGTACCTTGGCATTTGGTCGACGAAGTGTACATCCCAATAAATTATGGTGATGAAATCTATTGGGTGTTGGCTGTCATCGTTCTAAAAGAGAGGCACATCCGAGCTTATCACTCGGTGTCGCGAAGGACACGTTCTGGGCCGTTGACTGAGATACAAAAGCTAGCCAAAATATTGCCTACTTACCTTGATATGAGTGGATTTTTGGACCAAAATGTTTGTACTGATTGGTCAATGATTGAAGCATACTGGGATAAAATGGCTAATCTATTTGATGTACAATATGTTGACGGAATTTCTGAACAAACCATTGGTAACCTTTAAGTTTAAGTGTCATGAATTAGTTTCATTTCACAAATTTCACAACGCTTTCATGAACTACAAGATATGGATTATTTGTTTTTTTATAACGCAAGGATTGCGGTCCTTTTGTTGCCGCCTATGCCTAGTATTTGAGAGATGAATTACAAGTACCAAATGATGGACTTGATATCGGATTAGTCTGCAAAATATATGATGCTCTTTTATAGAAATACGAAGAATCAAAAGCTCAGAAGCCATGCGCAACCGACGTTAAAGATCCACGATGACCAAAGATGAATTCCATAGCACCGGATGAAGAACAACTTGTCCATATTGATTAGATATTTATATCTTGAGTCTGTTAATGAAATAACCTATCCTCCTTTGTTTAACTTGTTGATTTATTTGTAGAGTAGATGTTTGTACCCATAATGATTTCTTTTACATTTCATTTATTTGTTGAGTTATTTCATGTAATTTTCGAAGGCTTCGATTTATTTTATTCTGTATATGAATATAATTAATCCTTAGTTTTGAACATGTTAATTGAAAAGGAGTACTAGATTCAAATATCATAATAGATAATACATCTGTTGCAACAGATGATATATCTTATCAGACAGATTTAGACATATGTTGCAACATGATATGCAACACGTAGGTCATCTTCTGGAAATTATATAACAGGTCTTCCTACTTTTTTTATTTTCTCCAACTTATTACCGATCAGTTGCAACAGATAAGTTAAATGTTGCAACAGATCGTATATTTGTTGCAACAGACAGATTGGGAACATCTGCATAACGCAACAGATGACCAACCAATTCCAACAGATAATTAATCTATCATAACAAGTACTATATCTATTACGACAGATATAAAATCTATTGCATTATAAAAGTTCAACTTGGCCAGACATAAAAATTATTGCCACTACATGTAAAGTGAATTGGCTTGAAATGAAAATTTGTTATCGTGTTCGTCTCTATCTTTGTACATGTTATTTTTATACACGGGCTCCAACCATTTAGTTAGTACCCCATATGCCCAGACCCATTACATCTTTCCCACAACAATGTCGCACACACCGGTCATTTATGTGCCGGTCAGTAAACACTCGATGTATGCAAGTGAGTACAGCCCGCATCTACACCGGTTGTATTTCTTAGGAGATGGATGTTCTCATTTTGACCTTAAAATTCCCATGATTCCTTCGCCAAGACTTCAGCTGGGAAATGATCCATAAGCTTAATCTGCGTCAACAACTTGGGAAACAACTTCAAGAGTGGCTGCATGTGGGTTAAAAATGTCTTCTCGCTAAAGACAGGTAAGTTATAGTCATAAACCTTAATATTTCCCTCGTATAGTAGTATCTCAAAAGTAAGAAAATTTGTGACATCCACGTTCATGACTACAAGGATTCTCTTTGCCTTGGTCCAACTCTTGCCGTGTGGAATGGCCTCTTCCCTCTAACATATTTAATTATTTCTTCATCCCATTGTAACATAGAAACTAACTGATCAAATCCCGAGCCACCAGAATCAGCTATCTTATAGAGTTTAGCGTACCTATCCTTGAAATTATTGTAGAAGTTGAGGTCCATTATCCTATCGGCAGCATCATAAGCATCAGGGTAAGCTAATTGCCTGCCTCTCATGAGGCAGAGAATTTCATCAGCATACTGTGGTATATGAAGAAAATTTTCAAATAGGTTAGTAATTGTAAAGAATAAAAACACAGTGGAAAAAATCCGACGCAGAGGGTTCTCTGACTCAGTTTACAGATTACCCAGCCAAAATAACTTATGCAACAGATGTGTATTATGTTGCAATAGAATACCAAGTTTTTGCAATAGATTACACATCTGTTGCGTAGATTCTTCTTTATGGAGTATATTGGAAGGATAGGTTATCTAAAGTAAACCTACCTTGCCCTCGTACCACACGCATTTATTTGTCATATTCGAGAAGTCTTTGGCGGCAAATGAATGCATGGTGTATTCTTTTTGAACCTTCATTTTGATGAATTCTTCCAGTTCCTTCTTCTTCTCCTTTCCAAGCGCCGCAAATATTCCCACCTTCTTCGGCAACCCCTGAACTTCAACAACTATTGGAGCGGGGGGATTTGTAATTTTTGCTAATTTCAGAATGAAGATAATTTATCTAATTTTTCTTCTCTTTCTCCTAACCTCCATTATAGGAGTGCATGGATCCCTCACCTCGTTGGATGGTATGACACCTCTCCTAGATTTTAACTCCTCGGTAGCTTCAACAATAGCCTCTAGCTTTTCAAAGAGTTTATCCTCTCTGTCCTTGCATACTTTGCATTTGCAATGAGAATATGAGGGTAGGAAGGGGTGAGAGAGACCACTGTAAAAGTGGAAGGGACCGGGTAGGGGTGAGAGGGAGGACTTGTACAAGGGGTGTTTTCAAACATATTTATTTTTTGTTGAGCACCAACATGCTCATAATCACAACTGACATTAGGGTGGCTGACACCATTACAAATAACTCCACCAGCAACACCCCTAGAAGAAGCACCCGGATCTGTTGTAGTTTGAGGTTGGTTGTGAAGAGCTTTAATATTAGGCTGACCTTGCCTAACTGCTCTTCTTATGGATGTTTCTCCATCCAATTTCTTATTTATTAACTCCAATGTTGGGTCTTCTTTTGTATCAACAAGACCCAGAGTAAGAAAAGAAGTCATCCCCAGCTCATCAATGGTAGGCACGATCCAAGGATGCAACACCTATAAAAAATATGAGGAATTTAAATCATATAATAATAATTTGCATTCAGTTGGGTTACATGGGGCTCGGGTTATGTTAACACAGCCAACTTATGCAACAAAAAATCTAGCTACTGCAACAGCTAATTTGTATGTTGAAACAGATTGATAATATGTTGCATCAGATTACCCATCTGTTGCATAATTTGTAGTAGATGGGTAATATGTTGAGTAGGTTTCAGAGACTAGAGCAACATATGGTTAATTTGCTGCGAAATATAAATCGTCTGTCACAACATATTACCCATCTATTGCACCAGTTGCAGTTGATGGGTAATCTGTTGCAACAGATGACCCATTTGTAGCAACAGATGGAACATTTGTTTCAATATCTTTCTTTGAGGCAAATTATTTTAGTTGAAAGAAGACGTACTACATCATCCTGAGGGTTGAGAGATCAGCCTCGTTAGTATTTTTTTTGCTGCTCTCTACTGTAGCCAACCGCCTAAGGATCCTTGGATGAGAAACCTTATTCGAGTAATCCTTGAAATGCTTTCGGAGGGGAGTAATGGCTTCACATGTCCAAGCCTAAAAATTGTAAAAAGGAAGCAAGCAAAAAAAATTCATAAGTATATTCAATATAAATTAATGAATGAGTAAAAATAGTGATCAATTTTATCATGAAATCCCAAGGAAAGCCGTATAATGTGGTCGTCTTTAGCTTTAGCTCTTTCAGTAAATATTTGACAGTCAAGTAGTAGCTATCGTATCCCCAGGGATAATTGTTGAACTTCCCAAAATCATCAGCATGTGCTAACAAATCATGTTCTATGACTTTCCTAACGTCTCTTGCCAATAAAACGGAATGGACAAACAAAACTAAGCACAATTTCTCCCTGTAGTGCTTTGGTATATCTTTATTCTTGAGATCCGCCATCAAATCCTCCACTTTGTAGCTAGGTCCAGTAATGCCCAACAACCCATATTTTTTTACCTTGCATTTGTTGGACCCTTTGTGGGGTGTTTTCTTGATGGGGGGTTCTTCAGGATGATCGCATCTCAAGCCCATCACTATGGCAAACTCTTTCAATCCAAAACAAATCGGTATACCACAATAGTTAATCCAGACTTCATTCATCTTTTTTTCTCCCTCCTTTAGACCTCCATCATCCCCCGTATACTTGATTCTGCTCTTGATAAAGCCATATACCATGATCATTTAGAAACGGAGAGGGCGGGTCCCAGCTTAAGAAAGTGTGCAAAGCAGCTCTTCTTAAAAAGTCCATCTATGTTTTCCTTCTTCATAATACTCCTAAGTTCGTCAAAAGGTTTCCCCAACTGACATTTAAGTACAAGATCACCAAATACTTTTTTAGGGCGATTCATCGACATCGCAAATCGAAACTTGTCAATACTAATGATTTTGATAGAATCATGCTGGAATTTCAATATTATTTCACGCCTCATTGGTGAATAGAAGTTATCACTTTCCTCGTCTTCATTTTTCCCTGACTGAGATTGTTCTGGAAGTTTCTCCAAATCTATCTGTACTCTAACCTTTTTTGTTTGGTGATCAGAAGTTGATCCACTTTCTCCACTCTCAGTTTCTTTTCTTTTGGGAGACATCTTTTAACTACAAACAATAGAAAAAATAAAAAATATATTGCATTTGATGTCTACATAATTTTTTTTAAAAAGGTGAGATAAATTTCAATAAATTATTCTATGCCACATAACCAAAAAAAATACTCCAACGAACAACCCATCAATTGGAACAGATGGGGAACCCGAATCTGTTTGAAGATCTATTTAGTATCTACCAACAGATATTCCACCTATTTCAATAGATGGACAAATTTCAATAAATTATTCTACGCCATATTACAAGAAAATACTCCAATGGATAATCCATCAGTTGGAACAGATGGGGAATCTGTTTGAAGACCTATTTAATATCTCCCAACAGATCTTCCACCCGTTGTAACAAATGGACCACCACCACCACAACCAATGCCACCACTAATGCCACTAAGACCACTACCAATGCCACCAATACCAACACTAAGACCATCGACACTACCACCAAAAAATACAAATACCAACACCACTAACAACAGCCACCAACAACAAAACAAACACCATCCAACAATACCACAATAGTCAACAAAACACTGAGAGAAAACCTAGGGTTTTGTCGGGTGCTTCCTATTTTTTTAGCATCAAAACTCAAAATTGTTAACCTATTCTCGAAGATAATACAACTAAAAGTTTTATTTTTCATCATTAACTAAAAAGCCCTATTTTTTAGAATAAAGAACAAATGTAGAACTCTTCTCAAATGATTTTACCTATGAAGACAGAGAAAACAACAAATACAAGTGGGAATGAAGTCAAAAAAAATAACTATATGTAGTCGTAAATGGGAAGAAAATTGGCTTGTTTTGAAGGGTTGAGCAATATGTTGAGTAGTTGTTGTTTGTATTGTTGAGAGGGAGAGGAGACCCCGAGAGAGAGAGAGAGAGAGAGAGAGAGAGAGAGAAGAGTGAGAACTTAAGATTTGAAATAAAAAGTTTTTTGCGCAAATGGATGATTTGTATGGGTTGATTTGTAATTTTGGAGAAGAATGACAAGTTTTGAAATTGTTAATTTGGTCTGAATTGATCTTAGTTAATTTTAAAATTTTTAAAATATATAATTATTAAACCATTGAGTTGATGAGAACTTATTTCAACTTAGAGTGATTGATCGATGACTCAGGTCGGGATGAACGCAATACCAATGCCATGCAATTAAAAAGACTCGATTAGATTTGTAGTTGACCCTGCGAGCTTATTCATTCATCCCTAGTCCCACCTATACTATAACTATCCTAATATTGAGTTGATGATAACTCATTTCAATTCAGAGTGATCGATCGATGACTCGGGTCAGGATGAACGCAATACCAATGTCATACAATTGCAAAGACTCAATTGGATTTGTAGTTGACCCTGCGAGCTCATTCATTCATATCTAGTCCCACCTATACTATCACTATCCTAACATTGAGTTGATGAGAACTCATTTCAACTCAGAGTGATCGATCGATAACTTGGGTCAGGATGAACTTAATACCGACACTATGAAATTGCAAAGACTCGATTGGATTTATAGTTGAACCTGCGAGCTCATTCATTCATCCCTAGTCCCACCTATACTATCACTATCGTAACATTAAATTGATGAGAACTCATTTCAACTCAGAGTGATCAATCAACGACTCGGGTTAGGATGAACGTAATACCAACACCATAAAATTACAAAGACTCGATTGGATTTGTAGTTGACCCTGTGAGCTAATTCATTCATCCCTAGTCCCACCTATAATATCACTATCTTAACACTGAGTTGATGAGAACTCATTTCAACTCAGAGTGATCAGCCGATCGATGACTTGGGTCAGGATGAACATAATACCAACGCCATGTAATTGCAAAGACTAAATTGGATTTGTAGTTGATCCTGTAAGCTTAATCATTCATCCCAAGTCCCACCTATACTATCACTATCCTAACATTGAGTTGATGAGAACTCATTTCAACTCAGAGTGATTGATCGATGACTCAGATCGAGATGAACGTAATACCAACGCCATCCAATTACAAAGACTCAATTAGATTTGTAGTTGACCCTGCGAGCTCATTCATTTATCCCTAGTCCCACCTATACTATCACTATACTAACATTGAGTTGATGAGAACTCATTTTAACTCAGAGTGATCGATCAATGACTCACATCGGGATGAACGCGATACCAATGCCATGCAATTACAAAAACTCGATTGGATTTATAGTTGACCCTGCAAGCTTATTCATTCATCCCTAGTTCTACATAAATCAACTTAGGTACTATCAATATCCTAGTATTGAGTTGATAAGAACTCATTTCAACTCAAAGTGATTGATCGACGACTCGGGTCGGGATGAACGCAATACTAACGCCATGCAATTGCAAAGACTCGATTGGATTTGTAGTTGAACCTGTGAGCTCATTCATTCATGCCTAGTTCTACCTAAATCAATTGCAATAAAATCTGTTATAATAAACGACTGAGTTGTTGAAAATTTTCAAACAGATATTCATATCTGTTGCAACAGATGACATATCTAATTTAATTATCAAATAGATATTTGCATCTATTGTGATAG
This sequence comes from Capsicum annuum, assembly GCF_002878395.1. Lineage (NCBI taxonomy): Eukaryota > Viridiplantae > Streptophyta > Magnoliopsida > Solanales > Solanaceae > Capsicum > Capsicum annuum. The sequence goes on along the minus strand of NC_061121.1, from coordinate 219,961,112 downwards.
ATGAATGAGCTTTTGGAAATTTTTAAACTGATATTTATATCTGTTGTAACAGATGACATATCTGATTTAATTAATTATCAAATGGATATTTTCATCTGTTGTCATAGATAGCTGAGCTGTTGGGATTTTTAAATAGATATTTATATCTGTTGTAACAGATGACTGAGCTGTTCAGATTTCTAAACATATATTTATATATGTTACAACAGATGACATATCTGTTTGAGAATATTTTTTTCTCTTTTAATTTTAAAGCAAGCTTCTAGTCCGAGTAGATAATATCAAGTAGTAGTACTTACTACTAAAGGCGGTAAAAAATATTTGTTGGATATCTCAAAAATGAGTTCATTGAGCAGTCTTGTCTTGTATTTTCAATGTCACTAGTCTTAGTCTCCCCCGTGCCCCTTAAATTATTAATGAAATTAATGAATATTAATTAATAAATATTGAAAACCCCCACGTCTACGTATACAATACTTCTATACAAATTATCTCATATCTTCCTTCAGCTGCAATTTATTTTATTCAACTCTCTCTCATCATCTTTTTCTTTCTCTCCTCTTTAGGGTCACAGCCTTTTTTCTCTTTTTTATCTTCTCTTCTCATAAAGATCTTTTCGGATCTAAACCAATCTATATCTTTCCTCGACTGAAATTGTTGTTTTGATCCCCTTTATGATATTAAGGTATGGTTAATTATTGCTCTTTCATTCTCGTCTTCTTCTTTGCAAGTTATTCAAATCTATTTTTTTTATTTAATTACTATTTACTCATATCATCATATTTGTTAAAAAAATTTGAAGGAACTTTTAAGTGTTGAATAAACAAATCGAGAATTTTTATTACAATATGCGAAAAGAATTATCTGTTGGGAGAAGTTTAAATGCTTTGATGGTAGTATTATTTTTTTATATTTATTTTATTTGTTTCTTTATTGTTGATGCAGTTATTGATGTTGGTGGTGGGGTTGGCGTTATTGAAACTTGTGGTGTGGTGTTGTTGATGGGTCTGGAACAAAGGATGTTGCTTCTTTGTCGTTGATGATATTGTTGGAACAAATGTTGTTGCTTCTTTGTTATTAATGTTTATGTTCTTTTTGATGTTGCAATAGATGGAGAAAATGTTGGAACAAATCAAACCACCAGAAAGGCTGGTTTGATGTATTCCATCATACTCCACATCTGTTGCAACAGACTCCACATCTATAGCAACAGATGGATAATGTTCTTTTTATAACATCAATTTTTTTCCTCTTCTTTGTAGATATAAGGAACTGACAGTTGATCAACTTTTGTCAGACCATTATAAGAGGCTGCAGTAAAGATGGGTTTGAATGAATAAGCTGCTTGTAGATGGAACCACTTCATAAGTGGGAGGTATGTATTACTAATAATGTCATCGTGAAAACATACATAGAGTGCACTGATTTTGTGAATGCAGTTTTTACTAATTAGTCATAGATCATTCAAACAAGATGTCTGCAATTTTATAGTTAAGTTTGGTAGGTCCAAACTGATAAGGCTGAGGGACCATGAATATGGTTCTGATACCCTGTTAAGATTTAATGTCGGTTGTTACTCATATTTATTTATCAAGCATTGTGAAGGGATTTAGTTTTGCTATCATTATAAAGAGATTCAATAGCAATTGGATTAAATTTTAGGGTGCATTAGACCTTTAGAGGGCCTTCGAAGCTTAGCACTGCATCTAACAAGAACAGAAAACCAATATAGTTATTACCCTATCCCATATTTATATGGTTGGGTTGCTCGCTCAAGGTGATGATTATACTCTAGATGGTGTGGTTGGAGAATGCCTTCGAGGGAAAATGGGTGGTTTGTGGAAGACTATATCATCTGAGAGCTAATTAAAGAAGAGACATAGAGTAGAAAGTAACTTCTAGAGAATCTGGCCAATGGAATTATCTTAATAGATGCAAAATTTGAATCAAGTGCAAATCTGAAATTGTATCTGGTAATGAATTTTGTCTGTTGTTTATCTGAAAGAAAAATAATAGAGATGTACACTTTGCTAGGGAGCTGCGTGGTTAGGATTATCACCTAGATATAAAATAGGAGAAGACCAATAAAGCATTCTCACAGGCATCAAGGGTTGAAATGATGTACAGTAAGCCTAGAAAACTTATGCCAACAGCAACTGCAGTTAAAATAAGAAATCTAAGCGAACGCAGAAATTTCTGAATTTTAAATTTCATCCCATGCCTTCTTGATTGTGTTTTCGATCAGGTCCACTGCCGTTGACTAGATCGGAACCACAAACGAGATTGAAATGCAAATGGAGTATCATTACTTCCTTAGTACTATGGATTAATTGATTGTGTTTTCTTGCCTTAGCATGCTTTCAACATTCCTTAGAGAAGATCAAATATTTGCTGTAGTATGTGAATCTCGATAATTTTCAAGCTTGCCTCCAACTTGTTGATTCTATATTCAAAATGGTTGTTGCCGTCTTCAAAGTTGGTAAGGAGTTCTTCTTCTCTTGTGAGCTCGATCAGGAACACTACTTTCAAAGTTGTGGCATTCTAGAAGACCTTCAGAACACTTTTTTCAGAAGCCTTAAAAGATACATGGAAGGCTACTGTGTTTGTTTTAGGTCAAAATATGTTAATGAATGGTTGAAGATGTGGTCCCAACAGTTGAACAACAAACTTTTATCGAGCGTTGCTCAATGTATCTTGCTCAACCAATTTGATAAATTAGTAAGAATGGACTTATGTAGCGTGTGATCTAAACCGACTCTACCAAGCCTATCAAACGTTACATAACCCCAAGCTCATTACCCTATCAAAAAAGTATGAACTAGTTAGTGCACAAATTGAATGAGCTCAATCTCTCATCATTTCTGTTGATTGCTATTCTCTAATACAGATGACAAGATATCTGTAATGAAAAAGTCTACACTATTGTTAGACATGCTTGCCTGGGAGCAATTAATCTGAAGATATTTGTTGATTACTTCCAGGCAAGCACGCCTAGCGATGGTGTAGACTTTTGCATAGTAGATATCTTGTCATCTATATTGGAGAAGAGTGATCAGCAGAAAGGCTGATAGATTGAGCTTGTTTGATTCGTTCACTAACTCGAGCATATTTTGTTTAATAGGGTAATGAGCTTAAAGTTACGTGACGTTTGATAGGCTTGGTAGAGTGGATTTAGATCACATGCTACGTAACTCCATGCTTAGTAATTTATCGAATTGGTTTAGCAAGATGCATGGAGAAATGCTCAATAAAAGTGTGTTGTTCAACTATTGGGACCACATCTTCAACGTTCATTAACATATTTTGACCTAAAACAAACACAGTGACCCTCCATGTATCTTTTAAGGCTTCTGAAGAAAGTGTTTTGAAGGTCTTCTAGAATGCCACAACTTTTAAAGTAGTGTTCCTGATCGAGCTCGCAAGAGAAGAGAAACTCCTTACCAACTTTGAAGACGGCAACGACCATTTTGAATACAGAATCAGCAAGCTAGAGGCAAGCTTGAAAATTATCGAGATTCACATACTACAGCAAGCTTCTCCAAGGAATGTTGAAAGCATGCTAAGGGAAGAAAACACAATCAATTAATCCATATTGCTAAGGAAGTAATGATACTCTATTTGCCTTTTAATCTCATTTGCGGTTCCGATCTGGTCAACGGCAGTGGACCTGATCGAAAACAGAAACAAGAAGGCATGGGATGAAATTTAAAATTCAGAAATTGCTGTCTTTGCTTAGTTTCCTTATTTTAACTGCAGTTGTTGTTGGCGTAAGTTATATAGACTTTCTGAACATCATTTCAACCCTAGATGCCCGTGAGGCTGCTTTATTGGTCTTCTTCTATTTTCTACCTAGGTGATAATCCCAACCACGCAACTCCCTAGAATAGTGTCCATATTCTTTATTTTTCTTTCAGAGAGACAACAGACAAAATTATATTACCGGATACACTTTCATATTTTCACTTGATTCGGATTTCACATCAGTTAAGAAAATATCATTGGTCAGATTCGTTAGAAGTTACTTTCTACCCTATGTCTCTTCTTTAATTAGGTCTCAGATGATATAGTATTTCATTAACCACCCATTTTCCCTCAAAGTCATTCTCTTACCGCACCTTTTGGCATATAATCGTCACCCTGAGTAAGCAACCCAACCATATAAATTTTTACCAAGGGAATTTCTATTAGTTTTCCATTCTTGTTTGATGTAGTGTGAGGCTTAGAGGGCCCTCTAAGGGTCCAATGCACACTTAAAGTTTAATTATAATCTCTATTGGTTCTCTATAGTGACGACAAATATTGATCCTTTCTTAAAACTTGACATGCATAAACATGAACAACAACCATTAATAATTCGTAACAGGGTATCTGCACCATCTTCATGAGGTCCTCAGCTGTAATATCCCACACTTTCCTTAGCTAGAAAGCGAACCATTATTCGTACATGTGAAACCCCCAATTCTGTAAGACATATTTGAGAACATGAATTACCAAGACTACCCTAGTTATAAGATAGCTTATGATGTGTTAAGTGTGCTTATATGAGTCACTTGAGGTAGTACAAGCTAAGAGTTTCAAAATCCATCAAGTTTTAGTGTTTGAATTCACAAGGGTCATATTTGAATGACCATAACCTGATAAATATGTGGTATTTCTGCATATTTATACCCACCAACTTATATAGAATTGAATTAGCTTTCCAACAATACCAATTTCATCAAAATCCGACACCCGAACAAGTAGTTATGGCTTTACGAAGTAGAGTGCGTCGCCTCACCAATCGCACATGGCTACTGGAATAGGTGTGCGATAAGAAATGCGGCGCATACTTAAATGTGTGCATAAGCAATGCAACGCATACTTAAATGTGTACGATAAGCAATGTGGCGCATACGTAAATGTATACGATAAGAAATGCGGCGCACACTTGGTGTTTCAGGTAGTAAAAACACTCTGTTTTGAGTTATTTTGTGAGCAATTAAGTTTTTTGGCACTCCTTACACACCCCTAAACTTAAAATTATGAATTTAATAGAATCTAAACACATCATAACCCTATTATCAATCTAAGTTCGTCATCCAAGAGAACTAAAGTAGAAAAATAACTAGGATTGCACAATCAACATTGAGGGTCTAATCTTTTAACAAATTCATTACCATAAAGGTATGTGGGGTATTCAACAAGAATATCCTTTTATTCTTGCGCCCAAAAATTTGTATTATTTTACGAAGATACATGATTTCACTTGTTTAATTATGAATTTGAGATAGAAACTATTATCCTATATTCTTGTTCAAGGAACTATGTTATTTTTGTGATGTATTAAAGATAAATTCCTTGAGTTTTGATGTTAATATCATGTTTCAAGTTGAATTTCCAGATTTTCATATGAGTTATACTTGTTTTCTATACAAAGTATAAATCTTGAAATATTTTGCTCAAGTGTTTATATATGGGATTAAAACCCTTTTTGAGATTATGATATTTGGTGAAGTAATGTGTTATACACACATTGATATTTGAATGATTTGACCTTTTGGTCTTGAAAGAGTTATTTTTGAACTCGAATGAGAAAAGAAATCCACATATTGATTTATTATGATAAAGGGGTAGCATGATGGCTCTCGATATGAATTATTGAATTGCGTTGTTGTGGATTTTCTTTTGAAATAATTAGAGCTAAGTCTTGGAGCAGTCTTTAGCACCGAGTGGGAGGTATAGCTGTGATTGGTACTTTCCTAGAACTACATGCCCCTTAAGATGTGAGCCTAAGGCTAATTGATATAGTGATCACTAGTGAACAAAAGATTAAGCTCCTACTCTGATGACTAGGATAGGACAGTTGTCCCCAACGTGGGTTGGACATTGGACTCCATGTAGCTCACATGGTTTATGTCAGTTGTAAGATACTCCCAGTGTATGTATGTGTATTCTTCTGATTGAGATGAAAAATGTAATAGTTTGAAAGTGTGAGTTGAGAAAGTTATCATTTCTGAAGAATTTGATCGATATTTCTATATCTTAAAGAGAATTGTTATGAAAGATACTCATTTTGATGACTTGAAAATGATTATGAAAGTGATTGGGATTTACTATGATAACTCACATGTTTTCACCTGATGTGTTTTATTCTATGGTGATTATGATGATTTTATTTCGAGCTATGTGAGTCTCTTGTTACAGCATGTATATTTTCCTATGAATATTTGTGATATAGGACTTTTATGAAAACTTGCATACACCCCCATATACTCGGTCCATATTCCATGGTACTGACCCATGTATTCGTATGTGGGCTATATTTTCCCTATAATGTATGTTCAGGTACTCATTCCTAGGCTTGACGTGATTCTCCGAGCACATTGGTCTACATTTTCTGCAGTGGTAAGTCCTCATGGTTCGAGGACTGGTTATTTCAAATTTTACTCTTTCATTTTAGGTTATCATTTTATTCCCTGATTTTAGGGTCAGTTGGGGTCTGTCCTAATGGCTCAGTGTTATACAATTAGTAGAGGCTTGTCAGACTAGATGGTTAGATTGATCAGTTTTGTGGAGAGGTCGTATTTTGTTACTTTCCGTATCTCTTTCATTTTGAATTATGATATTATGGAGAATATTTTGATGTTTGATTATAGTAATCCTATCGATGAGGGTTGAATGGTATAAAAATGGCTCAAAGGGTTACTTTGGGGCTACTTGTAGCCTTAAGCACCGTGTAACGCTTCGGGACCTATTTTTGGGGTGTTACAAACATGGTATCAGAGCCTAAGGTTATTGGAGTCCTAGGGAGTCTGGCAAGCCGCGTCAAGTAGAGTCTTGATCATCGGTGTGTAGCACGCCATATCTATGAGCAAGAGCCTACGAGATATTTTAGGAAAAAGTATTATTTTTTTCTTTCAGAAGTCCATCATGCTTACAGTTGTTTCCTTTCAGCTATTAATTTGTGCTCTCCTCTTTTAGAATATGCCTCCTCACCGAGCTAGAAGAAATAATGATGGTCAGTAACCCCAGCCTGCTGACCCACTGAATAAAAATATGTCTCATGCCAAATTTCAGGCAGTCTTTCAGGCGCTGGCCCAAGCTATCACTGTGAATATTCAGTCCAATTCGGTACCAACTCCGCAGCAGCAGGGAGGTAAATCAGCTGCTGCGAGGATCCGTGACTTTATGCGGATGAATCCGCTAGAATTTTACGGGTCCAAGCCAAATGAGGATCCACAATTGTACTTGGAGGAGGTGCAAAAGATTACTCAGGTGATGCATGTCCCTGAGGAGCATAGTGTGGAGTTAGCAGTGTATCAGTTGAAAGACCTTATTTATGATTGGGTAGTTGCTTGGAGGAAGGGTAGAGGTGAGGATGCCGCCCTTATATCTTGGCAGGAGTTCCAGGATGCATTCCTGGATAAGTTTTTCCCTTTAGAGATGAGAGAGGTGAAGGTAGAAGAGTTCATGAACTTGTGATAGGGCTCTATGACTGTTAAAGAGTACTGTCTGAAGTTCAATCAGTTGGCCAAATATGCTCCTAACTTAGTAGCTGATAATCGAGCCAGTATGAGTAAATTTGTGACAGGAGTTTCTAGCTATGTTGTTAAGGAGTGCAGGTCTGCTATGTTAAATAGTGAGATGAATCTTTCCAGGCTGATGACTCAGCCCCCATAGATTGAAGCAGACAAGATCAAGGAGAGGGATAGAATAAGAGGGAATAAGGGAGCTAGGTCCGAGCAGCACGAACAGGGTCAAACTAGATCGCAGGGAGGAAATCGCCCTCAGTTTCAGAACCATTCATCTACACCAGCACCATCGTCAGCTAGTGCTCCCGTACCTAAGGGTGGGCAGGAGCAAGGTAGCAGGTCATATGCAGCCAGGTCCCAGTACAGTGTTGGCAGTAAGCCAAATTATCCTCTGTGTCCTAAGTGTGGTAAGACCCACCCGGGTAAGTATTGGGGTGAGAAGAAAAGTTGTTTTGGGTGTGGTGACTTGGGTCACAAACTTAGGGAGTGCCCACATTCTAGGCAAGGGCGTCGTGATAATCGCCCTTAGACTCAGACTCAGACTACTAGTGCTCCAGTTCAGGTGACTCGCCCAGCCCCAGCTCAGGGCGCCTCTTCTAGTACTACTTGAGGTCAGTGCCAAAATAGGTTTGATGCTTTGCCATCTTTCCAGGAGTAGGAGGACTCTCCCGATGTTGTTACTGGTATGCTCCATATACTTCAATTTGATGTCTATTATTTGTTGGACCTTGGGTCCAGTTTTTCATATGTTACACCTCTGCTTGCTGTGAATTTTGAAATGAGTCCTGAAAATATTTCTAAGCCTATCTTAGTTTCTACCCCAGTAGGTGATTCAATTGTTGCCCAGAAAGTGTATAGAAAGTGTCCTGTTACAATCCTTCATAGAGTCATGTTGGTTGATCTGATTGAGTTAGACATAGTGAATTTCGATGTTATTCTGGGTGTGGACTGGCATCATTGTTGTTATGCCTCTATAGTTGTCGTACCCGAGTGGTCAAGTTTTAGTTTCCTGATGAACCTGTGTTTGAGTAGTCTGGGAGTTCTATATCTCCCAAGAGTCATTTTATCTCATATATTAAAGCTAGAAAACTTATTTCCAAGGGGTGCATTTATCATCTGGTCAGAGTCAAGGACACTAAGTCTGAGACTCCAACTCTCCAGTCAGTTAGCATAGTCAATGAGTTTTCTGATGTGTATCCGGAAGATCTCCCAGGGATACCTCCTGATAGAGAGATAGAGTTCAGGATCGATCTTCTTCCCGATACTCAGCCCATTTCTATTCCTCCTTACCGTATGGCACCTGCAGAACTTAAAGATTTGAAAGAGCAACTCAAAGATCTGTTAGATAAGGGTTTCATAAGGCCCAGTGTTTCTCCTTGGGGTGCTCCTGTGTTATTTGTGAGAAAGAAAGACGGTTCTCTGCATATGTGTATTGACTATTGCCAGTTGAATAAAGTCACTGTCAAAAATAAGTATCCTCTTCCTAGAATGGACTATTTGTTTGACTAATTGCAAGGTGCAAGTTACTTCTCAAAGATAGACCTTTGATCTGGCTATCATCAACGCAAAGTTAGGGAGTGTGACACCCCAAAAACAGCTTTCCGAACTTGCTATGGTCATTTTGTATTTCTTGTTATGTCCTTCGGGTTAACTAATGCCCCGGCAGCTTTCATGGACCTCATGAATCGAGTGTTCAGACCATATCTTAACATATTTGTTATCGTATTTATAGATGATATTCTGGTGTACTTTCGTAGTGAGAATGAATACGCAGATTATCTCCGAATTGTCTTGCAAACTCTTAGAAACCATCAATTGTTTGCTAGATTCTGCAAGTGTGAGTTTTGGTTGAGGTCAGTTGCTTTTCTGGGTCATATCATTTCTTCCGAGGGCATTAGAGTTGATCCCCAAAAGACAAAAGCTGTTAGAAACTGGCCTAGACCTATCTCTCCAACTGACATCCAAAGTTTCTTGGGTTTAGCTGGCTATTATCGCCATTTTGTTGAAGGTTTCTCCTCTCTAGCATCTCCTATGACCCGGTTGACCCGAAAGAAAGTGAAGCTCTTGTGGTCCAATTTTTGTGAAAAGAGTTTTCAGGAGTTGAAGACTCGACTCACTTTAGCCACAGTTTTAACTTTGCCTGATGGTATTGAGGGTTTTGTAGTATATTGTGATGTTTCAAGAGTTGGTTTGGGTTGTGTATTGATGCAGAAGGTTAAGGTGATAGCTTATGCTTCTAGATAGTTGAAACCCCATGAGAAGAATTACCCCACCCATGATCTTGAGTTAGCTGCTATTGTGTTTGCTCTAAAAATCTGGAGATGCTACTTGTATGGTATTCACATTGATATTTTCACTGATCATAAGAGTTTACAATATGTATTTACCAAGAGGGAGTTGAACCTTAGGCAGAGAAGGTTAGAGCTGTTAAAATATTATGATATGAGTGTGTTTTACCATCCAGGCAAGGCCAATGTAGTGGCAGATGCCCTGAGCAGGGTGTCTATGGGTAGTATTTCGCTTATTGAAGAGGGTAAGAAAGAGTTGGCTCGTGATATGCACCGTTTGTCTAGACTGGGGGTTAAGTTGTTTGACTCTGCTGAAGGTAGTATAGGGGTGCAGAGTCGTTCTGAATCCTCCTTGATTTCGGAAGTAAAGGAGAAGGAAAACGTAGATGCTAGTTTCGTCAGACTGAAAGAATCAGTCAAGGACCAAAAGGTAGAGGTTTTCTCCCAAGGGGGAGATGGTGTGTTGAGATTGCAGGATATATTATGTGTTTTGATTGTTGATGATCTGAGACAGAGAATTATGGCTGAAGCACACAGTGCACGATATTCTATTCATCCTGGTGCCACCAAGATGTACCACGACTTGCGGGAAATGTATTGGTGGAGTGGCATGAAGAAGGATATAGCAGCATTTGTGGATAAGTGTGCAATGTGCCAACAGGTTAAGGTAGAACACCAAAGACCTGGTGGTATGATGCAGGAGTTCGGTATTCCCACTTGGAAGTGGGAAGAGATAAACATGGATTTTGTGACTGGTTTACCTTTTTCCCGACACCATCATGATTCCATTTGGGTTGTTGTGGATAGATTGACTAAGTCTGCATACTTCTTGCCTATGTATACTTGTTATACTGCTGAGGATTATGCTAGATTGTACATTCAGGAATTATTCAGATTGCATGGAGTTCCCTTGTCCATCATTTCAGATAGGGGTACTTAGTTCACTTTGCAGTTTCGGAGAGTTTTTCAGAAGGGTCTTGGTATCCAGGAGCATTTGAGTTCTGCTTTCCATTCATAGATAGATGGTCAGACAGAGAGGACCATCCAGACCTTAGAGGATATGTTGAGAGCGTGTGCTCTTGACTTTAAGGGGAGTTGGGATGAGCATTTACCATTGATAGAGTTTGCTTACAATAACAGTTTTCACTCTAGCATTGGCATGGCTCCATTTGAGGCTTTGTATGGGAGGAAATGTAGGTCACCCATAGGTTGGTTTGAAGTGGGTGAAGCTGCCGTGAGTGGTCCTGATTCGGTCTTTGAGGCTATGGAAAAAGTCAAAGTGATTAGAGAAAGATTGAAAACCGCACAAAGTCGTCAGAAGTCTTATGCTGATGTGAGGAGAAGAGACTTTGAATTTAAAGTTGGTGAGCGTATTTGAAAATTTCACCCATGAAGGGAGTGAAGAGATTCGAGAAGAAAGGGAAACTTAGTTCCCGTTATGTTGGCCCTACAGGGTTCTTAGCCGTGTTGGTAAGGTAGCGTATGAGGTTGAGTTTCCTTCGAAGTTATCTTCCGTTTACTCTGTCTTCCATGTCTCCATGCTTAGGAAACACGTTGGTGATTGTATTGTTGTAGATCCTTTAGAAAACCCTAATGTGCAAGATAGTCTTTCTTTTGAGGAAGTTCCTGTTGAGATTTTAGATCACCAAGTTCGAAGACTAAGGAACAAAGAAGTTCCCTTAGTCAAGGTGTTTTGGTGAAACCAATCTGTTGAAGCTGCAGCTTGGGAAACTGAGATGGATATGCGATCCAACTATCCTTACCTGTTTTTCGCAAGCCCTGATCAAGCCAAAGGTACCATTGTGCTCTAAATAATTCCTTTTCTATACAGAATTGTAGTAGTTCAGCAGTTATTTTATACTATTCAGCTGTGATTTCATGAGTCATGCACTCCTTGTTGTGTCCGAAATGTAGACTGAAGTAGAAGCAAGATTAGCAAGTTACTTCAGCTTTGTACCCTTCATTTTCTCTTTACTCTTAGTATACCTAGCGTCATTCGAGGACGAATGTCCCCAAGGGGGAAATATTGTAATGCCCTACACTTTCCTAAGCTAGAAAGAGAACCATTGTTTGTACATATGAAACCCTTAATTCTGTAAGCCATATTTGGGCACATGAATTACCAAGAGTACCCTAGTTATAAGAGAGCTTATGATGTGTTAAGTGTGGTTATATGAGTCATTTAAGGTAGTACAAGCTAAGAGTGTCGAAATCCATCAAGTTTTAGTGTTTGAATTCGCAAGGGCCATCTTTGAATGACCATAACCTGATAAATATGTGGTATTTCTGCATATTTCTACCCACCAACTTATAGAGAATTGAATTAGCTTTTCAACGATACCAATTTCATCAAAATCCGACACCCGAGCAAAGAGTTATGGCTTTGCGAAGTAGAGTGCGTCGCCTAACCAATCGCACATAGCTACTGGAATATGTGTGCGATAAGCAATGTGGCGCATGCTTAAATGTGTGCGATAAGCAATGCGGCGCATACTTAAATATGTACGATAAGCAATGCAGCGCATACGTAAATGTATGCGATAAGCAATGCGGTGCACACTTGGTGTTTCAGGTAGTAAAAACACTCTATTTTGAGTTATTTTGAGGGCAATTAAATATTTTGGCACTCCTTACACACCCCTAAACTTAACCTTACGAATTTAATAGAATCTAAACACATCATAACCCTATTATCAATCTAAGTTCATCATCCAAGATCACTAAAGGAGAAAAATAACTAGGGTTGCACAATCAACATTGAGGGTCCAATCTTTTAATGAATCTGTTACCATAAAGGTATGTGGGGTATTCAACAAGAACATCCTTTCATTCTTGCACCCAAAAATTTGTATTATTTTACAAAGATACATGATTTTACTTGTTTAATCATGAATTTGAGATGGAAACTATTATCCTATATTCTTGTTCAAGAAACTATGATATTTTTGTGATGTCTTAAAGATAAATTCCTTGAGTTTTGATGTTAATATCATGTTTCAAGTTGAATTTCCAGATTTTCATATGAGTTATACTTGTTTGCTATACAAAGTATGAATCTTGAAATATTTTGCTCAAGTGTTGATATATGGGAATTAAACCCTCTTTGAGATTATGATCTTTGGTGAAGTAATGTGTTATACACACATTGATATTTGATGATTTGACCTTTTGGTCTTGAAAGAGTTATTTTTGAACTCGAATGAGAAAAGAAATCCACATGTTCATTTATTATGAAAAAGAGGTAGTATGATGGCTCCCGATATGAATTTTTGAATTGCGTTGTTGTGGATTTTCTTTTGAAATTATCAGAGCTAAGTTCGGGAGTAGTCATTAGCACCGAGTGGGAGGTATAGCTGTGATTGGTACTTCCCTAAAACTACGTGCCCCCGTAGGATATGAGCCTAAGGCTGATTGATATAGTGATCACTAGTGAACAAAAGATTAAGCTCCTACTCCAATGGCAAGGATAGGACAGCTCTCCCCAAAGTGGGTTGGACGTTGGACTCCCAGTGTGTGTATGTATTCTTCTGATTGAGATGAAAAATGTAATAGTTTGAAAGTGTGAGTTAAGAAAGTTATCGTTTCTGAAGAATTTGATGGATATTTTTATATCTTAAAGAGAATTGTTCTGAAAGCTACTCGTTTTGATGACTTGAAAATGATTATGAAAGTGATTGGGATTTACTATGATGACTCACATGTTTTCACCTGATGTGTTTTACTCTATGGTGATTATGATGATTTTATTTCGAGCTATGTGAGTCTCTTATTACAGCATACACATTTTCCTATGAATATTTGTGATATAGGACTTTTATGAAAACTTGCATACACCCCCATATACTCGGTCCATATTCCATGGTACTGACCCATGTATTCGTATGTGGGCTATATTTTCCCTATAATGTATGTTCAGGTACTCATTCCCAGGCTTGACGTGATTCTCCGAGCACATTGGTCTACATTTTCTGCAGTGGTGAGTCCTCATGGTTCGAGGACTGGTTATTTCAGATTTCACTCTTTTATTGTAGGTTATCATTTTATTCCCTTATGTTAGGGTCAGTTGGGGTCTGTCCCAATGGCTCAGTGTTATACAGTTTAGTAGAGGCTTGTCAGACTAGATGGTTAGATTGATCAGTCTTGTGGAGAGGTCGTATTTTGTTACTTTCCACATCTCTTTCGTTTTGAATTATGATATTATGGATTATATCATGATGTTTGATTATAGTAATCCTGTCGATGAGTGTTGAATGGTATAAAAACGGCTCAAAGGGTTAGCTTGGGGCTACTTGTAGCCTTAAGCACCGTGTAACGCTTTGGGACCCATTTTCGAAGCGTTACATCAGCCTTATCAATTTCGAACCCATCAAACTTAATGGTACAATGCAGGATCTTGTTTGAATGATCAATCCCTAATCGGTTAAAAACTGTATTCACAAAAATAGTGTACTTTGTGCGTGTTGTCTCGGTGACCTTATCAGTAATACATACATAACTCCTACACATATGATAGTGAATCCATCTACATGCACCTTATTCTTCCTAGACCATCTATGGCTTAAATTAAATAAATAGATGACTAGCTAATTGCAACAGATGACACATCTGTTAGGACAGTTGATCAACCTGTTGCAGAAATCAAACCGATATATACATCTATTGCAAAGATTGTCAGTATGTTGTAAGTTATCTAACAGAAAGAATATATTTTGCAACAGATTACCCATCTGTTAGATTTATTTTAAAGCAATTTTCTTTTCTTTCCGAGATACATTAATTTATAAATAGGTCCCTCCTTACAAATATGGATGATCTAGATTCGTACAAGAATATTCATATCGAGTCTTTGCGTGAACCTCAAAAGCAGTTTGATGAACTCTAGAGAGATTTGGCTGACTTTGGAGTAAGGCTGCCGGATGAAAAATGTCCGATTGACAATAATAATAATAATAATAATAATAATAATAATAATAATAATAATAATAATTAGGTAATATTTTTTATTTTAGCTCGTATTTTCCTCCTTTTGTATATCTAATCTACCCAAGTGATTCAAAAATCTATGACCATTCATTTCATTTTGTTATCGACTTTGAATTTTTAATTCTTATTTAGTATTTTCATAATCATTCTGTTTATTCCTTGTTCTCAATATGTCGACGGTTGGTGGTAGGGATTTGAGCAGTTTGAGTCAACAGAGGTTAATCTACTACGACAGATCGATCATATGTTGCACCTGGCCGTTATTAATAAAAAAGGGTTATTGTTGTTTTTGAGAGGGTGAAAAAGACATGACTATTCAATATGAAAAATGTTTCGTAAATAAATAGTAAGGAAATAAATGATAAACACAATTTATAACCATAAAAGAACGGTTATTTAATTTTAATAACTGATTTTTGAATTTATTTTTTGAAACTATTTATTATATAATGAAATGGTTATTATTTTATTAAGGAATTTGAAAAGGTTTTTTTTTATTCATAAAATAAAAAAGTAAGAAAATTTGGATTAATGATATGATGATAGTTTTTTTTTTTTTTTTAAAAAGTAGATTATATGTTGCAACAAATATATTATCTGATGCAACAGGTTCACTATTGTTGCAACAAATGATATATCTGTTGTCACAGATGATTTATCTGATGCAACCGCTATCGAATCTGTCGTTACAACTCAATAAAAACGGTTCTTGGAAAAAACTAATTAATAATAATAATAATCTGAAAAGTCATGACTTATCACAATATTTCTTAATTTAATTAAGTCATTACTTTTCACATTAATTAAAAATGTAATTAATAAATAGAGGTGAACAGTTAGATTATATGGTGCAACATATTTTATATTTGTTGCAACAGATAATATATCTGTTGTCACATATGTGTTATCTGATGCAACAGATATAGAATCTGTTGCCACAACTCAATAAAAATGGTTCTTCGAAAGAACTAATTAATAATAATAATCTGAAAAGATATAATTTATATCACAATATTTATTTTCTTAATTTAATCAAAAATGTAATTAATGAATGGAGGTGAATAGTCGCGTCTTTTTGCCTCTCATTCAAATTCAGACCTCTATAAATAGGTCCCTCCTTACTCAATTGTTCATTCAACTGCACTCTATTTATTTATTGCATCTCGTATTTTATATTACACTATAGAAGATTATGGCTAACCCAGTGTGGGACGTTGCTTTTCTGCAAGACGCCGTGAATGAACTTCAAAATCAAGTTCGTGACCTGCAATGGGAACTGGAAGGAGTTAGAGCAAGAATGCTCCGCAAGATACGCAGGCTGAGGAGGTCCTTGCTACTTCGGTTGAAGATTGACCGGCTGACAATGATGATGATGTTAATAATAATAATAATAATAATAATTAGATTATTATTTTTCTTGTAGTCTATTATATGTATTTTTATTTGTTTTTGTTTAATAAAAAATTATTTTTGATCTTTGACGTATTAATCCATAATTAATTTTCATTCTGTTTATTATGTTCTCAACAAACATGTCGACGATTCGACGTAAAAAGGAATAATTTAGAATCCAGTAGCAATAGCAAGATTTATCTGTTGGGTTTGTAGCAGGGGCTGATGTGTTGTTCAAAACAGATTACTCATGTTACAACAGATAAGAAGTCTGATGCAACAGATAAATAGTCTGTTTCAACAGAGGACTAGTTTGTTGCTTGGCTCTGACATTTTAATTCGTACTCCCTCCATCTCAAATTACCCATCCCAAATTGAGATGTCATATTGATTAAGAAAAATAATTAATAACATGTCTAGTTTACCATAACCCACTGATCAGTTGGTGGGACAGTAGACGTGTTTGAAATAACCATTGCTTGTTAATCAATTGAAATTTCATAAGAGAAGAAAGATTTTAACATCGGTCGGCGTATAGTCCCCCTATTAAATGATGTTTTCATTTTAATTTGAAGAAAAAATGATTAACGCAAAGGGTAAAACATGAATTTTTTTTAATCTTTTCTTGATTAATAAAAAAGACAAGTAAAATGAGAAATCAAATTAGGAAATTTGGGACAGGTAATTGGACGTAAGGAATAATTTTGAATCCAGTAGCAATAGCAAGAGTTGAAACATATTGGTTATTTGTTGGGTTTGTGGCAGGGGCGGATTTGTGTTGTTCCAAACAGATTAATCATTCGTTGTAACAGATAATTAGTCTGGTGCAACAGATAAACATCTTGATACAACAGATAATACGTCTGATGCAACAAATAATACGTCTAATGCAATAGATAAATATTCTGATGCAACAGATTACTCATTTGATGCAACAGATAAATCTTCTGATGCAATAGATTACTCATCTGATGCACCAGATGATTGATTTGTTTAAATTGTGGGCACTTATGCTGGATTCATGATCGGGGGTCTATCCATTGTTGAAAAAATAGAAGTGTACCCAGATGACAAATACGAATAAAAATCATAATTTTACTTACCAAAGTCACTTATGAAGTAATGCCAAAGTGGAAAGTGATGTAGTAAACAAAATTTGACCTAAGAAATTGGTCAGATCTCAGCAGTAGTGCTGTACCACAATAACAACAACAACAAATGGTCGACAAGAAGATGATGAAGATGATAATGAAGTAGAAGATGATGATAATGAAGCAGAAGATGATGAATAAAGCAGCAAAAACAATGAACAACAAAAATACTAAGAGAGAGAAAACAACAATGGATGAGATGAGAGAGAAAGACGCCTTTTTTTCCTCCATTTTTCGTTATTTTAGGTAAACATTGGGATCAAAGTATAAATTTAAAAACTTATGGGCTATTTTCAAACTTCCCCAACCTTCTTAATCCATAATAAAGTAATTGTCATCTCTAACTAATAATTAAGACTTGTGTCACCTACACCTCATTTTAAAACTCTTTTATCACTTGTGGCCCAAACCCCCATAAAACTCATAATTAAGGAGATAAGTATGTTATTTCTGAATTTCGTCCTTTATTATACTAAATATGTTAAATGTTGTAGTATGTAACTGTAAACCCACTGACGAGTAGAACTAGATTTATTCAAGCCCAATTGGTAGAAGAATACTTTAGGATCCGTTTGGTCAAAGTTTTTCCAAGTAGTTTTTGGGAAAATTCTTGACAAAAATTGTTTAGTCATAGAATTTGTTAATTTTTGCTCCAAATTCTTAACAAAATTTTTAAGATCCCAAAAACTTGAAAAAAGTGATTTTTGAGCCAAAATTTAATTTCTGGAATTTTTTAAAAATTGAACTTATAGAAATTCTTTGTATTTTATAAAAAAAATCCACTAATTATTATTTTAACTATAATCTATCTATCCAACCAACCTCTTATTACACCATTCATTTCTTGTTGATGGCTTTTTCTTGTGGCTGTTTATGCTTTAAAAAATAAGTTTACCAAATTATAACATTCAACTTAAACTTTGATAGTACACAAATAGGATCATTAACTATTCAAAACCTGAACAAATATGACCTCCAATTTTGCAACTTCCATGCGTGTAACTCACTTGCGCCTACGTGGATATGATCCAATCATATGGTGCCACGTCATTAAAAGGAATGACATGGAGGGACTTTTGTCTTTCAATTAAAACAACGTTGTTTTGCTTATTATTATTATTATTATTATTATTATTATTATTATTATTATTATTATTATTATTATTATTATTATGTCATCCGTTAACTATCAGAAATGGCTCATTTATGTCAACCGTTAAAAGTTAGGCTCATTCATGCCATCGCTGTTACAAAATCGGTTCATCCATACCATTACTTTTTAATTGTGGTTTTTTAATAAACAATTGTGCCACTTGACCACTTATTAGAGGTCCACGTCATTTTTAAATTTTTTGTTTTTAACCATTAAAAAATTTTTGATCCATTAAAAACACCCAATCTACCACCTTAACCCACTTTAATATTACTCTTTCAATGGATCCAAGTCCACATATTTTTGAAAAAATATTCATATATACACATAAATAGTGTCTGCGTGAGTAGGTATCAAACAACACTAAAAAATATGTGGACTGAAAACACCCTACGTACCTGGATGGTGGTCTTTTATTTATTTTATATTTTTTTAAACTCTAACACGCCTAAAAATAAATTATGCTCTACGTCTCGTCCACGTTAAAGAGTATAAAGGATACCAAATAGCCAAGTCCACGAAATATTTAATACTACCAATAATCCAATTATACAACTTATAATCCAAATTTAGAAGAGATTTTTAGGTATTCTTCCTAATTAAAAGTTGTGGTCCTTCATGTATGTGGTATTCTCTTCGTCCTAAATTTTGTGATAATAGTCAAATTTCGAGAGTCAAAACAAATTATTTTTTAATCACAATTTATTTATTTATCATTTTAAATTATTAATTATTCTAACCTATATTATTTTAAACGTAGTATTCAAGTATGTAAATTTCATGTTGGAAGACTAAATGATTATATATATGTTCAAATCTAGGGTCAAAATTAAGAGTATTATTAAAGTGGATTAAGGTGATAGGTTGGGTGTGGGTGAAGTTTTTTTAATGGATAAATTTTTTTTTTAAAAAAAAGACATGGACCTATAATAAGAGGCCACGTGGCAATTTTTTTTTTAAAAACGACAGTTAAAAAGTGATGGCATGGATGAACCAATTTTATAATGGCAATGGCATGAATGAGCCTAACTTTTAACAGATGACATAAATGAACCATTTCTGATAGTTCAGTGGCATATTTGAATTTTTTCCCTTATTATTATTAATAATGTTTTAATGATGTTAATTTAATAACGCTTTATTAAAACTATAGTTTTTTTAATTTATTATTAGTATAATTTCATCTTTGAGCTGAAAATAATAAAAAAATAATAGTGAAAAGTCATTTAAATATATAAAAAGGAATTAATAGGGGCATAGTAGTTATTTTACCCATTTTTTACTGTTGGAACGCTCAAATTTTTAGCCCGGCGCGCCCAATTTTGCGTGTACAACACGCGTTTTGCCACATAGAATCGGAGGTCATATTTATTCAGGTTTTGAATAGTTAAAGATCTTATTTGAGCATTATCAAAATTTAATATCAATGTTATAATTTGGTGTCAAGTTTAGGTCATATTTATTATCATGCCTTTTTTTTTTTTGTTAGTTGGTGAATGAGGTAATTGTGTTATTAGTTCTTTTTGTTAAAGTATTGTGAAATGATACTTGGATAATATATGGCATAGTTCATTATAAAATCATAATTTTATATGAAATTAATGGGTATTTTTAATAGTTTTAAAAATTTATGGGTATAAATTATGTTTATGATTTTTTTTTTTAAATACGTGAAATATACTCTCCAAAAACTATGGCCAAATATATGCTTAAACTTCACCCAAACTTCATTCAAAAATAAATTGTCAACAACATTTGAAAATCTATGATCCAACGCTAGCTTAATTTGCTCCAAAAATAATTATTGAGATGATTCACTTGTTAATTAATTAGCTAAACTTTCACGTTATTGATAAAAGTTTAATTCTCCACCTTTTAACCAGGGGCGGACCTACGTGGTAGCGAGGGGGTTCACTCGAACCCCCTCAGCAAAAAATCACAACGTATATATAAGGTAGAAAATCTATATTTATGTACATATATTAATTTTGAACCACTTGACACAAGCTTGTTGGATAGCTTAGTGGTACTTTCTCCCTTTCTTAGGTTGTTACCACAGCCCTTGTCGCGGGTTCAATCTCCACCAGGGCTACATATTTTTTATAAATAAAATGTTTTGTATAGTTGCTACTTTATGTTCTGTATAACTATATAAAAAAAAAAAAAAACCTGCTACATATAAAAAAAAAACTTTTTAATAAGTTAAAATATAAAATCAACAAAAAAAACTTAAAAACCTTTTTTTCTTTTTCCTATATATTAGCACGTCCCTTGAAATTATATTTTATTGACTTATTCACATATTTATATTTTTTGAACCGCGAAGAAAATTCCTGAATTGGCCACTCCTTTTAACCCAGTTTCCTATGTCCCTTTCCCTACCCCATATGTAACCAAAAAATTTACGAAAGAGATTGTCCACGTGCTACCATTGTTCTTACCTTATACGGAATAACAAAAGTCCTCGTCCCGTGAAAATTTTGTTAAGAAAATAACGCCTATAGACAAAAATTAAGCAGTGTTTTTTTTTGTTTTGTTCATAACACGGGTTCTAACTTATTCAAACCATAACAGAAACATCAGACAAAGCTAATTGAAAGCCAAGTCACGGGCACTAATCAAGACAAAACCTAAAACTACACATATTCTCCCACTGCCTCATCCACCTCAAGCCAACGATAAAGACGAATACAAAATTTAATTATTATAAATGTTGATCAAGAATGTAAATTTTAAAATGTATATTTAACGCTAGTTTAATTTTATGTTTATTTTTAAACACATATTTTGGATTCGACTCTAGACCACTGATCTCAATCAGTATTATGATTATGAGTTCTACACAATTTAGTAACTATAAACTATGTTGCTCGGACTCTTCAAAAATATCAACGGATGCGTGTCGGATTCGTCAAAACTAGTGTATTTTTGAAGAATCCGACACGGGTGCGCCATCGAAAGCGAAGAATCCGCGCAACGTAGACTATAAGTTAAATTCTGTATCTGTTTTAAAATTTTTATGTATAAATAAATCTTTAGAAATCCGATAAAGGATTATAATCCAAAACCTATACATCAACTTAGAGTTTTGATTCCGCCACTAATCTCAAAAATAGCATTACACTTTCAAATATGCTCGATTGGATGGTTAATCATGATTCAGGTCATTAAATCGCTCCAATACGCTGCCTTGCCCTACTAACAATGATGCATATCAAGCAAATATTTTGTCATGGTTTTAGTTTTTGTTTATGGGGCAAACAATTACGTAATAACTAATATAACCTATGAAAAGGACACCGCTTTATCAATTTATAACTGGAAATTTGTACAGAATATGCCACAGGAGCTAGCTACTATTCAAAATCAAGAAGAGTACACTACGTTTCTTTCGTTCCATCCTTCATGATATATTAGTTTCTTATTATTTTGGTAAACTCATGATATATTTGTTAATTAGTTCAGTCAAATACCTCTTATGATTAATGCTATAAAATAGTTTTCTGAGTGGATGTATCAAAATCTTAAACAATACTACATTCGTTCCTTGTTAACTGTCATTTTAGCTCCAAAATTCTCTCAAAATAATTGTCACTTTAGGAATTTATGACTAAAATTGATAATTGTATCCAATTATATCCTTAATATTAAAGCACTCGTTCTTTTCAAATACAGTTCATTTGAAAAACATTCACTAACAGAGGTAACTTAACAAACTATACCATATATATTTATTACATTCTAGTGGATGTAAAAAGAATTAAAACGACTGTTAAAATAGAATGGAGGATGTAAATAAATGGACAAACGAAGTAATTAACGTGATGTGGTATAATCAAGCTTCTCTATAAATTATAATGGTGTCGTTTGTTCAAATATAACTTTTAGCTATATTGCAAGATGTTGTTTTAGAAAATATATAATACACAACAATATAACATGAAAGTTGATATTAAATAAAATTTAATTTGATGTTATAATTAATGAAATATATATATATATATATTGACTAATGAGAATGATTGTTATGACGAAGTCAAACTGTATCAACAAAGCATATACGATGAGAGCATCACCATAAATACAAATGCATTAAAGAGGATGAGAGAATTTCAAACTCACCAAAAGACCAATAAGGCATTGGAGCAGGCCTGCCTATGAAGGAAGTATACTGATCAACGACATCAAGAGGCGTAGGACCAGAAAAGAAGTAAAAGTCCAAAACACCTCCAATCACTTTGTATGTTAAAGAATCACCCCGGTAAAGCACATCCATCCCATTGCTATTTAGTAACAAAACTGCATGGGCATTTCCTACTCCATTCACATTCCTCAAATCCATATACATAGGGTGGGAACCGTACAAATCCATATTTAAATTAATAGCTGGTTGATCAGTTGTGTACAGAGTGTAAGGGTCATTTGGGTAAAGTTTAATACCATGAGGCTGTGTATTTTCACCAAGGCCATATAGAGAAGAATCTTTGGGCAATTTTGTGGATATTTCAAGATATTGGTCTTTGAAAACCAAATTGCTATATGGATCTGAATCATCAGAACTCGAATTGAAAATGGTCTGTCCATTTGATTTTCTTTTCACAGAAAAACTAAAAGGGTCATTTTTGTAATTGAATATTAACTCGCTCCCTGAATATTCTGATTCCGCTACTAGAAAAAGGTTCTTTCTTGGTCTACCAACATTTTGTTTCAATGATGGGGGCGTGTTTCTTTGTAATAAATTGTAAGGAACCTCCCATCTCTGTTCTTCTACGTCAGTTATGTGAATCCTCAAATGATCCTCTGTCTCATGCCTGAATAATAATCACAAAATCAACATAAAAATATAATTTCTTTGTCAAGAATTATGTTCATGTTGTAGGAATACATGTCTGTCTAATAATCACCAAATTGACATAAGGATTCAAAAAGAATTTCAAGAAGAGTTAGTCAAAAACACATCTAGACTATCACTTTTTCATTAGTTTCATCCTTCCACTGTCGGTTGTTCTCTTTATCTACCTTATGAATCATCCCTTTTGTACTAAAGCAGAACTGGATACTGAGATGGCCAAATATTTCTTCTCAATTGACCGCAGGTGCGTGTATTAAGGCTAACTCAGCGTCAAAGTGTGTTTAAATACAAAGTTAGTGATTATTGAGATATAAAACTCGAGAAAAGGTAATAGCTTAGGTAGCTAAATAGAACAATAGATACTTGACATATGAAACTCGAAAAAAATGATAATTCAGATATGCGTTTTATCATTAGCTCTTTCAAGAATGATGTTTATATCCGGATAATAATCACAAATTTGACATAAAGTCAACTTTTTTTCTTCAAGAATGATGGTCATGTCTGGTAATAATCACAAACATGCCATAAAGATTCAACTTTTTATTTCAAGAATGATGTTTCATGCAAATCCAAGACTTGATTTTTTTTTTCCTTTTTATTGGAACAAGGAAAATACTTACTTAACATAGAGCTGCAAATGAGGGATATCTGGTCCATAGATATTGTTCTTTTCCTTGACTTGGAGGTGACCTATGAGGCCTCCATCTGGTGATTTTTCTATGGAGATTAACTTGTAACCTTGGCCAATCTTGACTGAAGTTGTGGAGACAAAATTAACACCAACTATACATAGAATCAAGATTACTAAGGAAGTAAGAGAAGATGGTGTTAAGAAGGAAAAGAAAAACATGATTTTGTAGTGAAAGAATCAACTAGCAAGGAGCCTCTATGTGGCACTTGGCAAGAGTGAATCTTAGAGGTTTTTGGGACTTATAAATAAGGAAAGTTTTCTTTGCACTATCCGTGTATTGTTAACTTATTATACCATATATAACAGATAATATATCTTATTTTTTAGGTTGTTAATTTACAGTTTTTTTTTTTGGTTTCCTATCCGATGTCTGATGCCCGCATTGGAGCCCCGACTAATCCGGATCTCTCGTTGCAGGGCCCATTAAGGTGGCAGCGCTCCCAACAGAGTTTTCTCCATACCTAAGGTCAAACCCCCGACCTTTGGTTAAGTGTGGAATAGTCTCATCCACTGCACCACAACCCATGTTGGTGTTAATTTACAGTTTATGGATACTACCTATGTGATTAACTCGGTATTCTATAAGAGAAACAAAGAAGAAAATTTAACCTAAATAATTATCCACCTAATTGCTTAAACTAATAATACCTATGAATACATAATATAAAGATAATTCATGTATAATTTATGTATGCCCGTTAAAAAAAGTAAACTTGCAATCGATAGGTTTGTTATAAATATATTACAATATATAGTGAATGTCTACTTTACCTTGTATAGTGAATGTCTACTTTACTATATATAGTGTATGTCTATTTATGAAATAGTTAGAAACCCCAAGGTTAGTATTTCCTATAAATAAATGGGGTTTCATTCATTGTAATTCTCTCCTCAAGAATCCCCATAATAAAGGAGTCTCATCTCTTCTCTCTCTATTCTTCTTCTTTTTTTGCTTTATATTTCATAACACGTTATCAGCACGAGACTCTGCCGTCTTAAATTTGAAGGCTAAGATATTATTTTCTTTCTTCTCATATTGCTAATAATCTTGCAAAATTTGAGTTCGTTGCCTCGAGTAAGAACTACCTTTAATGAGTATTGAATGCTGAAATTCACTTAGATGCTATGGGTCTTGGAGACACCATAAAGAAAGAAAATACAACATCTCATCAAAATCATGCTAAGGCTATGATTTTCTTGCGTCATCATCTTGACGAAATTCTAAAAATTGAATACCTTACTACTAAGGATCCACTTGTTTTGTGGAATAGCCTAAAACAAAGACTTGATCACTTGAAGATGGTCATCCTCCCAAAAGCACGATATGAATGCATACACTATGAAAATAAGATGTTGGGTTCAAACCTCATTGATTTATTGCTTAAGACGCCTTTATATAGATAAGACATCGAGCTTGAATCTCAATACACTATATTGTTGATATAATGATGGTTAAGGAAAAATAATATATTTTTGTGAAAAGTCATGGAAGAAACATGTCTTATTGAATATGCTCCATTCCCTAAAGTGAATGTGATAGAAATGCTTAATATGTCTTAAAGAAGACAAGTAATTCAACGTACGAATATAAGCGTGGAGGGACAATATTATAATAATTATCAAAAGTGATAATATTTTCACACACTTATTATGATTATAATATATGTTATAGAAAATTTCTCTACAACTATATGTATTCCTTCATTTGCTCCTAAATTGTAAAGCTCCGAAATCTGATTCCCGGGACGCCATATGGTGCTCCAAACTATAAGTAGTGCTGAGCTAATCCTGGCTGCCTTATACTAAATCTAAATCTCAAAATAGGGAGATATGAATGTAAAATCATAATAAATACAAAAAATTGTCTTAATTATCTGAGTATATCTAAAAATACTAATCTCATCAGTCTGATAAAGCAAATACTGAAAATCTGAATGCTGCAACAAAAATCTAAAACTGAATCTAGTAGTCTGACAAGCCTCTACTGACTGAATCTAGAGAGAGACTGGGACATATCCCAGCTAACTCAAACTGTTTGGAATGAATACTGAATCCTTTACTAATAAACTAAAAATCTGAATAACTAAGTCCCCGAACTATGATGACTCACCAACTGCAGAAATGTAGATGAGATGCTCGAAAATCACTCAAGCTACTGAGACTGAGTACCTGAACCTATATTATGAAATAATGTAGCACATAGACATATATGTGGATCAGTACTTTGGGAAGATACTAAGCATATAGGGGTGAATGCAATAAGTAAGCATGAACATACATATTTAAGAAATCTGAAAAGTGAAGATCATAAATCATGAACAATAAAGCATATAGTATAAATCTTGTAAGCCTTTACACTTAGTTCTGAAATCTGTATTCTATTCTTATTCTCAAATCATACAGGCTAAGTGAAATCTGTAAGTTTGTATTTGAAGGCTTATGTAAAGCAATATTTTAAACTCAAGAACTTTAAAGCAGTAGAAAAAATACTTTATCTTAATGGTTTAAAAATCTAAAAACTCATTTTGCATTGGAGATTCTTATAACCGACATAAACCGTGTGAGCATTCATAGAGTCCAATGTTCTTGTACCTCTAAGGAGGAATCCTCACATTGGGGAAAGGAGTCATACTCTTTCCAGGGATTATAACCTAAGTGATCACATATCTATCATCCACGTAGAAGTGGGAACAATCTAAATCATATGTTGGCACGTAGTTCTAGAGTATGAAACCGTAGTAACGTACCCATCTCGGTGATAAATACCACTTCCATTAAATATGTATGCTCATTCTAATGGAAATCCACTTTTAAAATAGTATAATGGGTTATAATGAAAACCAACTGTATATCTATAAAGCTAAATCTGCAATCTGAATTTGAAAAGTGGATTTCATATCGATTCTGAAACCAAAAGGTCAAATCTTTATCAATAATCTGAACAGAATCTAGTCATAAAGTCCTCATAGCACAATCAATCTTGAAATAACAATACTCATTAGGGATTAGTGACCCATGCATCAATTTCATGTTAAAACATCATAATATTCCTGCTTGGTAATGTAAACATTGATAAATTAATTTAAAATCTGAAAATTTCTGTAATATGCATGAAAATATGAACATAATCATGTGATTCAATTTATAAATTACCGGAAATCTCATAATCTCATAAATAGAAATATTGGGTATAAACCCTATCTTTAATTTCATGGGAAATCACATAAAAATTCAGTAAATTTGTAATTAAAATAAGTTTTAGGCACAAGGATGAAAGGGTTGTCCTTGTTCATAACCCTATATACCTCAATTGATGAACAAGATGCTAAGGCTTGAATTTCGGATCCCTATTGATGCTTTAAAATTTGAATTCTTGGAGTTCTTGAGTTAGAAATCCTTAATTTTGAATTAACTTGGAGAATTAGTGGAGGAATTGAATTCCTTGGGGAGTAAGCTTTGATGATCTAGGATTTTGTTTAAGAGTATTTTGGTGAAAAGTGGGTATAATATGCTTAGGATGGGTTAAATGATCTGTTATTCACGACTTGGGGCTAGAAAAAGACCAAAGAGACCCTTTTTAAAATTTTACTCGGACTGCAAAAATTCTCGAAATTGGCATACGGTGGACATACCGTTATCGCGGTGGCCTACTGGAAACGGCCAACTGGGACCTGGAAAATCATCTCCATATTGAGATATCATGGTACACTTCTGAACTGGCATTTTGTCCATCTCCGCGACGCGACATTATCGCAGAGGCTCATTAGAAAGTGACAATTATGGAATGGGACATCACCGTGATGCAGTGGAATCACGAAATCTTATTCGAAATTGATAATTGGGATATTGGACCTCTTTGAAATACGGTACAATCATGGGGTCTCACTGGAATTTGACAATCGTTATTTAAACGATCTCCGCAACTCGCTATTGACCGAAATGACGGTGTTTTACGACTGAAACTTAAAATAGCCATAACTTCCTACTCGGTTATTGGATTTAGGCGAATCTTATATTGTTGGAAAGCTAATTCAATTTCTTACACATTAGAGGGTCTAAATCTGGAAAATTCTAAATGTATGAAAAGTCATTCCCTCTTGAAGCCAACATTTGATACTCTCAATGCTAAATTGCACTAGGAAAAGTATAGGGTGTTACAATATCTCTCCCTTGGAAACATTTGCCCTCGAATGTGGCTAGTTCGACTAAGGACATCGAGGAATCTAAGGCTATATAATAGAATACACAACTGAAATAAATTGCACAACTGAATCTAAATTATACTGAACTTCTGAGCTAATTTATGAGTGCATGAATTTTTCAATGAGGACGGCTATACAGCTGAATATAAAACTAGAAAGATACTAAATTAAGGAAGAGTATTACCTTTGACTAAATCTAGATTTATGGAGAAGAGGTGAGGGTACTTGGCTCGCATATCTGTTTCTGCTTCCCAAGTGGCACCCTCAGTAGACTAATTCCACCAAAGAACTTTGACTAAGGGAACTTTTTTGTTCCTCAGTCTACAAATCTGATGATCTAAAACCTTTACTGGAATCTCTTCATATGAAAGGCTGTTCTGAATATCTGAGCTTTCTAAAGAAACAACAACAGTGGAGTCGCTGATGCATTCTTAAGCATAGAAATATGGAATACAGGATGAACAGCTGACAAGTCTGCAGGAAACTCAAGCTCATAAGCTACTTTCCCAACACGACTCACAATTCTGTAAGAGCCAACATACTGGGGACCAAGCTTTCCCTTTTTTCCAAATATTTTCACCCCTTTCATGGGTGGAATCTTCAGATACACTGAATCACCAACCTCAAACTCGAGGTCCTTTCTCCTCATATCTGTATATGATTTCTGACGACTCTGGGCTATTTTTAATTTTTCTCTAATCAACTGAACCTTTTCTATAGTATCAAACACTGCGTCAGGCCTAAGAAAAATGGCCTCACCTACTTCAAACCAACCTATGAGTGATCTATATCTCCTTCCATAAAGAGCCTCAAACGGGGCCATTTGTATGCTAGAATGGTAACTGTTATTATAAGCGAACTCAATCAATGGCAAATGCTCATCCCAATTACCGCTAAACTCAAGAAACATTCTCTCAATATATCTTCTAGAGTTTAGATGGTTCTCTCTGCTTAACTATCCGTCTGAGGGTAGAAAGATGAACTAAGAAGGACTTGCGTACCAAGACCTTTTTGAAAGGGTCTCCAGGACTGGGAAGTGAACTGAGTACCCCTATATGAAATAATAGACAAGGAAATTCCATGAAGTCTGACTAAATTTTTGATGTACAGCTTAGCATAATCTTCTGCTATGTAAGACATGTGAACTGGCAAGAAATGTGCTGACTTAGTCAACCTGTCTACAATAACCCAAATCGAATCATGCT
Organism: Capsicum annuum; assembly: GCF_002878395.1. Classification (NCBI taxonomy): domain Eukaryota; kingdom Viridiplantae; phylum Streptophyta; class Magnoliopsida; order Solanales; family Solanaceae; genus Capsicum; species Capsicum annuum. The sequence goes on along the minus strand of NC_061121.1, from coordinate 219,931,681 downwards.
GACCACGCGAATGGGGTAAACCAGTCACAAAATCCATATTTACCTCTTCCCACTTCCAAGTGGTGATACCAAACTCTTGTATCAAACCACTAGATCTTTGGTGCTCTACCTTAACCTATTGACAAGTTGCACACTTTTCTATAAACTCTGCTATATCTTTCTTCATACCACTCCACCAATAGATTTCCCACTAATCGCGATACATCTTGGTAGAACCTGGAAGAATGGAATAACGTGCGCCATGCGCTTTAGCCATAATTCTCCATGTTAACTTATCAACACATGGCACACACAATCTTCTTTGGTATCTCGACACACCATCTCCCCCTTGGGAGAAAACCTCTACTTTTTGATCTTTAACTGACTCCTTCAGTTTGACCAAACTAGAATACATATCTTGCTTTTCCTTCACTTTCGAAACTAGGGAAGATTCAGAACCACTCTGAACCCAAACATTCCCTTCAGCTGAATCGACCAATCTAACACCCAACTTAGCCAATTGATGAACTTCCTGAGCTAACTCTTTCTTATTATTCTCCACATGAGCAACACTGCCCATAGATAATCTACTAAGGGCCTCTTTTACTATATTGGCCTTGCCCGGATGATACAACACACTCATAACATAATCTTTCAACAATTCTAACCACCTTCTCTGATAGAGATTCAACTCTCTCTAGGTAAATACATACTACAAACTTTTATGGTCCATGAACACATCAACGTGCACACCATAGAAATAGTGTCTCCAGATTTTCAAAGCAAACACTACCGCAGCTAACTCAAGATCATGTGTTGGGTAATCTTTTTCATGAGGCTTGAGTTGTCTAGAGGAATAACCTATGACCTTACCTCTCTCCATAAACACACAACCCAAACCAACCCTAGAGGCATCACAATAAACCACAAAACTATCTGTACCATCAGGTAATGCTAAAACTGAGGCTGAAGTGAGTCGAGTCTTCAACTCCTGAAAACTTCTCTCGCAGGAATCTGACCACAGAAACTTAGCTTTCTTTTAGGTCAATCTAGATATTGGAGACTCTATAGATGAGAAAACCTCAACAAATTATCGGTTATAAGCTGGTAGACCCAAGAAGCTCCTAACGTCTGATGGAGAGATAGGTCTAGGATAATTCCTTACGGCTTTTATCTTTTGGGAATCGACTCTAATGCGATCGGCAGAAACAACATGACTGAGAAAGTCTACTGATCTTAGCCAAAATTCACACTTTCTAAATTTAGCAAATAACTGGTGATCTTCAAGAGTCTGCAACACAATTCAAAGATAGTCTGCATGATCATCCTCACTACGAGAGTAGACAAGGATATCATCTATAAAGACTATGACAAACATGTTCAAATACTATTTGAACACTCTATTCATCAAGTCCATGAAGGCTGCTGGGGTGTTTGTAAGCCCGAAGGATATGACTAGAAACTCAAAATGACCATAATAGGTTTTGAAAGCTGTCTTTGGAATATCATATTCCCTTATTTTAAGCTGATGATAGCCAAATTTGAGGTCTATCCTTGAGAAATAACTTGCACCTTAGAGTTGATCAAATAAGTTATCAATTCTAGAAAGGGGGTATTTGTTTTTTATCGTAACTTTTTTCAGCTGACGATAGTCAATGCACATGCATAAAGAACCATCTTTCTTTCACACGAATGGGATGGGAGTGCCCCATGGAGAAATACTAGGCCTTATGAAACCTTTATCTAAACGATCTTTAAGCTACTTCTTTAAATCTTTAAGTTTGGCCGGAGCCATATGATAAGGAGGAATGGATATGGGCTGAGTATATGAAAGAAGGTCAATACTGAATTCTATCTCTCTATCAGGAGATGCCCTTGGGAGATCTTCTGGGAAAACTTCAGGAAACTCATTGACCACTCAGACGGACTGAATTGTTGGAGTCTTAGACGTATTGTCTTTAACTTGAACTAGATGATAGATACATTCTTTGGAAATTAACTTTTTGGCTTTAAGATAAGATATGAAATGACTCTTGGGAGACACTGAATTCCTTGACCACTCAAAGACTGGCTCATCTGGGAACTAAAACTTCACCAATCGAGTGCGATAATCTATGGTTGCATAACAAAAATAGAGCCAATCCATACCAAGAATAAGGCCAAAATCAAACATACCTAACTCTATTAAGTTTGCTAACATGACCTTATGAACGAAAGTGATAGGACACTTTTTGTAAATCTTCTTGGCAATAACTGACTCACCTACTGGGGTAGAAACTAAGAAAGGCTCAAGATTTTTTCAGAACTTATCTCAAAATTTGCAGTAACTAATGGGGTCACATAAGATAAACTCGACCCAGGGTCTAACAATACATGAACATCAAGATGGAAGACACGAAGTATACCAGTAACAACATCTGGGGAACACTCCTACTCTTGATAGGCTGGCAAAACATAAAATCAATTCTGGTACTGACCGCCACCGGTACTAGATAAAATGCCCTGAGGAGAGACTGGGCGACGTAGAAGAGCTGGTGCACTAGTATCCTGAGTCTGGGGAAGAATATCCCTATATCCCTATCTAGCATACGGGCACTCTCTGATTTCGTGACCCATCTGGCCACAACCATAACAACCTTTCTAACCCCATAAATAGTCACTTGCATTATTCTAACCATACTTAGCATATAAGGGATAAATGGGTTTCCCACTTATACTATTCTAAGATTTGTACATAGACGACCTACTATAATATCTCGGGAAATTTTCCATTAAAATTTTGTGTGTAAACATGTTGGGTTCTATCTTCTAGAATGAATTATAAATTTTTCGTATGGAATGTCTTAGATTATGACCCACCATTGCGTACAGCATCAAATAATCTTTCCAACAATATGTGGATCATCCAAAACGGACACCCGAGCGACGAGTTATGAACATTCCGATTGAATCGTGAACAGTAGTGAATAGTAAAACATGCAGGAAAAAGTATTGAGGCTTGATGTATTTTTGCTCCAACTTTAAATGATCATAATTCCTTGTACATAATGATCTAGGTGATGTACTATATATCAACAGAAATCTCTACGAGTCCTTTTTCCAATAAAATTAGTTTCATTCAATTTGTCTATTGGAGCAAAAAGTTATGGTCGATCTACTTCAGCCTATCAAAAGCAAATTTTTGGGTCAACTTCAAATGATCATATCTCCTCGTACACAATGATCTGGGTAAGATACTATATATCAATGGAAATATAAGAGAGTCCTCTTTCTAATGAAATTAGTTTCATCCAATTTGGATATCGGAGTAAAACGTTATGGTTGATCTACTTCAGATTATCAAAACAGTCCACCAACGGATAGATTTGAGAATTATTTGATTTTTAGGGGCGTTTTGGTCATTCCCCCTCACCCAAAACCCATCCAAACCCTATATTAAAGCCTATTAGAAGCATTATATGTTGTATTTCATCAAATTCCCTAAAAAAAAACCCTAAGCTCCTATATCCAACTTCAAGAACGTCCAAAGCTCACCATTAATTCTGCAAATTTATTCAAGATTCCAAGTTCCTAGTTCAAGAACTCCAAGAACCATCATTCAAAGGCATGATTAACATCTCAAAAATGAGTATCGATCTAAAGTTCATCATTCAAGGTATGTGGGGTTTTTCAACAACAACTCGCTTTAGTTCATGTGCCCAAAAGTAATTTTCTTTACAAAGGCATGATTTTTATTTGATTTTTATGAATTTGAAGCATGAACCCATATTTTATGATGATTATTATAAAATCTTTATGTTTATGATTTTGAAAGATGAATTTACATGTGTGGAGATATAAAGCATGAATCTTGAACGATATTTATCATGATTTTGATATTTGGGTTGTGAATCCCCATTAGAAATTGTGTTTTTTTGAGAAAGTGTGTGTTATAAGCATGTTGATGTTGAATATTTGAGATATTTTGAATGATTTGATCTTTTGGTCTTAATGGAGTTGTTTTGAACTCGAGTGTGAAAGAAATCCACAACGTGGTTGATTTTGATAGATGGGAAGCATGATGGCTCCCGATGTATATTTATATATTACTGAAATTGTTTTGTTGTGGATTGTGTTTGAAATAATTTGAGCTAAGTCCGAGAGAAATCTTTAGCACCGAGTGGGAGGTATAAAGCGACCTTACTTCCCTAGAACTACATGCCCCCGTAGGAGTGAGCCTGAGGTTGATTTATATAGTGATCACTAGTTTGTGTGGATTTGATATCGATAGTTCTACTCTGATGGCAAGGATAGGACGGCTCTCTCCAATGTGGGTTGTACATTGAACTCCATGTAGCTCACATGGTTTATGTCGGTTATAGGATCTCCCAGTGTGTGTGTGTTTCCTTGTGTCTATGGTGAATAGTGAAGTGATTTGAAAGTAGAATTGTGAAAGTTATTCTTTCGAAAGATTTAAATGATATTTACATTATGAGAATTGATATTCTTGATGAACTGAAAGTGATTGACAAATTATATGATGACTCACATGTGTTATCGTATTTATTTCATCCTCTCATGATTATGATGATTTTCTTCGGGCTATGTGAGTCTTTCATACATCCTGCATATTTCTTATAAATATTTATGATGATGATGTTTATACAACTGCATATACCCCCATATATTCGGTCCCTTTCCATGGTACTGACCTACATCTTCGAATATGGGCTGTATTTTCTCGGAATGTAGGTTCAGGTGCTCAGTTCCAGGTTTGACAGTGATTCTTCGGGCACACTGTTCTATATCCTCTATTATGGTGAGTCCTCATGTTCCGAGGACGTGATGTCTGATATTGGTTTCACGGAATTGTTTACATTTGATAACTAAGTATGAGTCAGTTGGGGCATGTCTCAATGGCTCGCTGGTTTTATTGATTTTCTTAGAGGCTTGTCAGACTAGTATAGATGTTGGGAGTTGACTAATAAGTCGTATTTTGTTATCTTTTTGAAATTCTTTTATTTTGATTTGTGTTGAACTGAATGAAAATGGCTCAAAGGTTTATCTTGGGGCTACTCGTAGCCTCAAGCACCGCGTGAAACTCCGGGACCCATTTTCTAGGGCGTTACACTTACCCTACTGCTTTTGTCTATTTTTAGGTACAGGAGCTCTAGCTAAAGAAGGTGCGGGCATAGATGACTGATTCTAAAATTGTGAACGATTTTCTCCTCCAGACCTATTCTGACCATAATTAAACTGCCCTGTCCTAGCCTTCTTGTTTCCCATCTCTGTACCCTTCAACTTCTCTGCCTCTATCTGTTGGGCATGAATTACCAACCTAGCAAGATTCATATCCCTAATAAGTATAGAATTCATACACTCCTTAACGACCAATCTAGACACATCGGTCATAAACTTACTCATGTTTAACCTAGGGTCCGCCATTTGATCAATGGCATACTTAGATAACTAGTTGAACTTGAGGCAATACTCTTTCACTAACATTAAGCCTTGCCTCAGGTTCATGAATTTTTCTATCTTAGCTTTCCTCATCTGACGTGGGAGGAACTTGTCTAAGAATGCATCCTGAAATATCTGCCAAGTCATGGGAGCTGCATCCTCCCCTCTACTTTTCTTCCACATCACCACCTTATCAGATGCAATATTCTTCAGCCTATAGGATGCTAATTCTACACACTTCTCTTTCAAAACATGCATAATTTAGGCGATATTATTCACCTCATCTAGGTAAAACTGTGGCTAAGTCCTTATTTTGTTGAAGTGGGACAACAGCTGATGATTTCCCTGATCATTAGGTGTTACAGCTTGGTCTAGCGCCTGAAAGGCAGCCCAAAACTCTGCATATGACACATTCTTAGTCAAAGGATCTGCGGGCTGAGGTGGTTGGTTATTATTTTTGTGTGCATTAGCTTGGCGAGGTGGCATTTTCTGTTATGTGAAAGCATGATTTAGAAGCAGATATAGACACTGAATGCACGATAGATCATGAAAGAAGAGATGATTTTCTAAAATGCTCCATGGCCTCTTGCTCATAGATGTGGCATGCTTCACATCGATGATCAAGACACTACGTAATGCGGCATGTTTGACTCTCTAAGACTATCTAAACCTTAAGCTCTGATACCAAGTTTGTAACACCTCAAAATCTGATTCCCTGATTACCACATGGGGCTCTGAACTATAACTAGTCCTGAGCTAACACTGGCTGCCTTCTACTAAATATGAATCTCAAAATAAGGAGATATGAATGTAAAATCATAATAAATATAGAAAACTGTCTGAATTGTCTGAGTATATCTAAAAATACTAATATCATCAGTCTGATAAAGCAAATACTAAACATCTGAATGCTACAATAAAAATTTAAAATTGAATCTAGTAGTCCGACAAGCCTCTACTGACTGAATCTAGAGTCACTAGGACAGGCCTCGGCTGACTCAAACTTTCGGGAATGTATACTGAATTCTCTACTAATAAACTAAAAATCTGAGTAACTAAGTCCCCAAACTATGAGGACTCACCAACTATAGAGACATAGATGAGATGCTCAAAAATCACTCACTCTGCTGAGACTGAGCACCTGAACCTACATTATGAGACAATGTATCACATAGACATATGTGGATCAGTACTTTGGGAATGTACTGAGCATATGGGAGTGAATGCAATAAGTAAGTAAAATCAACACAACTTATAAAATCATGCATGCTAAAGGTAAATAACTCACAACGGCTTGAGAAATCTGAAAACTGAAGATCATAAATCATGAAAAATAAATCACATAGTATAAATCTTGTGAGCCTTTACACTTTATTCTGAAATCTGTATTCTGTTCTTATTCTCAAATCATACAGGCTAAGTGAAATCTGTAAGTCTATATTTGAAGGCTTATGTAAGCAATATTTTAAACTCAAGAACTTTAACGCAGTAGAGATAATACTTTATCGTAATAGTTTAGAAATCTAAAAACTTATTTTGCATAGGAGATTCTTCTAACTGACATAAACCATGTGAGCATTCATGGAGTCCAATGTTCTTGTCCCCCTAAGGAGGAATCCTCACGTTGGGGAGAGGATTCATACTCTTGCCAGAGAGTAAACCTATCTAAATGATCACATATCTATCATTCACGTAGAAGTGGGATAATCTAAATCCTATATTGGCTCGTAGTTCTAGAGTATGAAACCTTAGTAACGTACCCATCTCGGTGATAAATACCACTTCCATTAAATATGTATGCTCATTCTGATAGAAATCCACTTTTAAAATAATATAATGGTTTATAATGAAAACCAAATTTATATCTGTAAAGCTAAATCTGTAATCTGAATCTGTATAGTGGATTTCATATCTATTCTGAGACCAAAAGGTCAAATCTTTATCACTAATCTAAAAAGAATATAGTCATAAAGTGCTCATAACATAATCAATCTTGAAATGACAATACTCATTAGGACCTAGTGACTCATGCATCAATTTCATGTTAAAACATCATAATATTCTCGTTTGGTAACGTAAACATTGATAAATTATTTTAAAATCTGGAATTTTTTGCAATATGCATGAAAATATGAACATAGTCATGTAATTCAACATGTAAATTACTGAAAATCGCATAATCTCATAAATAGCAATATTGGGTATAAACCCTAACTTTAATTTCATGGGAAATCATATAAAAATTCAGTAAATTTGTAATTAAAATAAGCTTTGGGCACAAAGACGAAAGGATTGTCCTTGTTCATTACCCCACATACCTCAATTGATGAAATAGATGCTAAGGCTTGAATCTTGGATCCCTATTGATGCTTTAAAAGTTGAATTCTTGGAGTTCTTGAGTTGGAAATCCTTAATCTTGAATTACCTTTGAGAATTCGTAGAGGAATTGGACTCCTTGGAGAGTAAGCTTTAATGATCTAGGGTTTTATTTAAGAGTATTTTGATAAAAAGTGGGTATAATATGCTTAGGATGGGTTAAATGATCTATTATTCACGACTTGGGGCTAGAAAAAGAACAAAGAGTCCCTTTTTAAAATTTTACTTGGACTGAAAAAATTCTCGAAATTGGCCTAGGCGCGGTGCGCTGTTTTCACGGTGGCCTACTGTAAACGGCCAACTGGGACCTGGAAAATTACTGTGAGGTATAGAAATCGCAGCACACTTCGAAACTGCCATTTTGGCCACCTTCGCGATCCTTCATTCTCGCGGAGGCTCACTAGAAAGTGAGAATTGTGGAATGGGCCATCATCGCGACGCGATGGAATCACGAAATTTTACTGGAAATTGAAAATTGCGATATTGGACCTCTTCGTAATGCTATACAATTGCAGGGTCCCATTGTAATTTGACAATCGTTATTTAAATGGTCTCCGCGACGCGCTAGTGACTAAAATGACGGTGTTTTACGACTGAAACTCAAAATAGTCATAACTTCCTACTCGATTGTCGGATTTAGGAGAATCTTATATCGTTGGAAAGCTAATTCAATTTCCTACACATTGAATGGTCTAAATCTGAAAAATTATACTTGTATGAAAATTCATTCCCTCTTGAAGCTAACGCTTAATATTCTCAACACTAAATTAAACTAGAAAAAGTACGGGGTGTTACATAAATTAGCAATATCTTAAATGAGGCTATAAGCTATCATAATTTAATAGGATTAAGGCAAGATTATATTCTATTCCTGGGGAATGAGAATCTTATTAATGTAAACGTGCACTTGATTGTGATGGTATCACAACTCACCTCCGTAAGAGGCTGAATAACTGAGAAGAGTTATTTTGAAATCTACTTCTAAAGTACTAAATCTGAAATTTATTCATGTAATAATAAATCTAAAATTTACTAAAGTAAAATTTTACATGTCATGGTAAACTTGGAGTTTGCTAGAACAAAAGTTCATAAATTGACATGAATGATTGTCACATCTCAAAGATGTGCATGCTGAGTATTGAGCATATATTGAAGAATTAGAAAATTCTTCATTACTTTTAATGCTGCTTGTTCTTATGATAATTTGGTTGGACCAACTAATGTTGGGATTTGATCCCTCATAATTTAAAAAATATAAAAAATAAATAAGATCCCGTTCACCTATCATGTGATATGTTGAAAAGATGCATCAATAAGATGATCACATGTACATTCATTGTCAACCTGCATTTGACATTCATAAAGTTGCTTGCTCAATAAAATTGAGTTAAGAGCATAACTTTCAGACTGTATAATCAAGACAATTCATCTTGATGATGATGGTTTGGCATTGAATGCCTTCGATAAATAGCTAAACCATTACGAATGAGAACAAAGTTTCATGTGTTGTTCTGAAATATGATATGTTGCATACAATAGCACTTGTATGCATTAGACCAATAAATTATAATTATTTCTTCCCTCACAATTTGTTCAAGGTCAGGGACCAACTATTCCATCTAATAGTTTTGATATGTGGTATACGATTAATGAATATACCATGTTGCACAAAGATGGATTCCTAAAAAAAAGAATGGAGGATGAATGCTAGTTTTCCTAACATAAGGGGGAGATTATAAGAAGTTATAAAATATGTTAGGAATTATCATCAGATCCTCATTTAAAAGATAATTCAAGTCAAATGTCAAAAGCATCTCATATTAAGCTGCAAGTGCTTCTATTTTGTGTCCCAAAAGGACAAAGTCTACACATATGTAAAGCGTGGTAGACCAATCGGTTCCACATGAAATAATCCTTGAAAATAATATGGAGCAAATAATCATAACAAGAAGGCAATGTGCTCTTGAAGAGCCTACGACATAACACTTCATGAAACCTTATGAGAGGTTTAGGTACCTAAAATTAATGAAGTGATGAGATCTCAAAATGTTATGTCACATTATAAACCAATATAAAATGATATATCATCAATGATATCTTTGATACAATATTGGTACAATATTGAAAAATATTACGAGGATCTGAATTCTACGTTAATTTAAGCATGCTAACGTAGAAAATTTATCAAGTGACATAAAAGGATGCATCTTGGTAAGCGTAAAGTTTATTTGATTTGCAGTCTAGACACTTGAAGATGCCATACATATTGATATTGTCACTTGACGAAAATTCATATGAAAATTTCTAAAGGATTCAAAATGCCTGAAGTATATAAAGTTTCTAGGAAACTTGTTTATTATCCTTATGAGGGATAAATTAATGGTTTGAAAACCATTGAAACTCTTGGAGAGTTTTCAAAAGCAATAAGATCATTTGCTGAAATGTGAAACATACTGAATTGGATAGGTCCTAAAGTACCATATCTTAGTCCAATTGGTGTACTAATGTATCTTGAAAATACTAAAAGGCCTGATATAGCTTTTAATAGTTAATTTTTAGCAAGATATAGTTCTACTCCTATTACGAGACATCGAAATGAGATCGAACACATGATCTTATTTTATTCTAAAGATTGTAGTCTCGATCTTGTTGGTTATGCTGATGCTAGGTACTTATCTGACCCGCATAAATCTCGATCTCAAATAGGCTATGTGTTCATATGTGGAGGTACTGCCATATCTTGGAGATCTACAAAGCAATCTATCATAACCACCTTATCGAACCCTACTGAGATTATAGCTATTCATGAATCAAGCCAAGAATGTGTGTAGTTGAGGTTCATAATACATCTCATTCGAGAAAAAATGTGGTTTGAAATGTGATAAAGTACCTATGATTTTTTATGAGTATAATGCAGCATGCACAACACAACTTAATGGAGGACTCAAGGAGATAAAATGAAGCACATTTTGCCAAAACTTTTCTATATACACGAGCTACAAGAATGGTGATATTACATGTAATATATTCGTTCAAGTTACAATGTGGTTGAGTTATTCAACAAGTCCCCTCCAATTGCAACTTTTAAGAAGATGGTACACAAAATTAGGATGCAAATGTTCAAGGATGTTCTCATTAGGGGGAGTTAATACATATTGTACTCTTTTTCTCTTTTGAGGTTTTGTCCCACTAAGTTTTCCTTATAAGATTTTTAATAAGGCATCCTATATATTGTTAGCAATTTGTACTCTTTTTCCTCCATTAATTTTTTTTTCATGATTTTTTCTAGTAAGGTTTTAACGAGACACATTATCTATCAATTAGACATTCAAGAGGGAGTGTTATAAATATAGTACAATATATAGTGAATGTCTACTTTACCATCTATAGTGAATGTCTACTTTACCATATATAGTGTATGTCTATTTATGAAAAAGTTAGAAACCCCAAGGTTAGTATTCCCCTATAAATAAATGGGGTTTCATTCATTGTAATTCTCTCCTCAAGAATCCTCATGAGAAATAAAGAAGTCTCATCTCTTCTCTCTATATTCTTCTTCTTTGCTTTATATTTCATAATAAGGTTATTTATATAAGGATTCCCATTCTTTTACAATACTTATCAAGACCTTGCCCAATCTTAGATAGAGTTGTGACTTGGAGAAAATTCCTCATATTCTCACTCAACTTAGGAAAGTATCCGACTAAAGTCATTTATCTTTTCTTTTTATTTCTATATTTGTTATTCAACTTTGTCTATTTTCCTTATAAATTGATAATTGCTAAAATAGTCCTTATTCTTTAGAAGAAAAATAATCAAAACAGTTCCTTAAGTTAATTATTGAATTAGAATGATCCATCTTCTTTAACAATATGATATACTAATAACTTCTTTAACTATAAAAAATAGTGCATATAATGTTAATTCAACTTTCTAGTTATAATATTAAAATAATGTAGTCCACCCAAAAATGTGATTGATATTGCTAAAAAAGCTTATATGCACTTTATTTATTTAAAAACTTAGAAGTTCAACGATAAAATAATGTTTCATATTTATTTATTTTATGATTAATCTTTATTTTTTGATACAATCATTCAAATTTAGTTGTTAGTTTCTCTTAAACATAATTGTCAGAAAATTCATAATTCGTATAGAAGATGATGAATTCCTTCAACCTCTCGGCTCTCTAGTTAGTAGAAAAACAATATATAAATATTTTAAGAAATTTCTATAATAAATAAAATATTGATGAACAACATCGTGATAATATCATAAATCAATCAACATAAAAAAAATTTTAAAAAAATTATATAATCATTGTGTAATTTAAAAATTTTAAAGTTTTTAAATATTATTTTTGTCAATCTTGTGATATTATTTGGGAAAAAAACTATACTACCTCTTCAACTTGACTTTAAAAACTAAATACATCTCCCAATTTTTATTTTTATTTTTTATTTTTAATATTATGATATGTCTTTTTAAATTTCATTACTCCCTCCGTCCCATTTTAGTTGGTCGTCTTAATAAAAATAAATGACTAATATTAATTGATCACTTGCTAAATCAAAATAGAATTAATTATTTTTTTTCATGATACCTCTACAATTCATAGTATACATTAAAATGTGATCAATTCCAATTCCAATATTCATTTCTATATCCATATCATTAATATTGCTAAAGGGTAAAATAATAAAAACTTTCATTTAATTTACGGTTTTTTAATTACTGTGTAAAATGAAATGTGCCCAACTAAAAAGGGATAGAGGGAGTATGTAATGAAGTAAAAATGTGCAAGAAGGCCTATTAATATTTCAAATAAAAGAGTAAAGACTATTTAAATTTACGGTTTAATTTAAGGGACTATTTTGCTCATATTTCTTCCAAAGAATAATAACTACTTTAGTAATTGTTAATTTGTAAGAAAAATGTACAAAGTTAAATGACATTATTTAAAAAAAAAATGTATCGTTTGAGTGACAATACGAGGAATTGGGTCTGTCATTTGTGAAATCAACTCTAGCTACACATGGAATCATGATTAGTGTTTAACCAATAAAAAGAAAATCAAGATTAGTAAGAAAGTAAGGCCTAATGGGAGAAGGTGAAAATTATAAAGAAGAGAAGAACATGGTAGTATTGTGAAAGAATCAACTATCAAGTATATATACCAACAGCAGTGGTGACGCAGTGGAAAGGGGCTGCCCCAACCTACCCAGAGGTCGAGGGTTTGATCCTGGGTATGGACAAACACTCTGTTAGGAGCTCTTCCCCAAATGGGGCCCTAGTATATATGTGTGGCTTATTATGTGTCACATGGCAAGAGTGACTGTTCAGGCTGTTTTGGCCGTTTTGGCTATGAATTTAATATATACTCTCTTTGTATCAAATTATCAGTTGTATTTTCCTTCTACGTACCTTTTATAAAAAAAATTAATGAAGAGGAGTTTTTAATTAGGGAAAATGGTCAAATTTATTCTTTTATTCTGAAAAATTAATTAAATATATCTTTTCTCATATTTTGGGGTCATATTTATCCCCACTGTCATATTTTCGGGTCAAATTTATTCCTTTACTTTAAAAAATTTGATAAATATACCCTTCATCATATTTTGGGGCTAAATTTACCCTCGATGTCATACTTTGGGGTAAAATTTATCCTAGTTGTGAAGAAACTTTTCACATGAACCCATCCTTTGATAGAAAAGTTCAAATCAATGTTAAATGCCCCCCCTTTTTTTAAAATACATTTTAATCTAATTTGTCCGACCCGATCGATCCATTAAAAAGACACAAACGAATATACCCTTCTTAGTGCATAGCTCATGAAAAATGAACTTGCACCAATGCAAACACAAATAAATGTACCTTTTCCTCGGTTCATGGATTTGCATCAATGAAGAGCACATGAAAAATGACACTTAGCGGTCAAATGCAACAGATTAAACTCATTGAATATATCTATGGATGATTGAGTTAAGATCTCTCCCTATGTGTTAATCGTTACATCTCTTCATTCTTATGTCTTTATATATAATTTGGATCTACACAAATTTTTCATCATGTCTTTTTATAAAATCTAGATGCACATAGAATTGCATATCATATTTTGAAATTTGAACATAACTGAACAGGAGCAGAGTTTGTAATACACATTTTCTCCAGCTTCATACTTCTGTGTCGTTATTCCATTTCATTCTCTTTTTTATTCATATGTAAACAACCTATCAGTGTTGCATGTTGAAAAAGATATATTTGTTCGTTGGAAAAATTCGACCAATAGAACAAAAGGAGGGGTATATTTTTTTGTATAATTTTTGTGGATCGAATCGAACGGTCACATTAGAGTATGTTTTATTTTTCAAAAAAATGACCATTTAACATTGATTTGAGCTTTTCTTAAAGGAAGGGTATATGTGAAAAAGCCCCTTAGAAATGAGGGTAAATGTGACCTCAAAGTATAACATTGAGGGTAAATTTTGCCCCAAAATATGATGAAGAGTATATTTAGCCAATTTTTCAAAGTATAGGAATAAATTTGGCCCCAAAATATGATAACGAGGGTAAATTTGACCCAAAAGTATGAAGAAAGGTATATTTAGCAATTTTTTCAAAGTATATGAGTAAAGACAAAAGGATCAAATTTACCACTTTAGATAGAAAAATTGCCTAAATATACCCTTCGCCATACTTTGGGATCAAATTTACCTTTGTTGTCATACTTTGGGGCCAAATTTACCCTCATAGATTGAAGAATTGGCTAAATATATCCTTTGTCATACTTTGGGGTTAAATTTACCCTCTTTGTCATACTTTAGAGTTAAATTTATCCTCATTGTTAAAATACTTTTCACATGTACCCTTTATTTAATAAAAAATTCAAATCAACGTTAAATGTCTCATTTTTAAAAAATAAAATACTCTTTAATTTAACACACCCGACTCGACTAAGCTCGAGCCACAAAAAAGACACAAATAAATATACTTCCTTCAGTTCTGTTGGTCAATTTTTTCCAACGAAATTATGTCATTGAATATTTATCAATGCACAACTCATAAAAATGGATCTGCATCAGTGTAAACACAAACAAATATACCCTCCTTAAGTTCATGGATCAGCATTAATGCAAAGCTCATGAAAAATGACACTTAACGGTCAAATGCAATAAATTAGGTCCACTGTATATTTTTCTAGATGATTGAGTTAAGAGGTCTCCTATGTGCCTTTCGTGACATCTCTTCATTCTTATGTCTTTATATATACAATTTGGATCTACATATATCTTTTATCATATCGTTTTCTCAGAAAATTTATTACTGATTCTAGAATCTAGATGTACATAAAATTGCATATCAAATTTTAAAATTTGAACGCCATTGAAATAGGAGCAGGGTTTGTAATAGACAGTTTCTCTAGTTTCATGCTTTTGGGATATCCCATTTCGTTTTATTTTTTGTTCATTTGTAAACAACCTACCAACGCTATATGTTAAAAGAGAAGTATATTTGTTTGTTAAAAAAATTTGACCAATGAAACTGAAGGAGGGGTAAATTTGTTTGTGTATTTTTTGTGGGTCGAATAGAACGAATTAGACTAGGGTGTGTTTTATTTTTAAAAAATGGGTTATTTAACATTGATTTGAACTTTTCTGTTAAAGAAAGGGTACAAGTGAAAAGTTTTGTTACAACGAGGGTAAATTTAAGCTCAAAGTATGACATCGAGGACAAATTTGACCACAAAGTACGATGGGGGGGGGGGTATATTTAACTAATTTTAAAAGTAGATGGATAAATCTAGCCCTAAAATATGATAACAAGGATAAATTTGACCCCAACATATGACGAAAAATATATTTAACCAATTTTTCAACATAAAGAGGTAAATTTGATCCTTTTTCCATGAGTATATTTGACCCTTTTCCCTTTTTAATTATTAGGCGCGCATTTGTGTCTTAAAATTTGATCTCTCTTTATTAATATTTACTATATTAAGGTGTTTATAATTTTCAAAAGTAATGAATATTATTAATAAGAATTAAATGGGGAATAATAATTAATTTTCTCGAATTTCTAAAGTGAAAAATAGTTGAGGAAGCTATTTTTAGAAACCACAATATATCATTTAAGATGAAAATTATAATATGCAAGTGTATTTTAATTCGTTATACAATTATTTGAGTATATACAAATTAAACTAATATTAAAGGGTCATAGAATCTATATCTATAATCTATAATTCTATAATATGTTAAAAGTGAGAAGACCCTTACAAAAGTGATTTGAACTTTTTGCCCTTCATTAAAAGACTCTTCCTTAGACAAAACTATCTTTTTACTATTTGTAACTTATTATTTAATTATTTTTTATTATATTAACGAGACTTCCTAAAATATATGAGACTCCTAAAATATATGGTAGAAAAATTAATTAATATTTTCCTTTTTACTAGACTTTCTAAAATATGTGGGACTCCTCAATATATGGTACGAGAATTAATTAATATTTTTCTTTTTACTGTTCAATTAGAAAAATATCCCTAAAATATGACTCTATTAAGAAAATAATTCTATAAATATTGAGATGTACATTAAACTAGAGAATAAACCGGTTTGCTTATTGGGAGGATACGATTGATGCTCATCTAACTTGATTTGATTGCATGTCTAGATTGGTGAATGTTTGATTTTCTAACCCTAAACTTCTTCATTGTTTTTGTCAGTATAATAGAATTCAACGCGTGTGTATATATATATCTTCTTTGTTTTCATTCAAAATCAATCTTTAGGGTCAAAATTTTCGCTCAGACAAGAATTAGTTGGATCAAAATCGAAACTTTGTGATCACTATTATAATTTTTTTTATAATTTACAGATCGTAGATGAATGTCGGTTGACTTCGAAGAATTTCTTGTGTCAAGGTTAGGTTTAATTATATTGTTTTGATATCTTTATTGTCTTATTGTTTTATTTTAATTTACAGATGCTAGATGAATGTGGGTCAGCTTTGAAGTTTTTTTTTAGGTAAAAGTTAGGTTTAATTGTATTATCGTAATATGTCTATTAGTTTGTTATTTTGTGGTAGTTTACAGTTCGTAGATGAATCTCGATCGGCTTTGAGAAATTTTTGTTTGTAAAATTTAAGTTTAATTATATTGTTTTGATATCACTTTTATCGTATTATTTTTTTTAGTTTACAGGTGATAGATAAATGTTGGTCGGTTTTGAGAAATTTTTTAATGTAAAGGTTAGGTTTAGTTGTATTGGTTTAATATCTCTATTATTGTATTATTTTGTTATTGTTTACAGGTGGTAGATGAGAATCCGACGACTTTGAGAAAATTTTTGTGTGTAAAGATTAAATTTAATTGTATTATTTTGATGTCTCTATCATTATATTGTTTTGTTGCAATTTACAGATCATAGATGAATGTCGATCGATTTTTAAAAATATATTTAGTAAAAATTAGGTTTAATAAATAAATTCTCCATCTTCACATACTCAAAAGATATTAAACTTAGTTATTATATTCATCTAATATCCTATTTAATGTAATATGTAAACTCATTAAAGTAAGATACACGCGCAAGACACGTATACCTAAACTGGTACTTATGATATAGATGAAGATTGATTCATCACACAATCACTTCCAAATTATCATGCGATTCTGATGTTCATTTGGTCCTACCAATCTCTTTTGGTTTACCTTCCTTTATTCCTACTCCCAACTTGGGGTAATGGGGCGGTGTGAGAGTGCTATGATTTAATGACTATGATTTACATTTTGTAATTTTTGTAAATTTTATTAATATTTATAAGTTATTAATTTAAAAAATTAAAATTTAAAATTTATTAACCTTAAATTGTGCATCGCCCAATCATCCAATATATTATATATGGATACTTGTAAGTTCTGATCACTTTTTTTTTTTATGGTTAACTACTTCTAATCACTTTACCATGAGAGCCTGCAATATAAAATTTCATCTTGTCGTACCAATGCATGTTTAAAGTGAATCATCTTTCATTTTTTCGTGATCTGCCATCATAAAGCATGAAGAGTCTTATGAAATAGGCAGTGAGCACAATGGAAGAATTGACAACTCCAATAATCTTAATTAGATGAGTTTATTGTAATAACAAATCATTTTTTGGTGATTTGGTTAGTAAAGCTGAAATATAATTCAAAGTCTACTCCGCTATCTCTCCACGATAATATTATCATCGGAGATGAGTAGATGACGTAGCGTTATTGTGAGCTAATTTGGTCACTGAATATTTCATTTCTTCTAGAAATCATCCATAATATTTCATGGTGCTTTGGTGGAGTGAATAAAATACTTTTAAAAGTAAATAGAAAAAAAAAATTATTAGGTTCATTTACTAAACACATATAATGTATTTACTAAATTCGTGTGAACAACAAATGTGTGTAAAGGAAATTATGAGCATACACTTGCAAAGTTTTTAAATGTACAAACAAAATTCTACATCAGAAGTGGATAAGGAAAAAAGAAGGTACATAGATCTTTTTAGCACTGTGAACTAGCTAGCTGCTACTACTACTATTGAATTTTTAGATTAGTGAATCTTTATAAAATTATGTCTATTTGAAAATTTATAATTGACTTAGGTAATTGATAGTCCCTTAAACTTGTTCGAAGAACTCACTTAGATACCTCAATAGACCCATTTTTCTATTAGACACTCTAATATTAAAACATGCATATATACTAAACCCAAAATGACCATGAGTACAAAATATATGAAGTGTGTATGCACAAGTCTTATAATAAAGCAACGAATAAAATTATGACACATGACATGTTAACTCAAATAATTATAAAAAATAGGTTTCTATCTTTTTAAAATAAATAAACAATTCTTTTAATTATATATTAGCTAATTTTAATTTAAAAAAAAAAGAAAAAAAGATCGTAAGGAAGAATATAATTTTTCTTCACCATTGACAACAACAATAATAGAATCGAGAAACTTCTCCATTAAGTACAAAATCGACATTCATTAGCACCCAAAATTAGCAACAACAATATACTTCCTCCGTTCTTTACCAGAGATTAACTCCCTTAGTTTTAATTTTCCAACAAATCTCCTCGAAAAATGTATTCCATCAGAAAATTCTTCCAATCAATCACCATCGAGCTCTAACCCAGCTTATAAAGCTCCGATTCATGCTAACTCAAACCATTTCCGATAAAAAATTCATTCGCGAAATACCTACTACAAGAAAACAACATTTAGCGACTGACAATTTTTGTTGCTATTCTATGTAAATCCATCGCTAAACAAAAATTGAGACAGATTACTATTGGCATTTGGCTCGTTGCTAGCCACTTAGCAATGAAGAAAAGAATTTCGTCACAAAATTTATGACCGCTTCGCGACCACGATATCGGTTGTTGCATGCTGGCGACGGACTAGGTCGTTGCTATACCGTTGCTATTTTCATAATTCATTTTCATCTTGGCTAAATTTATGATGGAATACTTTATCGCTGATCCGTCGTAAGTTAGTTTAATCGATCGAGCAACCGTATTTTGGCAACCAAAATTTATATTTTACAATCCGTTGCTAAAGTTTTTCATAACAACGACAAAAATAGTCACTAGTTTTTTCTCGCTAATAATTTTGTTACAAAACTATTAAAACATGTAAATTATTAAATAACCAACATTCATATCAAATAACTACTTATATTAGAATGTTCAAAATATATATAGATAATCAATGACATGTCAAAACATCTACAAGTTAAAGTATTCGTCAAAAATAAACTATTGTTAACCCACATCCATCAAAGTTAGTATTGTTACTGTACAACTATTTTTTACATTCCTCACAAAATAGACTAGCAAAAATTAATGCAAGGAAGAAGGGCTACAAGTACTTTAAAGCTACGAATCAACGCCATTACCATCAGTAGGAGGAGGATCAGGCACATTCCCTTCTTGTACTGTACTCTACCAATACGCTCAACAACTACCCAAAAAAAAGTGAGAAGTGCTGAAATTAATTGCTTCACAAATTCCTCCAAATTTGTTGTCGATAAAGACGAAATAGAATGTGGTATCGAGAGATTAGAGACACAAAGATTTGTCCCAAAGTAACTTTTAGCTTCAAATTCGGGATCAAATATTCTTTTCTTCTTTATTCCTCCCGCAATTGCATAATATGATTTCAATTGACCAATTTCATATTGAGACTGTCCTTTTTCCCACACAATTTCTTCATATTTTTTCTGTAACAAATAGAGATATTAAAATAGACTCAACTTCCTGTTGCTTCTTTCATTTTCATGTATAATAAAAACTTTTGATAGAAGTCAATACAAAAGAAAAATAAGAGAATAGTATCATAAGATGTAAAATTATGAACTTACGTGGAGAAGTCGGGAATGCTCGTACAAATATAACTCACTTGGAGTTGGATCTTGACCCATTTTAATAGCCTATACAAATAAATAATTGACATAGTCAAAATTTTCTTCATAAAGAAGATAGATGATGAATTTAAGAGAGAAAAGTATTGAAAGAAACTGAAAAATAGATTCATGTGCCAGAGAGTAGTGGAAAGGCACAAGTCATCAGTAGTAATAGTTTACACAACATTCAGTAAGACCCCCATATGGTGAATGATGTGCCTCAATGCCAAAAGAAATGACAACAATTTCCTGGAATTTAGAATTCTCTGGGTTTGGAGCTAGGACAAGTGGCAGAAACTAGCAAAAGAAACCGAGCCTTATTAATACAACTTGTGGTACTTAAAAATTGACATTGATCTTATCTTAATAAAAAAAGTACTACACCAGAGAATGACAACATTGTTGTCCAATAATAAAGATTATACTGATTATGATATCATTAATTTGCCTCAAATATTCTTGTTGTAGTACAACATTAGATATCAACCTCCTCATGAAACGAAAAAAAATCCAGAATAGTTGGGTACAAAGCTGATTATGAATAGAAAATGCAAGAACAATAGCAGTCTCAAACTCAAAGAAAAAAGAGGCAAGAGACAACAACAATCTCGATGACAACCTCAAAAAAATGTCTATAGACCTATTCTCCTCAAGCCCCAATAATTGACCGACAATACCAATAAATAAAAAGCACAAATGAGCAACAACAACATCAGCAAAGGCAAAAAATAA
Source organism: Capsicum annuum (assembly GCF_002878395.1). Taxonomy (NCBI): domain Eukaryota; kingdom Viridiplantae; phylum Streptophyta; class Magnoliopsida; order Solanales; family Solanaceae; genus Capsicum; species Capsicum annuum. Next base: position 219,910,707 of record NC_061121.1, on the reverse strand, counting down.
ATACCAAGCCACAAAGACTATGAAAAAAAATCAATGAAGCTGAAAATATAGTGCAAGCTAAAAAGAAACCAACGATTGATTATACAGATTAAGTACCACCGATACAACTTGTCGTACTTAAAAACTGATATTGATCTTGTCTTAACACAAAAAGTACTACACCAGAGAATGACAACTTTGCTTTTCAATAATACAGATTATACAGATTATGATATCATTGATTTGCCTTATATATTCTTGTATTAATACAACATTAGATATCAACCTCCTCATGAAAAAAAATTAGAACAGCTGGGCACAAAGCTGATTATGAGGAGAAAATGCAAGAACAATATTAGTCTCAAAATCAAAGAAAAAAAAGGCAAAAAACAGCAACAATCACGACGACAACCTCAAAAGAAAGTCTATAGACCTAATCTACTCAAGCCCCAATAGTTTGAAGGATTATTCCTTCTTAATTAATACAAAGATTAAAAACTCTTGTAACTCTCTGTAACAAATTTGTGTGAACATCCGTAAGTTATAAGAGTTTGTAGAATACGAGAGTTACTACTTTATAAATGTACATTCATTCAAATGATGATTAAATATAACTTTGTGAATAGAGAGACATTCAGAAGTTTTAAAAGTTACTACCCTTTATGACTTGTCATTAATTCAAGAGTAATGTTATATTACGTACATTAACTCTATGTGTCCTATTTCACTCTTTTGTTGGATGGAACGTAAATGACATACCTATTTAAGAAGTATCATTTGAGAAATAAGAGGCAAGACAACATAGGAAACAAAATACTCTCTCCCCTTCATTATTTCTCTACCGTAATCTTGTCTTTCTATTCTTTGATAATTTTTGGGCAATTGGTTTGGACAACCTCCAAACTTCCAGCCACGAGTGCACTTGTTTGGAATTAGCTATGGAACCTTGGAGAGCGACCGACTAGAAGGATTTGCATTGGAGTCAGGCCGAAATTGCTTTTAAGACAGTGGCTTGCCACGACACAATATTTGTGATAACTGTCTTACTATCATTAATTCCTATCCAATATCAATATTGTAGTAATTTTTTTCAAAAATTTAAAAGAGATTTCCTTACATACAATATTGATAAATGACTATGTCTTTGTACAAAACTTTTCCTGATTTGTCAAAACTTAAGCCATTGGTCGGAAATAATTTTAAATGTTGGTCACAAAAACTTTTAATTTTCTTTGAACAATAGAAATTGATTATATTTTAGTTAATAAACCTCCTATTGATAGATCTAACACTATTGTGGTTGATAATGTGGATAAAATAAAATTTGAAAAGGATAGCAAAAATGCTAGAGGGCATTTATTGAGTCATATGACTAATACTTTCTTTGGTTTATTTATTACTTACAAATCTGCTAAAGAAATATGGGATAGTTTGTAAAACTCAAAATAGGGAGGACAAAATAATGTCTAAGTTCATCTTGTTGAGGGTGATGAAGTGATTGCTGCAGTAGTCGTCGAGACGAACCTGATGGCTAACAAGACTAACTGGGTATTGGACACACGGGCTTCAAGACTTCTGTGCTAATAAAGAGTTGTTTCATGACTTTGTCCATTGGAGGTGAGTGTGTCTACATGGGTAACTCACCTATTGCTGGAGTTATGGGTAAAGAAAAAATTTCTCTTAAATTAACTTCTGGTAAAACATTACTATTGAACAATGTTCTATATGTTTCCTCTCTCCGTAGAAATTTAGTTTCTGGAGAACTTCTAAATAAAGTAAGTCTTAAACTTATTTTTGAAGTTGATAAAATAATTATTTCTAGTGGAAGAAAATTTATTGGAAAATGATACCTTAATGGGGGTATATTTATACCGAGCACCGTTCAAGAGACCACCAATAATGCAAGTATTTTTAATTCTGCTTATATTGCTGAGTCTATTAATTTGTGGTATGGTAAACTAAGTCATGCTAATGTTGCTTCTATTAAAAAATTTAGAAAAAAATGAAATCAATTCTTTCAGTAAATATTGACAATATTTCTAAATGTCCTGTATGTTTAGAAGCAAAGCATGCCAAGAAGCTTTTAAGACCACATATGAGTTGTGAAAAGAGTTTATCCCTAACGAAATTTTTTAAAGTGTGGGGGTGTTTGGATAAGGTTGATCTACTTGATTTTAAATGAGTAAATATAGGTTCTAAGACCCTTGACACTATCTTTATTGATTATACTCAAAATAGTGTTGCATATAAATTATGCCATTAAATAATTATTCTATTTGTGAATCTAGAGATGTAGAATTTTTTGAGCATGTTTTTCCTTTGAAAAATAATGTTCCTAGTGATGTGCAAAATAATACTTTTGTATCTATGTCTGTTAACTCTCATATTATGCCTGCTTCTGATGATATAGCTAATGAGCATGAAAATGAACTTAGAAGGAGAAAAAGACATAGAATTTGGACTAGTTTTGATCCTGATTTTATCACCACCTTCTAAACTGAGAGTTTTGATATTGATACTTTAAATGATGAATTAGTGTCTATCTACTTAACAGAAAAAGACCCTAAACCTTATGATGAAGCAATAGATGCAATGTTTTGAAAATAGTCTATTTAAAGTAAATTAGACTCTATAGTCTCTAATCACACCTTGGACTTGTATGATTTTCCTAAATGATGTTAACCCATAAGTAGCAAGTGGATATTTAAGAAGAAATTGAGGCTTGATGGTACAATTGATAAATATAAAACTAGACTTGTGATTATGGGTTTTAACCAAAAGAAAGGTGCTAATTACTTTGATACTTATTCTCCTGGGACTAAAATAGAAACCATTAGAAGTCTTATTGTACTAGCTGCTATTCATTGTTTAGTGGTACACCAATGGATGTCAAAACTGCATTTTTAAATGGTGATTTAGTGGAAGAGATCTATATGACTCAACCTGAGGGTTTTGTGGTCCCAGGACAAAAGGATAAAGTATGTAAACTGAGAAAGTCATTATATGCACTTAAGCAGGAACTTAATCAGTGGTATAAAAAATTTTATTTCACATTAATGAATAATGACTTTTTTGTTAATTCATATGATACCTGTGCTTATTCTAAAATGATAGGATCAGATTTTGTGATTATATGTTTATATATGGATGACATGTTAATCTTTGGCCCTAATGTGAATGTTGTAAATGAGATTAAGAAATTTTTATTTCCTAAATTTGAAATGAAAGACCTTTGAGAAGCTGATGTGATTTAGGGATAAAAATCAAAAGAACTGTTAATGGTTTCTCTTTATGTCAGTCTCATTATATTAAAAAGATATTGCAAAGGTTTGATTGTTTTAATGTAGTTTCAGTGATAACTCCTTATGATCCTAGCACACACTTGAAAAAGAACAGTGATTCTAGTGTTTCTCAAACTGAATATGCTAAAATAATTGGGAGTGTAATGTTTCTTATGAACTATACTAAGCCTGATATAGTTTATGTCGTTAGTAGATTGAGTAGATATACTCATAATTCCAATAGTGAACACTAGAATGCTCTTCATCGCTTGTTAAGGTATCTGAGAGGTACTATGGATTGGTGTTTGTATTTTAGTAAATTTCTTGCCATTTTAAAAAGTTTTTGTGATGCAAACTGGGTGACCGACAATGATGAAGTTAGCTCTACCAGTGGCTATCTGTTTACTTTGGGTATAGGTGCTATTTCTTGGAAGTCTTCAAAGAAAACTTGTATAGCACGTTCTACCATGGAATCTGAATTCATTACTCTCTAGTTGGCAGGGCAAGAAGCTGAGTGCCTGAGAAACCTTTTGGCAGATGTGCCTTTATGGGGAAGACAAGTGTCACCAGTCTCTTTACATTGTGACTCATAGAAAACAATTGGAATTGCTAAAAATAGTGTATACAATGGTAAAAAAAGACATCTTCGCATCAGACATGGTGCAGTTAAACAATTGTTGAAACATGGTGTTATTTCCTTAAAATATGTAAGGTCCAAAATAAATTTGGTGGATCCTTTGACCAAGGGTTTAACAAGGAAAATGATCCTTGAATCATCGAGGGGGACGGGGCTAAAGACCATGGATTGAGGTAATATGGTTGATACCGATTTGTGGCCAAACGAAGCCATATAGGCCTTTAATAAACACTACATATTCTATCCCTATGGCGTGGGGTAGTGTATTATAACCTTAAGGTGGTCTATGAGAATGACTTGATGGATCACCTACATGAGTGTAAAAGGTTGGTCACCTTTTTACTAAAGACTTGGGTTATCTTTCTAGAGCACTTATGAGACCCAAGGTTTGTGTGCATGGCCGTAAAAAAAAGTTTGTAGTATCGCAGAGGTTGCTTAAAATCAAGGATATGGTATGTGTTGTGGGGGTTTCAACTTATGTCTATCTAGTCCAAGAGTCCTTCACTTTTTAGATATTTGTTGTTGCCTCACATCACTACATGTCAATTCAAATCGAAAGATATTGACACTTAAGTATATGTGCCTTCCTTTTGACAAAAATTGTTCCATTCTCTATCTTTGCATTAGTTGGGGATTGAAGGATAATTCCTTCTTAATTAATGCAAAAATTTAAAACTCTCGTAACTCTCTGTAATAAATTTGTGTGAACATCCGTAAGTCATAAGAGTTTGTAGAATGTGAGAGTTACTACTTCATAAATGTACATTCATTCAAATGATAATTAAATAAAACTTTGTGAATAAAGAGACAGTCAGAAGTTTTGAAAGTTTCTACCTATGACTTGTCATTAATTCAAGAGTAATGTTACATTATATACATTAACTCCATGTGTCTTCTTTCACTCTTTTGATGGATGAAACATAAATGATATATCTATTTAAGCAGTATCATTTGAGAAATAAGAGGCAAGAATACATAGGAAAAAAATACTCTCTCTCCTTCATCATCTCTCTACCGTAATTTTGGCTTCCTATTCTTTGATAATTTTTGGGCAATTGGTTTGGGCAACCTCTAAACTTCCAGCCACGAGTACATATGTTTAGAAGTAGCAGTGGAACCTTGGGGAGCGACTGTCTAGAAGGATCTACATCGGATTCTGTCGAAATCACTTTCAAGACAGTGACTTGCCACGACACAGTGTTTGTGACAACTCTCTTACTATCATTAATTCCTATGCAATATCAATATTGTAGTAATTTTTTCCAACATAGTTTACCGATATCAAGCTCAATACCAACAGATAGAATTCATAAATGAGAAACAACAACATCAACAAAGGCAGAAGATAAATACAAAGCCATAAAGACTAAAAAAAATCAATGAAGCTGAAAATATAGTGCAAGCTGAAAGGAACCAACCATAAAATACACCTTACTAATCAAAGTACAATGTATTGAAGTATATTTTATCATACAAAGGGTCCCATAAGTTAAGAAACTATTTCGAAAAAACAAAAAAAAAGACAAACCAACTCTCAAAGCAATTACTCCCTATCTTAGTGTATTCACTTAGTAAGAAAGAGGACAGTCTAAAGCAAGCAGACTGAGTGATTTTTTTCATTCAACTAACCAATTATGGAAGCATGATTACACCAGAATAAACTATGAACATAAAAAATTAGTGGCAAAGTATCTTGACCATCCAATTGAAATTGTAAGATAAAAGAAAACAAAGAGGGAGACAATAATATTGACCAGCTGTATTTTGTGATATAGAGAGTTGGAAGTTGAAACTTGAAGGCAATAATGGAAATGAAAATAGACTAGTAGAAATATATACAATATGGAACACATCCATGATTCATACCAAGCTCATTATTAACCAACCCACAACTATTAGCATAAGAAAGTGTAGCATTCGCTATGGGAACCTTTAAAGTTAATTAGATTCTAGAGAGTCACTTATCTAGACTGGTGGGCTTAAGTAACAAGCTGTGCTCATTCTTAAAGTAATCAAACCTTGCACATTGTCTTATAAGATTACAGTGAGACAAATCATTAGATCGAAGCTACTTTCAGCTAGTAATCAAAGATTACAGTGAGACAAATCGTTAGATCGAAGTTACTTCCAGCTAGTAATCAAAGATCTTTAATATATATAGTTCATTAAATTTATACTTATAAGTTTCTTCCGGGGCTCTCTAATTGTAATAGAGCCACCTGCGTGTGTCCCAAGCTACTTCACGACCACCACAATAATTTTTTAAATTTATCTCTGACTTTTTAATACATTTATTACTTTCCCGAAGTTTCATCCACCTTTTCCACACATGGTCATTTAAAAATTCTGACTGAACTATAGCTCTGTTTTTATTTTATATTAGAAATGAAATTCTTGTAGCATAATGCATCCTTCTTTGACTATTGTTGCTTCACCACAGTATCTGTAGCACCCCGAGTCTATACCCCAGACATAACACGGTGCTTACGACCTTGAAGGACCAAAAGATAACACATGGCTGATATCTGATGTGATCACTAAATAATAATACTAAAATAAATGCTAAAAATAGACTGAAATGCCATAAGGTTCAAAATCTGTAAATACTGATAAATAATATCAACTGATAATAGTAATTGTAAATCTCAATACTGTCTGAAAGTCTAGTTTGTAAAGCCTCTAAACTGAACTGTTTGAAAGTAGAGTTGATGGGAAAATCCCCCAACTAACTCCATTACTGAAATACTGCATCTACTGAGAAACTAAAATAATAAAATATCCTCGATAGATGAGGACTCACTACTAACTCTGACACTGCTGGCTGAATCTAAATTTGTCTATGCATGGTCGGAAACCTGAGCGTCTGAACCTATGATATGATGCATCATAACGCAAAGAAAGATTATGCGTTAATATATGGAATATACTGGTATGCTAGATGAGGTAAGGCTAAATGTAAGGGTTTATATGCATGAATAATAACTGACTGAATTATACAGAGTAACTAAACATGAGAGTACATGGATAACTGATACTGCCATAAATACTGAGTATGCACTACTATGCATATAAATAAATACTATGACTGAGCTTGTTTGAAGCTAAGTCCTGAGTTCTGATACTGAGTAACTGATATTGGAAGTTACTGATAACTGAGTTACAGATACTAGTGGATTGTATCTGATAGTTCTGATTTTGTAGAAATAAACTGAGTTCCATTTTAAAGACTGAGACTGAAACTGTGGGAGGTAATAATCTAATTGACATTTCCCAAATAAGATAACTGGGGTCCAACTTATAACCCTAGTTAGAAGGGTGTTAGTACTATGGCACGAGTAAAAACAATAAAGATTTACCCTCATCTGGCAGGTACTCTAATCAGAATGGTGGAACCCTCAAATGGAAGGTTAAAACACCTCATCAACCCTCAACTGGCAGGTTTGATGTCTCAACTTACGCTGGCTATGTAGTACTGGAATGCAAGGATTTTTTCTAAGGATCACATCCTCTACTGGTAGGTAAGCCTCCATCCTTGGGTTTACTCGATGCTGAATTCTACTCCCAACTGAATTGATACTAAACTGAGTATACTGAACTGTTCTGGACTAATACTTAGTTTACTAAGTTTTTCTTAGTTCTATAACTGACTGAAGTCTACTGATTAGGACATGACTGATACTATTATGTAACTGACACTAGCTCTAGGTACACAGCTAAATCGTCAGGTATTAAATACCCTCAGGACTCGATAGTATAGAAGAAAGGCATAGCATAATCTTGAATAACATTACAATGCTCACTTGATCATAATTCATTCATAGAGACATTTTATCAAACACTTGTAGGGCATAAGCTTGTACATATACTAGCATGTTATGATTTCATCATTTAATTCACATGGACATTCTATCAAACACTTGGGGAGTACAACTTAATGCACGTAATCATGGATAACATATAAATATTTCAACTACAATACCCAAACATGCAATTTCATGGATTTAGAATGCAATTCATAAAATTCCCCATAGATACTATTCTAATTCCATAAATACTATGCTAATTTCATGAATCTCATAATAATCATGGATTGGAAACCAAATTAACATCATAGACATTCATACAATCGATTTCAAACATGGAAATTCATAATTCCATAAGCATGTAGTTTTAAAAAGAGATTCTTGGACTCTATGGGTGAAAGGTACCTATAGATAAACACCTAACATACCTGAATTGATAATTTCTTGGAGTTCTTGGTGAGTTTCTTGAGCTATGTTCTTGATTTCTTGAGAGCTAGGGTTTAGCCCTTTAAGAGAGAACGTTTTAATTTGGGGAAAATTGAATAAAGAATGGCTCTAAACGTTTTTAGGGATTAAATCCCATATATGGGCATATAAAAATCATGGAAAAAGACTAGTTTAACTGTGAATGAAACTTTTAATTTTCATCAAACTTTTCTGACCTGGGGCCTGGTACAACGCGAAACTATCGCGGCGTGTCTTTAGAAAATGACAACTGGGAAAATACACGGTGCCGCGATGCTGTGGTATTGCGTTGTCACACTGATTATGATCTGAAAGCTTATCGCAACACAGTGGGATCACGTTAGAACACTGGAAAAAGGACGAATCGAGGACTTAGCACGATGTGCCAATATTGTGGAACAACACTGAAAATTGACCATTGCCATTTGGCTATCCTCCGCGACGCATTGATGGCCAAATTGGCATACTATATTACGAAAATAGCTCTAACTATTCGTCTGAGTATTGGATTTAGGTGAATTTTATATAGTTGGAAAGCTATCTGAATTTCCTATGCACTGGAAGGCTCCAAACTGAAAAATAGTAAGCATTACAAAAAATTTATATTGTATAACTCATGGACTGAGAGTTAATTTAAGCTAGGGAAATACGGGGTATTACAATATCTTTCCCTTGGGAACATTCATCCTAAAATGAGACTGATTAAGCTAAGAAATACTTATAGACTAAATTTACACACTGAACATACATACTGAAACATGACTACATGACTAAGCTATTGACAAGTTGAGTTCTCATACTGAACATGCATATATGATGCATGGAATACATGACTGAGGTTACTAATAAGATTAATTTTCATATTGAACATGCATATCTGATGCATGAGTACATGACTGAACTAATTCATAAATGCATGATTGAAAATGCAATGGTAACGAATACCAAGATCATAAGTATAACTGAACATGGAACTGAGTAGAGCTAAGAAAGACTGTTACCTTAAGTTGAATCTAAGTTTGTGAAGAAGCGGTGAGGATACTTGGTCCGCATATCTGCTTCTACTCTCAAGTAGCTCCACCAACAGACTGATTCCGCCAAAAAATTTTGACCAAGGGAACTTCTTTGTTCCTCAGTTTGTGAATCTGATGATCGAGGATTTGGACTAGAACCTCTTTGAAAGAGATATCATTCTGAATATCTACACCCTCAAAGGGAACTATGATTGCTGGGTCACTAATACATTTCTTTAGTAAGGAGACGTGGAATACTGGGTGTAATAAAGTTAGATCTGAAGGCAACTCGAGCTCATAAGCTACCTTTCCGAAACAACTAAGAATTCTGTAAGGACCGACATATCAAGGACTGAGCTTTCCCTTCTTGCAGAACCTCTTTACCCCCTTCATGGGAGAGATTTTCAAGAATACAAAATCACCAATCTCAAACTCGAGATCTTTTCTCCTTATATCTGCATATAATTTCTGCCGGCTCTGAGCAGCCCTAAGCCTTTCTCTGATTAGCTGAACCTTCTCTAAGGCATAAAAAACTAAGTCAGGCCTTACTACTGCGGCCTCACCTACCTTGAACCAACCAATTAGAGATCTACATCTCCTACCATAGAGAGCCTCAAATAGATCCATCTAAATACTGGAGTGATAGCTGTTATTGTTTGTGAATTCGATCAAAGGCAAGTGGTCATCCCAACTACCCATAAAATTGACGATGTAGGATCTTAGTATATCTTTTAGAGTTTGAATGGTCCTTTCTACTTAACCATCTGTCTGAGTGTAGAAGGTTGTACTGAGGTAAACTCGGGTACCAAGACCCTTTTGGAATGCTTTCCAAAAATGAGAGGTAAACTGGGTACCTCTATCTGAGATGATGGTTACTTGGGCTCCGTGTAACTTGACCAACTCTATGATATAGAGTTTGACATATTACTCGACTGAATAGGAAGTATAAACTGGTAAGAAATGAGCTGATTTGGTCATCCTGTCTATGATAACCCAAATAGAATCATACTAATGATGAGTACGAGGTAAACCCGTCACAAAGTCAATGTTCACTTCTTCCTATTTCTATGTGGGAGTATTGAACTCCTGAATGGACCCACTAGGCTTCTGGTACTCAATCTTAACTTGCTGACATGTAGAGCACTTAACTATAAACTCTATAATATCCCTCTTCACCCTACTCTACCAATAGATCTCCCATAAATTGTGGTACATTTTAGTGGCCCCTGAATGAATAGAGTATCGCACACTATGCGCTTCTATAAGAATTCATTGCCTCAAGTCATGTACACTTGTCACATATAAACAACCCTAGAAACATAACACACTATCTCCACCTTGGGAGAAAACCTCTATTTTCTGATCTCTGATTGACTCTTTCAACTTAAATGGACTAGGATCTCTATCCTGCTTTTCCTTTACTTTGGAAACTAGAGATGATTCTAAACTATTCTGCACCTACACACTACCCTCTATTGAATTGACTAAGCGGACACCTCATCGGGAAAGCTGATGAATTTCCTGAACTAACTTCTTCTTATCATTATCAATATTAGGAACACTACCTATATACAATCTACTGAGAGTATCAACTACTACATTGGCCTTTCCTGGGTGATACAGAATACTCATATCGTAAGATATTAATAACTCTAACCACCTTCTCTGATGCAATTTCAAATCTTTCTGAGAGAACACATACTGAAGGATTTTTTGATCTATGAACACATCAAGATGCACCCTATAAAAGTAATGCCTCTAAATATTTAAGGCAAACACTATAGCTGATAACTCGAGATCATGAGTCGGGTAATTCTTCTCATGAGGCTTAAGCTTTCTAAAGGCATAGGCTATGAGCTTACCTCTCTGCATGAGAAAACAAACTAAACCTACTTTGGATACATCACAGCACACAACAAACCCATCTAAACCATCTGGTAGAGTCAAAACTGGGGCTGAGGTGAGTTGAGTCTTCAGCTTCTGAAAACTCTTCTTGTAAGATTTTGACCATTGAAACTGGACTTTTTTCTGAGTCAATCTAGACATGGGGGGTGCAATAGACCAAAAGCCTTCAACAAACCGATGGTAATAGATAGGTAAACCTAAGAAACTCCTAATATCTGATGGAGAGATGGGTCTAGCCCAGTTTCTCACCACCTTAGTGTTTTGAGGATCAACTCTACTGCCATCACTGAAAATAATATGACCAAGGAATGATACTAACCTTAGCTAAAATTTGCACTTACTGAATTTGGTGAAAACCTGATGAGTTCTGAGAGTCTGAAGTACGATTATAAGATGATCTGCGTGATCATTCTCACTATAAAAATAGACAAGAATGTCATCGATGAAGACTATAATGAACATGTCCAAGTACTTCTTGAACACGCAATTCATTAAGACCATGAAAGCTGCTGGGGCATTTGTAAGACCAAAGGACATGACTAGAAACTTGAAGTGACCATATCGATTTTTGAAAGTTGTTTTTGGAATGTCACATTCTCTGACTCGGAGCTGATGATAGCCTAATTTGAGGTCTATCTTAGAAAAATAACTAGCTCCCTGAAGCTGGTCAAACAAGTCATTGATTCTGGGAAGTGGGTATTTATTCTTGACTGTGACTTTGTTCAAATAATGGTAGTCTCTATATATATTCTAAGAGAACTATCTTTCTTACACACGAATAAGACTGGTGCACCCTACGGGGAAACGTTGGGTATAATGAATCCCTTATCTAAGAGATTCTTCAACTGTTTTTTTAACTCTCTAAGTTTTGCTAGTGCCATTCTGTATGGCAGAATAAATATGGACTGAGTATCTGGAAGAAGGTCTATTTTGAAGTTGATTTCCTTAAAGGGGGGAATTCCGAGAGATCTTTGGGACACACATCTGAGAAAATCATTTATTACTGGAACTGACTCAAGAGTTGGAGTTTTTGATTTAGAGTCTTTGACTCTCACAAAATGATAGAAACTTCCCTTGGATATCATCTTTCTCTCTCTAAGGTATGAAATCAACTGCCCCTTTAGCGCTGTAGTACTACCCCTCCATTTAAGGACTAGTTCATTTGGAAACTGAAGATGTACTATTCTATTTCTATAATCAACTGAGGCATAGCATGAATGGAGCCAATCTATGTTGAGAATGACATCAAAATCTGCCATCTTTAATTCTATAAGGTCTTCTGAAGTAACTTTTTGAGATATCATAATCAAACGGTTCCTATATACCCATTGGTATATGATAGATTTAACTACTAGGGTAGAAACTAAGAAAGGCTCTTTTGGGATTTTTGGACGAACTCCAAAGTTAACGGCTATATAAGGGGTTACGAAAGATAAAGAAGCTCTTGGATCTAGCAAGGTATAAACATGTAAATGAAAGATCTGTAATATACCAGTGACCACATCAAGAGAATTTCCCTGGTCTTGTCTGGACTAAAGTGCATAAAGCCTGTTGGGGCGTTGCCCACTGGTGGCACTAGAAGCAACACCCTACTGATTCGGGCGACCTGACTGAGCTGAAGGACGATTATACTGACCCTGAGAACCTGACTGAGGAAAATATCTAACTCTGTGTTCTGGCTTGCCACACCCAAAATAAACATCACTGCTAGCTCTGCAGATACCCTAATAGTTTTTGCCACATGTCTGACAAAGAGGATTTGTTCGAGCACTTCTGACACTACCTTGAGATTTAGAGACTGGTGCCCTATATTTGTTACCATTTCTAAAATTAGATACTGGAGCACTGGCTGAGGATAGAGCTGGAACTAAAGATTTCAGGCGAAACTGGGAACGGTTACCGCCCTCAGAATTAGGCTGATTGAAATTAAAGCTACCTGTTCTATCTCTCTTATTCTGCCCCTTTTTATCTATAATCTTTGACTCTTCTATCTACTGAGCATGGACTATGAGCCTAGATATGTCCATCTCCTTAATCAACATCACAGTTCTGCACTCTTTAACCACACTATCTAATACCCTAAATATGAACTTGCTCATTCTGGACCTACTGTGTGCTACTACATGGGGAGCATACCTGGATAAATGAGTAAACTTGAGGGAATGCTATTTCACACTCATACTGCTATGCCTGAGATTGCTGAATTCTAACACCTTCGCGTATCTCAGCTCTAAGGGAAAGAATCTATGTAGGAAAGCAGTAGAAAACTCTTCCCACTCTATGGGCTTTGCATTTGCGCCCCTGTCTACCTTTCACTGCTTAAACCACGTATTAGCTATATCTTACAGCGGATAAGTAGCTAACTCAGTACTCTCACTGGAAGTCACTTCCATAATATCTGTGACTTTCAAACCTGATCGAGGAACTCCTATGGATCCTCTTTTGACTTAGATCCTGAGAATAGTAGAGGATTCATTTGGGTGAAGTCTCGAAACCTGGCTGCAGTAGTATTGGCTACTAGGTTGGCCGGAATAACAGCTGGCTGTTCATTCTGAGCTATTATGAAATTGGTTAGAGTAGTGAATACAACTCTGAATTCTGCATAAGAGACATGCTCATTCAGGGGATCTACCTGAACGGGCTGAGGTGCTGACTGAATTTTGGTTCTTCTTTTGTTAGTCTTTTTATGAGGCATGTTCTGTAAACAAAAGGAAGAAATGGATTAGACTGAGGGTTTAACTTGAGCTCATGCTTACTTCACACGACATGAATATGAAAGAAGGAAAACTTTTCCTAGAACAACTTATAGCCTCTTGTCCATAAGTGTGGCATGCTATACACCTAAGCACAAAACTCTACTTGATGAGGCTCAACCTTAGGATTTGATACCAAGTTTGTAACGCCCCAAGTCTATATTCCGAACACTACACGGTGCTTCTGACCCCGAAGGACCACAACCTAACCCATGACTGATATCTGTTGTGAGCACTGAATAATAATACTAAAATAAATATGGAAAGTAGGCTGAAATGACATAAGGTTCAGAATCTATAAATACTGATAAAGAATATCAAATGATAATAGTAATCTATAAATCTGAATACTGTCTGAAAGTCTAGTTTGAAAAGCCTCTAAACTAAACTGTCTGAAAGCAGAGTTGATGGGACAATCCCCCAACCAAACCAAAACTATTAGCATAAGAAAGTGTAGCATTTGCTATGGGAACCTTTAAAGTTACTTAGATTCTAGAGAGGCACTTATCTGGACTGGTTGGCTTAAGTACCAAGCTATGCTCGTTCTTAGAGTAATCAAACCTTGCACATTGTCTTATAAGATTACAGTGAGACAAATCATTAGATTGAAGCTATTTTCTGCTAGTAATCAAAGATTAGAGTGAGACAAATCATTACATCGAAGTTACTTCTAGCTAGTAATCAAAGATCTTTAATATATATAGTTCATGAAATTTATACTTACAAGTTTCTTCCGGTGCTATCTAATTGTAATAGAGCCACCTGTGTATGTCCCAAGCTACTTCACGACCACCACAATAATTTTTTAAATTTATCTATGACTTTTTAATACATTCATTACTTTCCCAAAGTTTCATCCACCTTTTCAACACATGGTCATTTAAGAATTTTAACTGAACTATAGCTCTATTTTTTTTTTTATATTAGAAATGAAATTCTTCTAGCATAATGCAGCCTTCTTCGACTTTTTTGCTTTACCACAGTATCTGTATTATCCCGAGTCTATACACCAAACACTATACGGTGCTTACGATCCCGAAGGACCATAAGCTAACCCATGACTAATATTTGCTGTGAGCACTGAATGATAATACTAAAATAAATATGAAAAATAGGCCAAAATTCCACAAGGATCAAAATCTGTAAATACTAATAAAGAATATCAACTGATAATAGTAATATGTAAATCTGAATACTGTCTGAAAATCTACTTTGAAAAGCCTCTAACCTGAACTATCTGAAAGAGGAGTTGATGGGACAATCCCCCAACTAACTCCATTTACAAAAATACTGCATCTACTGAGAAACTAAAATAATAAAATATCCTAGATAGATAAGGACTCACTACTAACTCTAATAATGCTGGTTGAATCTGAATGTGTCTATGCGAGGTTGGGAATCTGAACATCTGAACCTATAATATGAGACAGCATAGCATAAAGAAAGAGTATGCGTCAGTACGTGGAATATACTGGTATGGTAGATGAGGTAAAACTGAATACAAGGGTTCATATACATGAATAATAATTGACTGAATGATATAGAGTAACTAAACATGAGAGTACATGGATAACTGATACTGCTGTAAATACTGAGTATGCACTACTGTGCATATAAATAAATACTATGATTAAGCTTGTCTGAAGCTAAGTCCTGAGTTCTGATATTGAGTAACTGATATCTGAAATTACTGATAACTGAGTTACTGATACTGGTTGACTATATGTGAAAGTCCTAATTCTGTAGAACTTAATTGAGTTCTATTTTGAAGACTTAGACTGAAACTGTTGGAGGTAATCATCTTACCGACATGCCCCAAATAAGATAACTGGGGTCTAACCTGTAACTCAGTTGGAAGAGTGTCAGTACCATGCCACAGGTAAAGACACTGAAGAGTTATCCTCATCTAGCAGGTACTCTAATGAGAATGGTGGAACCCTCAACTGGCAGGTTAAAACACCTCATCAACTCTCAACTGGCAGGTTTGATGTTTCAACCTATGCTAGATACGTAGTTCTTGAACAAAAGGATTGCTTCTAAGGATCACACCCTCTACTGGCAGGTGAGACCCCATCCTTGGGTTCACTCGATGCTAAATCCTACTCTCAACTGAATAGACACTGAACTAAGTATACTAAACTGGACTAGACTGGTACTAATTTTGCTGAGTTTTTCTGAGTTCTGTAACTGACTGAATTCTACTGATTGAGACTAGGCGAAAGATAGGGCGTCAGGCGAGCGCGATTGAATTTTTTTGAACAAACCTCTATCAAAGCAGAAAGTACAAAGCCAAAGATTATTTTCAATGCATATGCTTTAAAAGTCAGACTTCTAATATATTGTTTATCTGTACTTTATTAATGGGATAGAAATTAGTAGTGGAATGTTCTTTTCATAGATCCTTCGAGTGAGAAAGGTGCTACACCGGGGCCTCCTCAAGGTCATTCAGAATAACTTTAAGGCTGTTTATTGACCATAGCAGTACAATGTTTAGTGGTGGGCTAAAGTACTAGCGAGAAGCTTCCCTTGGGATTGTTTTCCCTGGCAATTTTCCTTTTTTGTGCTTATACTCTTTTCTTAGTCTTTGATGTCAAGCCCAATCCCAGTGACCCATTGGATTAGATGGATTGAATCAGAGTTCACGCCGCCCGCCCTGAACAAATAGGAGGCGTGGGCCATAGGTCGCACATAAGCCGCCGGGTCGCACGACAGAAGAACATCCAACATAAAGACGCACACTCCTTCATGTGAAATATTCATCTTCATAGGAGCTTTTTGATAGTAGTCGTGGCCAATAGCCATCAATTTTCGGCTTGTTGTAAGGTGAGAGCTTCAAGCCCGATTTTAGGTGGCGCACCCTCCACACTAGCTCTAGGTACATAGCTAAATTGTTGGGTATTAAATACCCCCAAGACTCGATAGCATAAAAGAAAGACATAACATAATCTTGAATAACATAAAAATGCTCACTTGATCATAATTCATTCATAGAGACATTTTATCAAACACTTGTAGGGCATAAGCTTGTACATATACTAGGGGAGTACAACTTAATGCACATAATCATGGATAACATATAAATATATCAACTACAATGCCCAAATATGCAATTTCATGGATTTAGCATGCAATTCATAATATTTCCCACAAATACTATTCTAATTTCATGACTCTCATAATAATCATGGATTGGAAACCAAATTAACATCATAGACATTCATACAATCAATTTCAAACATGGAAATTTATAATTCCATAAGCTTGTAGTTTTAAAAAGAGATTCTTGGACTCTATGGTTGAAAGGTACCTACAGATGAACACCTAACATACCTGAATTGATAATTTCTTGGAGTTCTTGGTGAGTTTCTTGAGCTTTGTTCTTGATTTCTTGAGAGCTAGAGTTTGGCCCTTTGAGAGAGAATGTTTTGATTTGGAAAAAATTGAAAAAAGAATGGCTCTAAAATGTTTTTAGGGATTAAATCCCGTATATGGGCATATAAAAATCATGGAAAAAGACTAGTTTAACCGTGGATGAAACTTTTAATTTTCGTCAAACTTTTCCGACCTGGGGCCCTGGCGCGACGCAGTGTAGTCGCGCCGTGTCTTTGAAAAATGTCAACTGGAAAAATGTTCGGTGGCACAACGCGGTGGTATCGCGCTGCCACACTGGTTGCGACATGGAAGTTCATTGCGACGCAGTGGGATCGCATTGGAACACTGAAAAATGATAATTCTGAATTGAGGACTTGGCGCGACGTGCCAATATCGCGGGGCAACAATGAAAATTGACCATTGCCATTTGGCTGGCCTCCGCGACGCGTTGATGGCCAAATTGGCACACTGCTTTATGAAAATGGCTCTAACTAATTCACCCGGGTATCAAATTTGGGTGAGTTTTATATCGTTGGAAAGCTAACTGAAATTCCTACGCATTGACAGGCTCCACATTAAAAAATGCTGAGTATTTCAAAAATTCTATATTGGATAACTCATGGACTGAGAGTTAATTTAAGTTAGGAAAATACAGGGTATTACAGTATCACTAACGCAAGTATCCCGATAGAATTTCTTCTGAAATATGATTTAAAGATATAATTATTCACTTTGTAAATTGGACATCAAACTATCAAATTGGATAATGCCAAAATGATAAAAGTTGAGATAATTGTTCTGCGAATTCTCCAAAGTTCAGCACAATATCAAATTATTCTGCAAATTTTAAAAAAACATACCTTGAATTCTCCAAAACAACTATTTTGACATCTTTTGAGACTCCTTTCGAATTAATCTCATTCGAATAAACTTCACTTCTGAAAGACAATAAAATAGAACTGGAGCATTTTATAGAAAGTTTCAACCTATACACATTTAAAGATTTTCTATAGTTATTACAGCCAAACATCATGGAGAAATATAACAGTACATGCACTGAAAAGTAAGTCAATAGTACTGCATCCAGTAGCAGTCGACAAATAATAACCAAGCTGACAAGATTCCAACCAAAGGCAGTAACTATTCAAAAGTTGGTAAAATAATTCATTCCATCCAACTGACTTGACCCTCTTTTAAAAGAAAATTAATGTACTAGTATCTTGACGCAACTGTCAGAGAGAAAATACTTTCAACTTAATGTTATAACTGGATAAAGAAACAAATTTTGACAATATTAAACTCAACATATGATATCCCAACAAATAGAGAGTCCTAAAAACACACGTGCAAGTTCCAAGGCAAAGAATCAACCTGTTAAGTCTAGCTTTATTTTTTAAATTATTTCTTTCTTTTAAAACCATCTACTCTCCCCTAAGATTTATATTTGCAGACGCCACAAACCTGAGCATAATTTTTCTTCAAAAAGTTAAATAAAATCAAAAGAACAAAAAACTAATATATAAAAAAATAAGTAGTGTTGAACTAACCCTGAAGAAGTCAAAAAAAATAACGATCTGTGCATGGCTACTACTGGAATCACCTTCACCGGTGGTGGATTTACCCTTTGCCGAGGGTTCATCCGAACCCCCTTCGGCGAAAAATTATGTTATATATGCATGGTTAAAATTATTTTTAGGTATATATATTAGATGATGGACCCCCTTTGATTAGTTCGTATGTTCACTTATGAATCCCCTTCATGAATATCCTCACTCCACCACTGACCTTCACCAGTTACATTTCTCCGAGTAGATATGCCCTCAATTGTTGGGTTTCTTTGATTATTCATACTGTGGCTTATTGGGCTGCTTTGGTTAGGTAAAAAAGGAGATGTCTCAAGAATGATTGGGGTACTTCTTTGACCTAATTCTTCAACTGATGGCATATTGCTGGGCGGTAGTGTTTAATCGATTGGCATAGTGCTAGTGATGGAACTTGTACCACCCTATTCAATAACGTCAGTTGGAATCGAAGGCATTTTTCACGATTAGCAGTCTTAGTCTTACTCCTACCTGAGGACTTGCCTGCACGATATCCGCCTCAAATCATATCTACAAAAACAAAGATAACAGTGTGGGTGTTAGATTATTACTAGTAAAAATCAAATTAAATTACATGTGCTATGAAAAACTGACAGATTATTAAAAAGAAACTAAAATCTTTACATGAAGTTCATTTAATTAGTTATAATATCCAATTTTTTTTTTCAAACATATATAGATTTTGCTTTCCATGTTTTTTATATGCTTACACAATTACAATCTTCAGTTTTGCCCTTTTACAACACTTTTCAGGTGCTACTTTTGCTATGTACAAAACTATTATCTTTATTTAAAAAAGAACTGAAAAGCAGAAACTAAGGAAATGATAGTAGATTTTTATCAAGTTCTAGTCACTATATATGTCTTCTTCAAACTCTTCCGCTTTTCTATCCTCCCCATTTTCTTCAGTTTTTTACTCTTCTTCTGTAGATTCATCTTGAATTTTATGATACTTTTTAAATAAATCATCATTAAGGAGTTCATTCATTTCAATTACACTCCCATTTAGATCATATTGGAGTATATTTTCCTCAATAGAAATAGACATATCTATCTCATGGACTTCAACTTCTTCATCTTGAAAAGGAACATTTAGTTTTGAACTTGTCACCACTTCCTCAACTGGTAATTCGATAACATTTTGAGGTTTGATCTTCAATACAACTAGCTAATCATTCTTGTCCTTTTTTCTTGCTTGGATAATGTACATAACACACTTGAGTTACTTGCATTGCAATCATAAAAGTTTCATATTTTTTATATCGACAACGATGATTAATATCAACCAATTTGTACTGCTTGTTCTTCTTAACACCAATATCTATTGTTGGGTCAAATCCTTTATATTTGAATAAGATTTTTTGCTTTAAAGGGGCTTCACGGTATTTCACTTGTATAATCTTTTTTATCTGTTCAATAATCACCAAAGTTTTATTTCAAGATACAAACTCCACTATTCATTGTTGATCTTATGCTATCATGACATTCTATATGAAATTTATATCCATTAACAAAATAAATTGAATGGCATGTATCTCCTATTAATGGTTCACGAGCAAGACTATGCAGGTATTTATTCTCAAGGAAATTACACAGGACCTGTTTAAAAAAAAAATTAAAAGATTTAGTTAAATTTGAGAAGCCAACTTAAGTGCATCATTATATAAAAAATAATATTTATTTAAACCTTATATATTTCTTGAACCATATAGAAAAATTTTCTTCAAGGCTCTCGTGTATTTTACTTTGGGAGAGATTCAAAAATTCTTCTTGCAAATGTTGCCAGTACATACTTCATTAGAATAAAATAATTTAAATAAGAATTCAAAATATAAGTATAGATTTTATATTATTAAAAGATTTCGGTTACCTCACAAATGGCTCAACCTCCTCACAATTTGGTAAAATATAAATTTGGACAATGTTGATTTCATTCAGAGTTAAATCTTTTTTTTACTCTCCCTATAGTCAACTTGAATGGGATGATATTGAAAGATTTCCTTTAAGATATTCCACAATACTACCATCGTTATTAGAATCCACATTACGATTAGGTGACATGAAATGAAGTTTAAAATAATAATAAAATAATTGTGTTAACTTCATCATCAAGTATGCGTCACAAATGGAACTGTCAACACTAGATTTATTCCCAATCATCCTTTTAAGAGTTTCCCAATACCTATATACATAGAAAGACGAAACATTACATTCGAAAGATTATATATTATCATATTCGTCACAAGTTAGATATAGAGTTTCACATTTACCTTTCAAATGGATACATTCATTGGTATTGCATAGGTCCAGCTATCCTTGCTTCATATGGAAAGTGCACAGGAAGATGTTTCATTGACTCAAAGAACCCAGGAGGAAATATACGTTCTAACTTGCACAAAATTTATGGAGTATCTCTTTTGAATCTCACCATATCATTCACTCGTAGAGTGATTGAAGTAAGATCCTTAAAAAATAAGCTTAATTCTATAAGTGCCTGCCACACATTACTAGGAAGTAGTTGACGAAAACCAATAGGAATTAGTCGTTGCATTAACACATGACAATCATGACTTTTTATACTAAATAACCTTTTCGCCTTTATGTCTGACAACCTACCAAAATTTAAAACATACCCATCTGAAAACTTTAAGCCTTTCGCCCAATTAAACAAGATAGCTCTTGCTTCCTTGTCTATTGTATAGAAAACTTTGGGATATTGTCCATTACTTTTTTGCCAATTGAGTTCGATCACAATACTTAGTCATATCTAAACACGACTATGGATTGTCTTTGGATTTGTCATCAGAACTAAGAACAATATTAAACACATTATCAAGAAATTTTTTTCTCAATATGTATGACATCAAGATTATGTTGAATCATATTAGAACTCCAGTATGAAAAATTTCAAAAGATGCTTTATTTTTTTCACTCACATATCTTACATATTCTTTGAATAAGATCTTCCGCATCTAACTCTGTTACTTTTCTTATCCTCAAATTACAAATTTAGTTCAAAATTTTCTTCCCTATTCTATATGATAATGGGTGTCTTTTGAAAATCTGGACTTTAAAAAGTTCTTACGATCTCTCATTAATGGGTTATATTGGTCAAGAAACATTCGATAACAATCAAACCAAGATTGTTTTCTTTCATGTTGTAATCTAAAGGATTGTGTTTTCTCTATACAATAAGGACAAACTAACTTACTCGTAGTACTCCATTTCGATAACATAGAATATGATGGAAAGTCACTAATTATCCACATGAAAGTTGTCCTTGATTAAAAATTTTACTTTTTTGAGATGTCAAATGCTTCCACACCTGTCTCCCACAACAAGATCCATTCTTTTATTAGAGGTTACAGATAAACATCAATTTTATGTTTGGTATTGCTTGGACATAGAACAATAATTGTTATAAACATGTAGCCTTTCTTATGTATATTTTTGAAGGTAAATTGTATGGAGTGACAATCACTAGCCACGAAAAATATTTTCTTTCAGACTGACTGAATGATTGAAAACCATATGTAGATAACCCCAATCTTACTTTTTTGGTTCAGCGGTGAAAAAGGAATGAGTTTAATTGAAGTGGTTTCAAGCCTCAGAATTTTATAGATGACACATCACACCATCCTTTTTTTTATGCTCATGATGCCATCTCATGTCAGTAGCTATAGCATGGGATGCATATAATCTTTGCAATCTTAAAATTAAAGGAAAATAATACATTTTCTTGTAAGAGACCAATTTCCTCTTACGAGAGCTAACACAACGCTTATGCCTTTGCTTGCCATAAAACTTACAAGAAGTAAGGGTGTTCATCGTCACCCAAATACAACATATATCTCAATTCACAACAATCAATTTTTTCAACTGGCAAACCCAAGCTACGTACTAACTTCTTGATCTGATAATAACTATTAAGCATTATGTTATCTTTAGGTAAAGCCTCATAAAGAAATTGCATCAGCTGGTTATAACCTCTCTGTGACATATTATTTTCTATTTTAATGTTTAACATTAAAGAGACAACTGCAAGTTGAGAGAGAGATAAATCAAGGTATAATTCTTCATCAGCAGCTGTAGTAAATCATAAATTTTTTGAGATTCAAAATTAGGATCTTCCTCCATTGAATGTTCAAAAGAATGAGATGACTCAGATTTTATATTGATATAAGATTGACAACTCAAACCTTGAAAATAGTTGGGACCAACTGTATCCAAAATTATTTGTCAGTTTAGATTTTCTCCTAATTCAGGTTGACCACCACTATGTAAGTCATTACCATAAGAAGTCCCACTTATCATATCTTTTCTCCCTTGATGCTTTCAAATAAAATAGTTCTCAACAAATTCAGAATGATAAAGGTGACATTTAACAGTTTCAACATTCCTGAATTTAAAGTTTTGACATTTTGCACATGGACGTCTAACTTTGTCACCACTCATGCGATTTTATTGAGAACTTGCGAATTGAATAAATTCATTCACACCAATTACAAAATTAAAGTATAAAGCCCCTCAGCCATCTAACCTATCGTACATCCAACCACGCTCAAGATTGTTCATGTTTCTATTAATATTGAAATAAAGAAACATGTTAATCATTACTAATAATTAACCAACTTACTGGAAAATCATATTAAGAAACACGACAATTAGTGCTACTAATTAACTTTATTGAAAATTCATATTAAGAAATAAGATAATCTATGTATCTCTAAGAAGAACTAGTTAGAAAACAAAGTATAATTGGGTTGATCAATTGATAGTTTAGAAGTTTCACTAATATTTTATTATGGCATACACAACCAGATCATTAAGTGAATTGAAGAAAAATAACAAGTTTGCGCCAATAATTTAATAATATTTGATAGCTGCCTTGTTCAAGATAAAGAGTTATATGTTAAATATAAATTGTTACTAGAAGCAGTTCAGTGTCAAAATTGAAAAATTATTGAATAGATGGCTGTGCAAGGTGAAAAGTTCAAAATAGAAGCAATTTTTGAAATTGCTTATTGGAGAGGCTGAAAAAATCTTACCA
Source organism: Capsicum annuum (assembly GCF_002878395.1). Taxonomy (NCBI): domain Eukaryota; kingdom Viridiplantae; phylum Streptophyta; class Magnoliopsida; order Solanales; family Solanaceae; genus Capsicum; species Capsicum annuum. The sequence continues at coordinate 219,886,848 of NC_061121.1, read as the reverse complement.
AATTTTTAAAATTGGACTTAAGAATAAAATATTTAAGAGAAAGATATTCAAAATGAAGTTCTCAAAAAAGAAAAAAAAATAATTAATCATAAAAAAACGATAACAATGATACATACTTCTTTGTAGACAAGAAATTTATCATTACATGCACAGTAACAAAAATAAGTTACAAACAAAATCAAGAAGCCAATAAACATAGCAAGAAAAACAAGAAATCAGAAAGAAAGTTTAAAAAATATTACTCCAAGAACTTTCTTTGAAAAAACACTTGATGTATTGTAATGCACCACTTAACTTTTCACAGATATATAAGGCACCATGACTTTTCAGTAAAAACCACCTGAAAGAAAAGTGTAACCAAATGAATATTTGAAAATAAGGAATTCATATCTAAATCTTTGTAATAGAGTTTCTAAAATGCTTGTTTTCAATTCTGAATCTTATTGAGTAATATTGTCTAAGTTTGCATTGCTGTTGATTTATTTTTATGTTAATGAATCTTTTCTCTATATGTGAATTTTTTTGAAACCAACATTTCAATTTGCAACAGTTGAGCTATAATAACTGATAATTGTTAATTGGTTGACATAATTATTAAAATCTTTCATCATAAATTTATTTATATATCACCCTTAATCACTTCATAAGATATCTTATTTGTATTTTGTGATTGTTCTTGGATAGCACACATGTTTTTAATAGTTATATGGTAATAGAGTCTAATTGTATTTTTGTCTTGCATCATAACTTGCCACTGGTTGCTCAATTAGAATTTGAAAAGTGCTATATAGACTTATATATCAGCTAGTGATAAAAATAATTTAAGTATTTTTGAATAGAATCTATTCTAGAAAGATATATATAAACATTCGAACCAACCTAATTAACAAGAAAGGTTCAGAAGAATTTTTAAGGTACTCCTTTGTCAGTCCTCACAAGTAAAATATTATACAACTGTAAGAAAATAGAAAAACAGAACAAAATCAACGAAAAGTTCAAACACAGTATAAATAAAATAATTGTGTTGAACCATGCATTTGACAATCTTTTCCCTTTAAAATTATCCAATTTCTCCTAGCAACACATATAAAAATTCAGATTTATCAAGAAATTCAACTCAATCAAGACCCCTATTAATTCAAATATTTTACCTGATAGGTCAAATTCTTGAACATGATGGCTTTGCTAAATCCCTGTCAGCTTTAGAATACACAATCTATACAATGTTTTTTCATCTACTCTCCACTTTTTCAACACTCTTCACTTCCTAGGATATTAACTAAAAAATAATAAAAATCAAAATTTCTATAAAAATACTCAATATTAATGACATAACAGATAAATTTACACAAACCCATTTGAGTACCTGAAAGAAAGATGTTTAGTGATTGAAAAAATTAGAAGAATCAGAAGGGTACATTGGAAAATTGAGTTTAGAGATTGACGAAGTTGTGGCTATGCTAGAATGAGCTTTTTTTAATGAGCCACATTGTTACTTGAATGAATTTGTTGCACGTTAATATCACCATTCTTTTGTAGCTCGTGTATGTAAAAAAGGTTTGATGAAGTGTGCTTCATTCTATCTCCTTTTATGAATCCTCCATTAATATGTGCTATACATTTTGCATTATCTCCGTATAAAATTGTGGGTACATTGTCATATTTCACACCACATTTTTCTCGAATGCAATGTATCATGGACCTCAATCATACACATTCTTGGCTTGCATCATGAATAAATATTATCTCAGTATGATTCGATAAAGTGACTATGATAGACTGCTTTGTATATCTCTAAGATATAGCAGTATCCCCACATATGAACATAGCGTGTTTGAGATCAAGATTTATGCGGATTAATTAAATACTCAACATCAGCATAATCAATAAGATCGAGACTACAATCTTTAGAATAAAACAAACTCATATGTTTTATCTCATTCTGATGTCTCCTAGTAGGAGCAGAAATATACCTTGCTAACAAATTGACTGAAAAGGCTATATCAGGCCTTGTAGTATTTGCAAGATACACGAGTTCATCAATTGTACTAAGATATGATACTTCACAACTAATCTAATTCGGTATATTTCACATTTCAGCAAATAATCCCTTACTTTTGAAAACTCTCCAAGAGTTTTAACAATATTCTTACCATCAATTTATCCCTTATATGGATAATAAACAAGTTTTCTAGAAACTTTATATGCTTCAGACATTTTGAATCCTTTAGGAATTTTCATATGGATTTTTGTCAAGTGACAATATCAATATGTGTGACATCTTCAAGTGTATAGACTGCAAATCAAATAAGTATTATGCTTACCAAGATGCATCCTTTCATGTCACTTGATAAATGATTCTACGTCAGCATACTTAAATTAGCGTAGAATTCAGATCCTCATAATCTTTCACAGTATTACGTCACTATTGTAGAAATATATCATCGACGGTTTCTTATTTTGTATCAGTTCACAATGCGACATAACATTTTGAGATCTCATCACTTTTTTATTTTTAGGTACCTAAACCTTTCATAAAGCTTCATGAAGTATTATGTCGTAGTCTCTCCAAGAGTACATTGCCTTCTTATTATGATTATTTGCTCCTTATCATTTTAAGGATTATTTCATTTGAAACTGATTGGTCTACCATGCTTCACGAATGCATAAACTATGTCCTTTAGGGACACACATAGGAGCACTTGCAGCTTAAATATGAGATGCTTTCGGCATTTGACTTGAATTATCTTTTGAATGAGGATCTGATGATAATTTCTAACATATTTCTTATCTGCTTATAATCTCTCTCTTATGTTAGGAAAACTAACATACATCCTCCTTCAATCCATCTTTGTGCATCATGGTATATTCATTAATCGTATACCACACATTAACTATTAGAGGGACAATGGGTGATTCCTGACTTAGAACCAACTTTGAGGAGAGATTAATCATAATTTATTGATTTGATGCATACAAGTACTTTTGAATATAATATTTCAAACCAACACATAAAGCTTTTGTTCTCAATGGTTTAACTATTTATTGAAGGCATTCGATGCTAAACCATGATTATCAAGATGAATTGTCTTGAATGCACAATCTGAAAATCATGCTCTTAACTCAATTTTATTGAGCAAGCAACTTTATGAATGTCAAACTGTAGATTGACAATAACCGTATAACTGATCATCTCATATCGATGCATCTTAATTGATCACATGACTGGTGAACGGGCTCATATTCACCTTGTATATTTTTTAGATTTTAAGGGATCCAATTCCAAAATTAGCTGGTCCAACCAACGTATCATGAGAACATGCAACATTAAAGTTCATGAAGAATTTTTGAATTTTTCAATATATGTTTTATACTTAATATGCACATCTTTAAGATGTCGCAATCGTTCATGTTAACTTATCAACTTTTATGCTAGTAAACTTCAAGTTTACCATGACATGTTCTTTTTACTATAGAAAATTTTAGATTTACTACTACACAAATAAATTTCAGATTTACTACTTCAGAAGTAGATTTCAAAATAACTTTTCTCAATTATTCAGCCTCTTTCAGAGGTGAGTTGTAATACCATCACAATCAAGTGGACGTTGCATTAATAAGCTTCTTATTCCTCAGGAGTGGAATATAATCATGACTTAAGTCTATCAAATTTTGATAGCTTAGAACCTCTTTCAAAATATTATTACTTCAGGAGTAAATCGAGGCATACATATGATATAGATAATTTTTCTCTAACATTTCTTATGATAATAATATGCTTGCAAAAATATCATCACTTTTGACGATCATTATCATATTGTCCCTCCACACGTATATTCATGCATTCAATCACTTGTCTTCTTTCAGACATATTATGCACTGCTATCACATACACTTTAAGAATGAAGTAAGTTGTCATATTTTAGACTTATCATATATTTCTACCACATTCACTTCATGAAATTGAGCATATTTAATGGGTTGAATTTCATGACTTTTCACCAAATACCCATTATTTTTTCTTAGCCATCATAATATCATTAGTATGGTTCATTGAGATTCAAACTCAATGTCTTATCCATATAAAAGCATCTTAGGCATAAATCAATGGGACTTGAAACCAACATATTATCATCCCTTTTGATAATATTGTTCTTGAGGAATACATAAATGGTTCCAAACCAATTATTTTTCCTCAAATCCAACAATAGTTATATTAGTAGTAGCAAAAGACAGATAACATAACAAATTACTAGCCTCTCACCTTATTTGGCAGAGTCTCGTGCTTGAAATTAACATTAGATAAATTACCTTTAGATTAATAATATCACCTTGTTTGACAGAGTCTCGTGCTGATAATGTGTTATAAAACAAGAAAGAATAAAGAAGAATAGTAGAGAGAATAGAGAGAGTAAGTTTTATTTCTCTTGAGAGATGAGAGATCATACTGATTGATTATACAATGAATTAAACTCCTATATTTATAGAAAAAAATACTCCTAATTTTTGAATAAAAAACAGATACTTCAGATCCTGATTGATATCAACTAGATCTTATTAAATCTTGATAGACATTCACTATAATGTAAATACATTTATAATAGTAATAAAGTTATAATTATCATTTCTTGAAGATTTGGACAAATACTAAAGGGCAGAGAATATCTATTAATAATATGAAAATAGGATCCTCAAAAGGAAGAGGGAGAATGAAAAGAAAATTTTCAATCAAGACGCACATTATTAGTCACTTCTATACTATAGAAGAGGTTTTTTTTCCCGTTAAAGTGACAAAATAGTTTTAAAATGAGTTGTAGATTACTGCAGTTTTAATTATTGAGTGTAGTGACAAATACTTTATTAAGGATTTAGAAAGTAAGGAAGTTTGAGAATAACCCACAAGTTTTTTAATTTAAACTTTGATTCAATGTAAAACCTAATATAACTAGAAATAGAGGGAAAATAAAGGCACATTTCTCTCTCTTTGCGCTTTTTGTTGTTCATTGTTGCTTCTTCATTATTCATCATCTTCTATTCATTATAATTATATTCTTCTTTATTATCATCATCATCTGATTCTTATTGACTATTGTTGTTGTTGTTACCGCAAATGTTACTACTTGACCAATTTTTTAGATTAAATTTTAATTTGTACATCACTTTGGTATTACTTAATAGGTGACTTTGGTAAGTAAAATTATAATTTTTAGTTGATTTTATCATCTGGGTACACTGCTACTGCTATTTTTTCAATAATGTAGAACCCAAAGATGAATCCAATTAAGATTCATCTATTTCAATAGATGACTCATTTACTGCGACAAATGAGTCATCTGTTGCAGTGAAAGAATTATATGTCCATAGTGTTGTAACATGAATCAAACAGATCGTTCATCTGTTGCAATAGATGAGTTATATATTGTAATAGAGGAGTCATTTGTTGAAACATATTACTCACTAGTTACAATAGAACCTGAAGTTGAGTTAAACAGATGACTAACCTATTGGTATTTATGTTGCAGAATATAGAACCTAAAGTTAATTTCAATAGATGAATCATCTATTACAACCAGTGTGTAATCTGTTACAACAGGTTAGTGATATTTTACAAAAATGAGTCATCTGTTGGAATCAGCTTCAAAGGTTCTGTAGTACATCCCAACAGGTGAGTTATCTATTGCAGCAAATGTATAATCTGTTGTAACAAATGAGTCACCTGTTCCAACAGATAACTCATTTGTTGGAATCAACTTCAGGTTCTATAGTGCCATAATATGAATACCAACAGGTGAGTCATCTGTTGCAACATATAACTCACTTGTTGTAATATATTATTCACCTGTTGCAACAAATTACTCATCTCTTTGAGTTCATATCATTATTTACATTTTATTAATATGTTATTAATAACCTTTTTTTAATAAATGTCTTTAGTTAGGTACTAGTAATGGAGGGATCAATAATAATAGAGGTGGATTGTCATGGTGAATGGATTGAGAAAAACAATTGATATGTTTGGTGTTGGAAGGAGGGTGAAATGCTTGAGATGATAGCTCTGATAGTCCAAAGTGATGTTTTGTATGATGATTTTGTGAACTTAATCATCAGTTAATTTAGACAGAATTATCAATCGAAAGAACTCGTCTTCAGCTACATGCACAACTCCTTTGAAAATCAGAGGGTACTACCTTTCAAGATAATCGATTAGGTTCAATTGCATGCTTATCTAAGTGATTTTGCTAGGCCAGTGTTAAGAGTGTACGCGGTTGAAAAACTAAGAGAGAATGAGAACCAGAATGTAAAATAAGAACAAAAAGATATGTTTGATGATAAATTGGATGATCTGGACATGAATAATCCAGATGATGATCAAACACCAACGCCCATTGTTGTGAGCAATAGATTGGACAGTTATTCTCAATCAATAAAGTTTGGAATTCATTATAATGACGAGACTAGTTTTTACAAAGGAATTTCATTCAAGGATAAGATAAAACTATCTATTTCTTTGTTTATTTCTTGCTTGAAAAGAGATTTCAGACTCAAGAAGGTGATTAATTTGAGCAAAGTCTTTCATTTTAGATGTGCTAATCCAGACTACAAGTGGTGGTTGAGGGCTATAAAATACTTAAATTCTGATAGATTCGTCATTAATTTTTATCAAAAGTATCACACATGTGGTTTGGCGCATATTACGAGCCAAAATCCTTACGCCACGACAAAGGTCCTCGGTAGTTATTTCCAAAATAGATTCCCTAATGGCAAAGGCCCTTCTACAGCTGATATGGCCAATCAAGTTCATACTGAATTGGGGTGTTACAGTTAGTTATTGGAAGATTTATATGTCTATAAAGATTTCCAAGAACTTGGTTAGGGGACACTTGAGCACGGGTATCTAGTCCTTAATGCCTACCGTTATATGCTTGAGTCCACAAGTCTCGAAAGTAAGACATCATTACACGTTGATAAAAATAGTAGGTTCAAGTAATTTTTTGTGTCCTATGGTGCTTGGATTCTTGGTTTTCAATAGTTGAGAAAAGTCCTAGCCGTTGACAGCACTTTCTTGACAATCAAGTATAGTGGAGTTTTGATAGTGGTGGTGGCACAGGATGCCGAGAGTCACATCTTTTCCCTCACTTTTTGTGTAGAGGACAAGGAATGTGATGCCTCATATGCATATTATTTTAGCAAATGCGAAGCTGTGTTGACGATACTGAAGAGTTATGTATAATTTTGGATAGCCATCCAAGAATTCAAAAGATGGGTTCAATTTTCTTCACTTCAGCTCACTTTGGTGGTTGCATGAGGCATCTTGGAGAAAATATTCAAAATAACTTTCACATCAAAAGGGTCGTGACTCTTTTTAACAGAGTAGCTAAAACATATAATAGAGCTGAGTTTTTTGACCATTTTAATCAAATAAGGGATATGCATCCCAAGGTAACACAACATCTAGAATGTGTTGGTTTTAAGAGATGGGGTCAGGCATTTCGTCCAGCAAATAGGTACTGTAACGCCCCCAGAGTAAACCCTGGGTATCATATAGTGCTTAGAGCCCCGAGAGACAATAAGCTAACCCATGAGCTGGTACCTATTGCGACCACTGAATAATAATATCATAATTGTAGAAAACATCAGATATTGCCATAAGGTTTTATCACTGAATCAATACTGAAATATGAATCTATAGGAAAACTGACTGAATCTGATTAAATACTGATAAACTAACATGTCAACTGAAAATCCAAATACTGAATAACTGACTCTAATGTTTGACAAGCCTCCAAAACTAACTAACTGAATATGAGTTGATGGGATAGGCCTTCAACTAACTCTACTAAATACTAAAATAGAGATATGAAGTAAAGTAATCTGTCCTCGAATGATGAGGACTCACCACTACTACTGTACTGCTGATAGCCTGAGAAGTAAAGTCTAAGCATGGTTTGGGAACTGATCAACAACACCTATGATATAATACATCATAGTGCAAAAAAAGATATGCGATCAGTACTTTGAATGTACTAGTATGCTAAATCAGGTAGATTGATATGCATGGTTTCATAAACAGAACTAATAATTAACTAAATATGCATGTAAAACATTGAGTATTGAGTAGAAAACATGGAATATGTAGATACTAAAATTATAAAGAATCTGTAAATATCAAGTATGCATGATAGTCTGCAATTACTAAAGATACGTGTAAATCTGTAGACACTGGGATTCCTGACCAGGCATATAACATAGACTGAGTAAAATTTGTAAATTGAAATACTGACAAAATACTGATATCTGTATACTTTGGTCAAATAACTCTAGTACTGTATAACTAAACGAGGAATGTAACTAAGACTGAATCTGAGACTGTGGGGGGTATCATCTAACCGACATTCCCTAATTTGATCTAATCAGGGTCCAACCTGTAACCCTAGTTGAAAGGTGTTAATACCATTCCACAGGTACTAACGCTGTCTATATGGATCCATTAAACTAATATAAAGTCCAAAGGATTAAGGGTGACAAGCCTGAATTGATGGGTGACTTCTCATATCCTACATTGGCTTACGTAGTTCTGGAGTATAGGGACGTCTACTAACGACTCTTCCCATATGATGGGGAATCCACCATCCCTACACTTGCTCAATGCTAAATCCTACTCCCAACTGAAAGACACTGAAATACTAGATTGTTCTGAGTTTAACTGATTGATATCTGACTATTCTAATAATGCTCATAGTATGTTTTTAAGAATATTTGTAATGTACTAAGACTAGACTACATAATAGCTATGGTTTTCGGGTATTCAATACCCCAGGACTCAAAAACAATAATGAAAAAAATGACACTAAATCTTGAGGGACAAAGCATGAAGACTTTATTAAATCAATCGCTCTTGTAGGCATTTTATCAAACCCTAGTAGTTCATGGTTAAAACAATCATAGGAATGTCATGGAACTTATGGAATAGCATGAATCAACATCATAAATCTAAATCAAGGTTTAATTCAATAAATAATAATGCAAATAAACATGGAGGATTGAATGATATCAATAATTTCAGGGTAACTTGGTATAAAATCAATAGTACATGGAGGTTCATGGATGAAATAATAATTTAAAATCAAATAGCTAGAAAAGATTATAACTTCATAATTAAAATAGGATATTAGGACTCCATGGATGAAAGGAATCCATAGATGAACATCTAACATACCTAGGATAATGAATTTCCTGTGGTCCTTGGTGAGTTCTAGAGGATTGGTCTTGAATTTGAGAGCTAGGGTTTCTGGTTCTTGGAAAAGGGGATATTTAATTTGAGAGGAAATTTAATAATGAATGATTATTTAGGTCAATTGGGGATAAATTTCGTGTTTTAGGATGATTTTAGGGTTAGGAAAAAGACCCAAATACCCTTAACAGATTTAAAACGTAAGCTTAAAATTGACCATCCCGATGTTTTTGGCCTTAGCGCGATGTGCCACTATCGCACAAAGCCACTAGAAATGGACAATTGGGACTTGGAAAAACATTGCGACGTGGAACTATCATGGTAAGCCTTTGGAATGCAAATTTGCCACCTCTGTAATGCGCCACCATCGCGGAGGCCCACTGGAAATTGCCAAACTTGAAATTGGCCTGCTCCGCGATGCGCCAACATCATGGAGTCACACTGGAAATTAAAAATTGTCATTTGGAATGTCTCCAGAATGTGCTAATGGTTAAATTGACTACGTTTAATGAATGAAATTTAAAATCGCGATAACATCTTACCCGATTATCGGATTTTGGCAAATTTTATACCGTTGTAAAGCTAATTGAATTTCCTATGCAATGGCAGACTCTAAACTGACAAATAATGAGTGTTTCAAAAATTTTATATATGAATACTAATTCTATGGACTTAGATTAGGCTAGGGAAGTATGAGGTGTTACAATATCTCTCCATTGGGATCATTCGTCCTTGAATAAAACTGGTTAAGCTAAGGAAAGTGCTGGGCTGAGCTTACACACTGAACATTCATATCTGATGTAGGAATGTATGACTAAACTAATTTGTAAATGCACGATTGACATGAATATGATGTGCAGTATGATAGGGAGAAATTTTAAGAAGATTGGTACCTTATAATGTATTTGACTTCGCAAAGAAAAGATGAGGGTACTAGATTCACATATCTTCTTCTGCTTCCCAGGTGGCTTCCTCAACGGACTGATTTCTTTGACCAATGGAATTTCCTTTTTCCTTAGTCTACAAACTAAATGATCAAGAATTTTGATTGGAACTTCCTCAAAGGAATGGCTGCTTTAAATATCTACATTCTCTAAGGGAACAACTATAGCTGATCACCAATACACTTTTTTAATAATGAAACATGGAACACTAGGTGTACTGAGGCTAGATCTGAAGGCTCAAGCTCGTAAGCTACCTTTCTAGAAAGACTAAGAACTTTGAAGGGACTTACATATTGGGGACTGAGTTTCTCTTTCTTTCCGAATCTCTTCACTCCCTTTATGGGAGATATTTTCAAACACACAAAATCACCAACCTCACACTCGAGATCCTTTCTCTCATATTTGCATAAAATTTTTTAGGCTCTGGGCTATTCTAAGCCTCTCTCTGATCAACTCAACTTTCTCTAAGGCATCAAACACCAAGTCAGGCCATTCTACTACGGCCTCACCTACATCAAACCAGCCAATTAGAGATCTACATCTCCTATAATAGAGAGCCTCAAATAGAGCCATATGGATACTGGAATAATAACTGATATTGTATGAAAACTCAATCAAAGGAAAGTGGTCTTCCCAACTACCATTAAAATCAACTGCGCATGCTTTCAGCATATCCTCAAGAGTCTGAATGGTCCTTTCTGCTTGACTGTCTATCTGAGGGTGGAAGGCTGTACTGAGATGGACATAGGTACCAAGACCCTTTTGGAATGCTTTCTAGGAATGAGAGGTAAATTGGGTACCTCTATCTTAAATGAAGATAAGGGGACACCATGCAACTTAACTAAATCTATGAGATAAAGTTTGGGATAGTCCTTGGCTGAATACGAGGAATGGACTGGCAAGAAATAAGCTAATTTGGTCATCCTATCTATGATAACCCAAATAGAATCATGATGAGGACGGGTAAGAGGAAAACCTGTCACAAATCCATGTTTACTTCTTCCCAGTTCTAAGTGGAAATACTGAACTCCTACATGGACCCACTAGAGTTTTGGTGCTCAATCTTAACTTGCTGTCATATAGAGCACTTAACCAAAAACTCTGTAATATCTCTCTTCATCCCACTCCACCAATAGATCTCCCGCAAATCACGATACATCTTAGTAGTCCCTGGATGAATAGAGTAACGTGCACTATGCGCTTCTATAAGAATTCGTTACCTTAAGTCATCTACACCAGTCACACATAATCTACCTTGACAACGCAACACACCACATCCCTTTGGGAGAAAACCTCGAATTTCTGATCTCTGACTGGTTCTTTCAACTTAACTAGACTGGGATCTCAATCCTTCTTTTCCTTCACCTTAGAAATTAGAGATAATTCTGAGCTACTCTCACCCACACACCAATCTTTGCTAAGTCAACTAAGTGAACACCTAGTTGAGAAAGCTGATGGACTTCCTGGGCTAACTGTTTCTTACCATCCTTAATATGAGCAACACTATCCATGGACAATCTACTGAGGGCATCAGCCATTAGATTAGCCTTGCTCGGATGATACAGAACACTCATGTCATAATTCTTTCATAATTCTAACCACCTTCTCTGATGCAGATTTAAATATTTTTAAGAGACCACATACTGAAGGCTTTTGTGATCTGTGAACATGCAACCCATACAAGTAATGCCCCCAAATCTTAAAGGCAAACACTACAGCTGCTAACTCAAGATCATAAGTAGGGTAATTCTTCTCATGGGGTTTAAGATATCTGGAGACATAGGCTACGACCTTACCTCTTTGCATAAAGACACAACCCAAACCTACTCTAGATGCATCACCGTACACAAAAAAACTTTCTGAACTATCTAGTAGAGTCAAGAATGGGAATAAGGTGAGTCGAGTCTTCAATCTGGACATGGGGGATGCAATAGAACAAAACCCTTCAAAAAACTAATGGTAATAGCCATCTAAACCTAAGAAACTCTTGATATTTGATGGAGAGATGGGTCTAGGCTAGTTTCTCACCACCTCATTCTTTTAAGGATCAACTCTAATGCCATCACTAGAAATAATATGGCCAAGGAAAGCTACCAATATTAGCTAGAATTCATACTTACTAAATTTAGCGAACAACTAGTGAGCTCTAAGAATCCAAAGTACTATTCTGAGATAGTTTACATGATCATTTTTGCTACGAGAGTAAACAAGAATATCATCAATGAAGACTATGATGAACATGTCCAAGTACTGCTTGAACACTCGGTTCATCAAGTCTATGAAGGCTGCTGGGGCATTTGTAAGACTGAAGGACATAACCAGAAATTTGAAGTAACCATACCAGGTTTGGAAAGCTATTTTTGGAATGTCACATTATCTGACCCTGAGCTGATGATAGCCTGATGTGAGGTCTATCTTGCAAAAGTAGATAGCACCCTAAAGTTGGTCAAACAAGTCATCATTTCTAAGAAGTGGGTATTTATTCTTGACTGTGACTTTGTTTAACTGGTGGTAGTCAATACATATTCTGAGAGAACCGTCTTTTTTATGCATGAATAAAATAGGTGTACCCTATGGGGAGATGCTGGGTCTGATGAACCCCTTATCTAGGAGATCGTTAAACTATTCTTTTAACTCCTTGAGTTCTGCTGGAGCCATTCTATATGGCAGAATAGATATAGGCTGAGTATCTAGAAGAAGGTCTATTTTGAAGTCGATTTCCCTTTTGAGAGGAACTATGGGGAGATCTTTAGGGAATACATCTGGAAATTCCCTGAATGCTGCAACTGAATCAAGGGTTGAAGTTTTTGAGTTAGAGTCTTTGACTCGCACAAGATGGTAAATACACCCCATCGATATCATCTTTCTGGCTATAAGGTACGAGATCAACTGACCTCTAAAAGCTATAGTACTACATCTCTATTCAAGGACTAGTTCATTTGGGAACTGAAAATGAACTATTTTTTTTCTATAATCAACTAAGGCATAGCATGAGTGGAGCCAATCCATGCCAAGAATGACGTCAAAATTTGTCATCTCTAATTGTACGAGATCAACTGAGGTAACTTTCTGCTAGAGTTTTTGGATTGACTCCAAAGTTGACGACTATATATAGAGTTACAAAAGAAAGAGAAGCCCCAGGGTATAGTAAAACATAAACATGTAAGTGAAGGACCTACAATGTACAAGTAACTACGTCAGGAGAATTTTCCTGATCTTGGAGCGACTGAAGAGCATATAATCTGTTTGGATGCTGACCAATAGTAGTACTGGAAGTGTCACCCTACGGAGTTGGGCGATCCGATGGAACTGACTACTGATGGGATTGCCCTGTTGGTGCACATCCCTAATTTTCTGAGCAACTACCCGATACTCCCGAATCCGATGTCCTGGCTTTCTACACCCAAAGCATACATCACTACCCGTTCTACCCTTACCCTGATAGTGTCTACCATATTTCTAACATAAAGGATTTTTACAAGCACTGCTAACACTGACCTGGGACTTAGAGCCTTCCGCTTTATCCTTATTATCATTTCTGGAACTGAGGATGGTTACCACCTTTTGACTTTGGCTGACTGAAATTAAAACTACCCATCCTAGCCTTTTTATTTCCTTTCTCCCTCTCCTTAATCTTCTACTCCTTTATCTGTTGAGCATGAACCATCAACCTAAACAAGTCTATCTCAGTAATTATCATTGCAGTCCAACACTCCTTGACCACACTATCAGACACTCCATATATAAATTTGCTTATTTTGGACCTGTTATCAGCTACCACATGAGGAGCATATCTAGCTAACTGAGTAGACTTGAGGGAATACTCCCTCATGCTTATGCTACCTTGCCTTTAGTTAATGAAATCTAAAACTTTGTTCTCCATCAAATCCAATAGGAAGAATCTGTCTAAGAAAGCTGTGGCAAACTTTTCCCATTCTACAAGCCCTGCATCTACACCCCTATCAACATTCCACCACTTAAACAAAGAATGGGCTACATCCTGCAACTAGTATGCAACCAAATCATCACTCTGACTAGATGTCACCCCTATAGCATCCGCGAAAATCTAAACCAAATCTAAGAATTCCCATGGATCCTCTTTAGACTTAGATCCCGTGAAAGAAGGAGGATTCATCTGGGTAAAATCCCAAATTCTTATTGCAGCAGTATTGGCCACTAGGTTGGCCAAAATAGTAGTTGGCCGTTCATTCTGTGCTTCTACAGAGTTCGCTAGAGTAGTGAACGTAGCTCTGAATTCTGCGTGAAAGACATGCTCGTCCAGAGGATCTGCCTTTATGGGCTGAGGGGCTGGCTGATTTCCTTTTCTTCTTCCATTCTTTTTGGGAGGTATGTTTTGTAAATGGAAGAAAGAAATGGATTCGACAGGGAGTTTAACTTAAGCTCATGCTCATTCGTACGACATGAATACTGAAAGAAGGGAAACTTTTCCTCAATGCTTTATTTCTTCTCGTGTATAAGTGTGGCGTCTACACACCCATGTACAAGACTCTACATAACGTGACTTCCAGACTTCCTAGAACACTTTAAAATGTTAGGATGGGATACCAATTTTGTAATTTCCTAAGAGTACACCCTGGGCATCACACAGTTCTTACAACCCCGAGGGACTACAAGGTAACCCATGAGCTGGTACCTGTTGTGAGCACTGAATAATAATATTATAAATACAGAAAATATCTGATATTTCCATAAGGTTTTATCACTGAATTAGTATGGAAATATAAATCTATAGAAAAAATGACCGAATTAGATTAAATACTGATAAACTGACATTCCAACTGAAAATTCGAATACTGAATAACCGACTCTAAAGTTTGAAAAGCCTCTAAAACTGATTGACTGAATATGAGTTGATGAGACATGTCCCCAACTAACTCAACTAACTACTGAAATAGAGATTTAAAGTAAAATAATCTATCCTCTATTGATGAGGACTCACCACTGCTACTGTACTGTTGGTAGCCAGAGAAGTAAAGTCTAGGGAACTGAGAATCATCACCTATGATATAATACATAATAGAGAAAAAAAAGATATGTGATGAGTACGTTGAATGTACTGGTATGCTAAATCAGTGTCAAGACCCAAACTAGGGCCTGGCCGTGACGAACATCCCGAACCATGAGGGCCCAGAACGTCCCTCTCTATCTGGTAAGCATGCACACATTCATATAAATAAAGAAGATGCAGAAACATAATCTGCTATGGAAACATGTTCAATTCTGAATTCAACATAAGTATGAAAAATGAAAATCAACTACATATAATAACATCTGACTCAGTTTGCGAAATCTCAACTACAAGAAAATTTGACAACTGTCTGAAACTGGGAAAAGGCCCCCAGTAGACCAAAATAGAAATAAATGACATAATCTAAAAAGACAGGCCTTCCGAAATAGAGAAGGCTCACAAACTGGACACTGCAACTCTGTCTGATAAATACTATTGCTTCTTTGGACCCCTAGACTGAGCCTCAGAACCTGGAGGGAGGAGGGGGGTCAATACAGATGTACTGGTACACAGAGCATTCCAAAATAATGTATTTATAAATAACATAAGTGAGAGGTTCATCAAACATGTTTCATATAATATATCAAAACACATGGGTAAATATTTCTTTGAAACCATGACTGACTCTTTGTCTTATTTCTGAGCTAGATGGTACACCCTACAATCTGTAATTTCATGGGCTATATGGAATCCGCCCTTGACTCAGCATCCAAGCCCCCAATCCAAGTTTGCCGCAAGGATTGGAGTATCTATAAGGGGGACACACAAGATCACACAACAGGGTGCCAAAATCCCCAATCAAATCAACATGTAATAGTAGTGCACAAGGTCATAAAGTAGGGCTCCTAAACATAGTCCCAATTTGGGAAGACATGAATCAAGGTACACAAGATCTCAAAGAATGGTACCATAATCCTGTGTTGGCAAATCACGGTTTCTAGCATAGAGTCTTTCAACTCATACTTTCTTCGGGTAACCATCGAACTCTCTTTAAGCCTATTTTTAAAAATTTTCTAAACATGCATCTTTCTGAATTCATAAATCTAAAAATCTAATTTCAAACATGTTCTCTATTCTGTTCTGAATTACTATGGCTTTAACTGAGTTGGTGTCATCACACCAAGACTTGCAAGTCCTATTTCTAAGCCATAATGTATCATACATGATTCTTTCATTAAAACTCGATTCAGATCACCGAAACATGCAAACAGTATAAGATATTTCATGTTCAGAAAGCATAAGTCAAAACTATGCAAGAACTCTTCAAACATAAGGTGGTCATGTGCTTTTGGCAAATACCATGCACTCTTTCATTATATGTATTTTCAACTTTTTTCAATACAAACAACCCTCTCTTTTGAATTCAAGATTCATAACCAAACCATTCATAAATCAAGACACTTTGTAACATGCTTTTCAAGATGCATTTCAAAAATAATCCATATCATTTGAAACTTGGGAACAATCACATCAAGAAAGGGATTTCATGTGAGTCATGTGCTCAATTCAAATATTAACTTAAATAACATACATATACATATATACAATTTCAAATCAATGTGGGAAAGGTCAAAAGACCAAAACAATACCGTCAAGATTTCTAAAACATGAATGTATTCATAAATCTGAAAACCCTTTTCTTAAAATCATGATTTCTATGCCCATGAGATTTTAGGAAAACCTCGCATACCTTAACCTCGAAAGATAATAGGTAATTCTCGTAGTTTATGGATTGGGGATTCGAAATCTTCAATCGCTTTTAAAAACTTACGGTTGAATCTTGAGTTATTTGGGAATCTTGTTTGAAACCCTAGAGAGCATTCTTTATAAATTTTGGATAAAGTGTATGTATTTAGGTGTATTTGGGATTAATCCCGTGTTTGAATGGATTTGGGGCCATGGGAAATATCTAATTTGATCTTAGAATTTAAAATCCAGGACTAGAACGCCGTAAAAGACTTCACCGCAACATGCTGAAAATTGCGGTGAGCTACTGAAATTGACAATTGTCAATTTAAGGCTCATCGGACGCAGTGGCCAGTCAATTGGGAACGCTGACACTAAAAATACTATAACTTCTTCACCGAGTGTCCGTTTTAGGAGAATTTAGGGGACCTTTATGATCTCAATTTATGCTAAAATAGGTTACCACACTACATACTTGATTAACTTGGAAAATTTGCATAGGATTTATAGCTTTTGGATCATCTACGCATAGAAATGACAGTTTTTATTCTTGCTCGAAACACGGGGCATTACAATATCTCCCCCTTGGGATCATTTATCCACGAATGATGGGTAGGAATGTTGAAGATTAAAGGTATAGAATAACGTGGACTTGATGTGTCTTCTAAGATAGGATATAACTAATCTGAAATATTTAAACTTCTATCATGAAACTGAATTCTGAGATGACTAGACTTCACTTGCTTCAAGGGGCTGATTCATGCTGAGAGTTTAAGATTCCCTTGAAGTGTTCATGATCAAATCATACATATTGACTGAGAATTGATAACTTATGCAAGTACAAATCATGAGGCAACATGTCTAAGATCGCACCAGGTTACTGTACTACTTGAGCTAAAATACTTGGAAACATTTGAAATTATGCTCTGCATTCTTATGAACTGAGTCATGACTAAGTAGCTGAATCTGAAACATAATGCTTTGACTGAACTGAATTCCCAACTTACATGGATGAAATAGATTATCTCTTGGGATAGCCATACATTTTAGACTTCAGATAGTAGGATTGGGTGAAAAGGTGAAAAACTACCGTAACTTGCCTATCCGACTGTTCAAATGAATTACTGGCTATACAGACTGAATTTTGCTGAACCCTCATACTTAACTGGAGTATCTCATTCAACACTCTTTCTAAAGAAGTCATAGTAGCGTTAGGGAGAAAAGAATCTTGGGCATTAGTTACACAAGACTTCCAACTAAGGAATCACAACAATGACACTACCCTATAACATGGAATATAGATATATAACTTATAAACTAGGATAAAACTACCAAGCCTTAGGCAATGCAACTTCTTACTTTCAAGCTGAGCGTACTTCTCGAATACTCTTTTAGCTATATTATTCCCTTTAAATACCATACTCGTTGATTCAAGTTGTACTCCTCATATGGGCACTGATAAATCTTTCTACTAATGCCTAAAGTAATATAAGTCCTCTCACCATGATCAAGCCTAACTTCAAATCACAAAATACAACATGCCACACCACGATAATGGTCCAAACCATATGATTCAATCTTCTATACTTAGAGATCACACCCTAAACATAATGTGCCTTACTACTTCAATGACTAACTCTAATCTCTTACTATGGATTCACTAGCGCATATTGCGTTCCTCCACTTAAATCTCAACACGTCATTCCAGCCTATCTTTATAACCACATATAATCTCCAAGGCAAACACCCATAAGGACATACTTCATATATTCTCTAATCCACTATCAATATAACTCCTACGTGCTACCCCAAGAACATACATACACAAATTTCCACTAACCATCACATCTATCAAAGACTTGGCCCCAAATCTTACTTCACACTTATGGCCTTATCCAAAACAAGCATACTATGATCTTTCATTGACAAGAAACATTTATTCATCACCACCATCTTCACATATGGAGGATTCACTAATAGGTTAGAATATAAGACCTTGAAACATGGGAGGATATTATACGAGACTTGACACTTAACTGAGGCCAAAGGAATAGCAAATCAACATCAGGAATTCATCAAAGTGATCTAAATTAGAGCATACATGACTATAAGCTGAATCTCGTCAATCATAAAGAGTATAACATGAATTATGGGAACTAAGCATACTATAAAGAGTGAGTACATGAGTCATGAGCTGCATGACCTTAATTTGAAGTTCATAACATATGGAATGCGATTCCGACTACTGAATGAACTGGAACTCTTTATTTTAGAATTGGAAGAGAACATGATTCTCTCTCATATACATGGACATGAACTATGATCATGGAACTGAAATGTAAGCCATGAGTAAGTATTTGGATAACTGAAAAATATTGAGATAAGAATGGGTTGAGCCTTACCCTCACTTTCTGATGTCCTATATCAAACTAACATCACTACTAGAATCTAAGAGCCTATCTTGATCACTTGTTTTATGATCTCCCCCTTAGCTTTAAGCCATCATCTTAAGTTTGAGAGATCTCTTACTAGACTCTAAACTAAACTACACTCACTATACTCTAGGGTGTGGAATATGATAATACACACATTAATATAACTTAACCCAAATAGCTACACTTGGAAGTGAAAACCCACTGCTAATACCACCTTCTGAGACATGCTCTATCATTCTATAGACCCAATAGTGATCACATAATACTGAAACACTTACTTCGGATCTTCATAAGTATCCCTATAGTTGGAGTGTACACCCTATAGCGCTTCAAATCTTATTTCTTTCAGTTCAACCTTCAAAAATTCAAACTTAGATTATAACACTTAACATGGATATCACCAAGCCTCTGATGAGCCATACTACTTTCGTCATAGCATATCAATATCGCGACTCCAACTTATATCTCTCCACTATGAAAATTCAAGATCATATCAAAAAGCCCAACACTATCAATTAAAACTCCTTAACTTGGCTATTTAGAACACCATATACCATCTAGAAACTCAATGGTACTACTAGCCACACACAACATGTAATAGACTTAGAAAAATTATCGCAACCTCATATCACCTTGGGCATACTTCTACATCATACATACAACATCATAGTTAATTACAAATCAAACAAACTTAAGCTCTAGCATACACTGTTCAAGCCTATTAGATCACTTCCATAAAACTAGTGGCATTAACTAAGAAATCATCATATCTTCCTTCATGGCCATCAACTGTTCAAACATAATTTCTAGTGCTAAATATGATTTACAACCCAACCTTACACATAGTTCTCACAAAACATTCATCGTTAATCTTAAGCCACTAGTCTAACATCTATATCCTACATTAAATTCAAGCTAATAGTCTAGCATCAATCATCTACCATCAATGAAGAAGGCAACATAATATACTAGTCCGTTAAATTGGGACATTCTATCAAAATACCTCAAAAATCTTCTACATACCTTCTTACAAGTAGTACTAGTTTACAACTACCAACAAATAAAAGGTCGGGGGGGGGGGGGGGGGGGTAAATTCATATAATAGACATGGTCACCCTTAATCTTATATCATAACCCCATACAATCTTATCTACTTATATGATTTTCTCACGTCACACCTACTTACCAAAGCTTACATTTAGACTACTTTCAAATTCCACAAACAACTATGAGTCTATAATCCTAACTTACTAGATAATCTAGCCATTTTCATACTTCAAGCAAATAATAATTCACCTTGACTAATAACTCCTTCTTTACCTTCTACTAAACTAACACACAAGGACGTATCACTTCATTACCAACTCAATCTCATGTAAAAAGATTCATCTATACATATATTCAATAAATCGCCCTTACCACCTTTCTTGCCATTTCACATCTAAACTCCTAGTTCCAACCAACACGAGAATAACAAGTTGTTAGTGAATCAAAATAGGCCTCCCACGGCTTCACTAGACTTTGTTTTTTGTGTTTTAAACAAGAAAATGAAATGAATAACAAAGTAACTATGCTAGTGAATCGAAAGAGTCCCACACGACTTCACTTGACTTTGATTTTTCAAAAACACCATGATGACAAGATTACATACTACAAGAGATAGAAAATTGACACACAATATTCAATGATCTAAGAATACACTTCTTCCACAGACTACCATACAACCCACACATGCTACTAGCTACTCTAGCTACCATATTAGTCTATCACTATAAAGTGGTAAATCATCCTCAAACATTGGTTATTCAACTAAAATGTTTCTTTACGCACAAGTCACCTTTACTCTAACTTCTAACTTTGTGACTTCACATCACCAACTTCTTGGTCCAACATCACTACCAATAGGTCATGACACCAACACTTAAACTTATACTACTATTCGGGTGAAAATGCAGTTCCAATATTCTGCTACACATTGTTCCCTCTTAAGCATGATATTTGCAATATAAATTTTGAAATAAAAGGAATAATCTTAATACCATAGGACAAAAAGCACGGTTTCATCGGAATCAAAGTTCACACTGAAATCAATACACTCTGAGGCACTAATAGACTCTTCTCAAGTCCTTTCACAAATTTTAAACTCTTATATGGCTCAACCAAAAAGGACCATACCATTTAGACTGCAAAATTCTGCACTTGAATCATCCCAATAATGAGACATATCTGGGCACATCAAAGTAAGAAAAGAATTGGGATTGCTTTACTTTCGTATGGGAGACACCATAGCATGAATTATAGTATGGAAGATGAACATTCTGGCTCAATAGCATGAACTAGAACATGAAGAAAGGGAAACATTCCTAAATACCTAGTAGCCTCCTGCTTAAAAGTGTGGCGTGCTTTACACCATAAATAAGACTCTACCCGACGTGATTTGGTAGACACCCTGGGACCATGAACCGTGCTCTGATACCAAGTTTGTCATGACCTGAACTAGGGCTTAGCTGTGACGGACATCCCAAACCGTGAGAGCCTAGAACATCTCTCTCTATCTGGTAAGCATACACACATTCATATAAATAAAGAAGATGCAGAAACATAATCTGCTACAGAAACATGGTCAATTCTGAATTCAGCATAAGTATGAAAATTAAAAATCAACTACATCTAATAACATCTGACTCAGTCTGCGAAATCACTACTACAAGAAAATCTGACAACTATATGAAACTGGGAAAAGGCCCCCAGTAGACCAAAACAGAAATAAATGATATAATCTAAAAGGACAGGCCTTTCGAAATAGTGAAAGCTCACCAACTAGACATTGCAACTCTGTCTGATAAATACTACTACTTCTCTGAACCCCTAGACTGAGCCTCAGCACCTAGAGGGAAGAGGGCGGGGGTAAATATAGATGTACTAGTACACAAAGCATTCCAAAATAATGTATTTATAAATAACATAAGTGAGAGGAATTTATCAAACATTTTTCATATGATATATCAAAACACATGGGTAAATATTTCTTTAAAACCATGACTCACTCTTTGTCTTATTTCTGAGATAGATGGTACGCCCTACAATCTGTAATTCCATGGGCTATATGGAATCCGCCCTTGACTCAGCAGCCAAGCCCCCAATCCAAGTCTGCCGTAAGGATTGGAGTATCTATAAGGGGGATACGAAAGATCACACAACAGGGTGCCAAAATCCCCAATCAAATCAATATGTTATGGTAGTGTACAAGATCAAAAAGCAGGGCTCCTAACCATAGTCCCAATTTGGGATGACATGAATCAAGGTACATAAGATCTCAAAGCATGGTACCATAATCCTGTGTTAGTAAATCACGGTTTCTAGCATAGAGTCTTTCAACTCATACTTTCTTTGGGTAACTATCGAACTCTCTTTAAGCCCATTTTTAAAACTTTTCTAAACATGCATCTTTCTAAATTCATAAATCTGAAAATCTGATTTCAAACATGTGCTCTATTCTGTTCTGAATTACTATGGCTTTAACTGAGTTGGAGTCGTCACACCAAAATTTGCAATTTATATTTCCGAGCCATAATGTATCATACATGATTCTTTCATTAAAACTTGATTCAGACCACCCAAACATGCAAACAATATAAGATATTTCATGTTCCGAAAGCATAAGTTAAAACTATGCAAGAACTCTTCAAACATAAGGTGGTCATGTGCTTTTGGCAAATACCATGCACTCTTTCATTATATGTATTTTCAACATTTTTTAATACAAACAACCTTATCTTTTGAATTTAAGATTCATAACTAAACCATTCATAAATCAAGACACTTCGTAACATGCTTTTCAAGATGCATTTAAAAAACAATCCATATCATGTGAAACATGGGAACAATCATATCAAGAGAGGGATTTCATTTGAGTTATGCTCTCAATTCAAATATTAACTTAAATCACATACATATACATATATACAATTTCAAATCAATGTGGGGAAGGTCAAAAGACAAAAACAATACTCTTAAAGTCATGATTTCTATGCCCATGAGATTTTAGGAAAACCCCGCATATCTTAACCTAAAAAAATAATAGGTAATTTTCAAAGCTTGCGGATTGGGGATTCCAAATCTTCAATCGCTTTTGAAAACCCACGATTGAATCTTGAGTTATTTGAGATTCTTGTTTGAAACCCTAGAGAGCGTTCTTGATGAAATTTGGATAAAGTGTATGTATTTAGGTGTATTTGCGATTAAATCCTGTGTTTGGATAGGTTTGGGGCCATGGGAAATGTCTAATTTGACCTTGGAATTTAAAATTCGGGACTAAAATACCATAAAAGACTTCACCATGATGCACTGGAAAATGCGGTGAGCTATTATAATTGACAATTGTCAATTTAAGGCTCATCGCGATGCGGTGGCCAGTCAATCGGAAACGCTGACACTAAAAATGCTCTAGCTTCTTCACCGACTATCTGTTTTAGGAGAATTTGGTATCGATGGAAAGCTAATTCAAAGATATTTCATTTGATATATAGTAGGTCACCCAATTCATTATATACAAGGAGCTATTGTCAATTGAAGTTTACTAAAGTTTTGACGCTCACTAAAACTCAAACGATAGGAAAGCTTTCAATTTGTCCTTGAGATAGGGGACCTTTATGATCTCAATTCATGATCAAATAGGTTACCACACTACATACTTGGTTAATATGGAAAATGTGCATAGGATTTATGGCTTTTGAATTATCTATGCATAGAAATAATGGTTTTTATTCTAGCCCAAAACATGGGGCGTTACAATCAGATAGGCTGATATGCATGGTTTCATGAACAAAACTAATAATTAACTGAATATGCATGTAAAACATTGAGTACTGAGTAGAGAACATATAATATGTAGATACTAAAAATATAGATAATCTGTCAATACCGAGTATGCACGATAGTCTATAAATACTGAAGATAAGTGAAAATCTATAGACACTCGGGATGCCTGACTGTAATACCCCAAAGTTTCCTAACTAGTTTCACCCTAAGAATGTCAAGTATTATCTTATAAATTGATTAATGTTTATTCAATGGCGAATTTACTAGATTTTCACTTTTAGTTATGTGGGAAATTATATAATCTTTCCATCGATACCAAATTCACCTAAATCTGACAACCGGGGTAAGAAGTTATGGCGATTTAAAGTTTCAGTCATAAAACACCGTCATCTCAGTCAATGGCGCATCGCACCATAAGCCAAAATGACATTTGTTAATTTCCAGTAAGACTCCATGATTTCACCGCACCGCAAGGGATCCCAAATCTGAATTGTCAAATTCCAGAGAAGCTCCGCAATAGTCCCACGGTGCGCTGTCGTCCAATTTTCCAGTTGTCAAATTCCAGTGACAAGGCATAATAGCGCCGCGTTGCGCCAGAGGTCCAGGTCGGGAAATTTTCACAAAATTTAAATGACGCGTTCAGGGTTAAATGGGTCTTTTCCCATGATTTTAGTTTAGCCTTAAACACGAAATTTAATCCTACATAACCTAAGGATATCATTATTCTCTCTATTTTTCCCTAAATTGAGTTTCTCTCTCTCAAGCCAAGAAACCCTAGCTCTCAAATTCAAGGGATAAATCACAAGAACTCTCCATTAATCCTTCCAAATTCATTAACTCAGGTATGTCATGTGTTGATTCATGGGTGTCTTTCACCCATGAAGCTCAAGAATCTCTTTTCAAAATCCAAAATTTGTATATTTATGAATGTTTATGATTTTATTGAATTGAAAATTGATGTTCATGTTTTTGTTTGGTTTCATTCCATGTTATAGACTATTAATTACAAGAATTGATTCTAATATGTGATGAATTACACGATATTCATGATAAACCCTTCAATTTACAAGTTGATTGATGTATCCATGATATTAGATGTGTTGATGATTGTATAACAAAAGCATGATCCCCATATATTTAACTAAATGCCTATGTGAATGAAAAGTGCCATACTAGTATGATAATGTGAAATTCCCATTCATATACAAGTTCATGCATGTCAAGTGTTTGATGAAATGTCTCAGTCAATGGATTATGGATATATGTGTAGCCATTGTTGTTCTTTCGAATTCATGCCATTAATTACTTTTATGCTATTGAGTCCTGCGGGTACTTGTACCCGATAATTTAGTTTTGTGTCTAGAGACAGTGTCATATTTTCATGGTACTCTCAGTCAAGACTCTCAGTCAAGCCATGATCCCTAGAACTCAGTTAGTCATGTGACTCAGGAAAACTCAGTGAATTCAGTATCAGTCCAGTAGCAGCCAGATTTAGCAGTGAGTCCTTATTATTCGAGGATGATATTATTAGTTATTTCATTAATTTAGCTTAGCTTTCAGTAGACGGAGTTAGCTGGGGACATATCCCATCAATTCCTTATTCAGACAGTTAAAGACTTTTCAAACTATTATGTTCAGACAGTTTATTTCATTTGTTTGGGGTATTTCATACCCCACCCATATGCTATATTTTATCAGATACTATGTCTCAGTTTTGAACCTTATGGCCTTTCAACCTTTATTTCTGCATTTATATATTATATTATGAAGTGTTAAAGTACAGATATCAGTCATGGGTTAGCTTGTGGTCCTTCGGGGTCATGAGCATCGTGTAGCATTCTGGGTACCAGATTCGGGGCATTACACTGACCACGCATATAACATAGACTGAGTAAAATCTGTAAACTGAAATATTTACAAAATACTAATATTTTATGCTTTGGTCAAATAAATCTAAGACTGAAAAACTGAACTGAGACCATAACTAAGACTGCATCTGAGACTGTGGGAGATATCATCTAACCGATGTTTTCCAATTTAAGCTAATCGGGGTCCAACCTATAACCCTTATTGGAAGGATGTTAATACCGTTCCATAGGTAAAAACGTTGGCTATGCGGATCCACTAAACTAATATAATGTCCAAAGGACTAAGGGTGTTAAGCCTAGACTGACGGGTGACCCCTGCGAGATAGTCAAGCCTAATCTGACTGGTGTCTTGTCATATCCTATGCTGGCTACATAGTTTTGGACATAGGGACTGCTACTAACAACTATGATTATCTAACGGGAAAGCTTCCATCTGCATACTCTCTCGGTGCTAAATCCTACTCCCAACTGAAAGACATTGAAATACTAGACTGTACTGAGTTTAACTGACTGATATCTTACTATTCTGATAATGCTCATAGTATGTTCTGAAGAATATTCTGTAATGTACTAAGACTAGACTACATAACAGCTATGGTTTTCAGGTATTCAATACCCCCCAGGACTAAAAAAACAATAGAAAAATAACACTAAAGCTTGAGGGACGAAGGATGGAGGCTTTTATTAAATCAATAACTTTTGTAGGCATTTTAACAAACACTGGCAGTTCATGGTTAAAACAATCATAGGAATGTCATGGAACTTATGGAATAGCATGAATTCAACATAATAGATCTAAATCAAGGTTTAATTCAAGAAATAATAATATGAAAAAACATGAAGGATTGAATGATATTAATAATTTCATGGTAACATGGTATAAAACCAATAGTACATGGAGGTTCATAGATGAAATCATAATTTAAAATCAAATAGCTTGAAAAGATTATAACATGGTAATTAAAATAGGATATTTTGAATCCATGGATGAACATCTAACATACCTGGGATAATTAATTTCCTGATGTCCTTGGTGAGTTCTTGATTTTTGGTCTTGAATTTGAGAGCCACGGTTTCTTGTTCTTGGAAAAGGGGATCTTTAATTTGAGAGGAAATTGAATAATGAATGATTGTTTAGGTCAATTGGGGATAAACTTCGTGTTTTAGGATGAGTTTAGGGCTTAGGAAAAAGACCCTTAAATTGATTTAAAACGTAACCTGAAAACAGACCATCCCAATTTTTTTGGCCTTGATGCGAGGCGCCACTATTGCGCTAAGCCTTTGGAAATGGACAATTGAGACCTGAAAAAACATATCAACGTGGAGCTATCATGGTAAGCCTTTGGAATGCCAATTTACCACCTCCACTATGTGCCACCATCACGGAGGCCCACTGGAAATTGACAAACTGGAAATTGGCCTGCTCCGTGATCCGCCAACATTGTGGAGTTACATTGAAAAATGAAAATTGTCATTTGGACTGTCTCTACAATGTGCTAAGGGTTAAAATGATGACGTTTAATGACTGAAATTTAAAATTACCATAACTTCTTCCCCAGTTATCGGATTTAGGAGAATTTTATATCATTGGAAAATTAATTGAATTTTCTATGCAATGGCAGTCTCTTAACTAACTAATAATAAGTGTTTCAAAAATTTTAAATATGAATACTCATGCTCTGGACTTAGATTATGCTAAGGAAGTACGGGGTGTTACAATATCTCCCCCTTGGGATCATTCATCCTCAAATAAAATTAGTTAAGCTAAGGAAATTGTTGGGCTGAGCTTACATACTGAACATGCATATATGATGCATGGAATGCATGAATGAACTGATTTACAATTGAACGATTGACATGAATATGATGTGCAACCTAAACTGAGTATGATAGGGAGAAATCTTTAGAAGATTGGTACCTTATAATGAATTTGAGTTTGCAGTGAAAAGATGAGGGTACTTGGTTCGCATATCTGCTCTGCTTCCCAAGTGGCTTCCTCAACGGACTATTTTTTCCAGAGAACTTTGACCGATGGAGTTTCTTTGTTCCTAAGTCTATGAGCCTGATGATCAAGAATTTCAACTGGAACTTCCTCAAATTAAAGATTATTCTAAATATATACACTCTCTAAGGGAACAATTACAGTTGGATCACCAATACACTTTTTCAACAATGAGATATAGAATAGTGGGTGTACTGAGGCTAGATCTGAAGGTAAATCAAGCTTGTAAGCTACCTTTCTAGAAAGACTGAGAACTTTGAAGGGACCTACATATTGGAGACTGAGTTTCCCTTTCTTGCCGATTCTCTTCACTCCCTTCATGGGAGAGATTTTCAAATATACAAAATCACCGTCCTCAAACTTGAGATCCTTTCTTTCATGATGCATATGATTTCTTTTGGCTCTGGGCTGTTCTAAGCCTCTCTCTGATCACCTGAACCTTCTCTAAGTCATTAAACACCAAGTCAGGCCCTACTACTGTAGCCTCACTTACTTTAAACTAACCAATTGGAGATCTACATCTCCTACCATAGAGATGCTCAAATTGAGCTATACAGATATCGAAATGATAGCTGTTATTGCATCTAAACTCAATCAAAGGCAAGTGGTCATCCCAACTACCTTTAAAATCAATTGCTTATGCTCTCTACATATCTTGAAAAGTCTGAATGGTCTTTTCTGCTTGACCATCTATCTAAGGGTGGAAGGCAGTACTAAGATAAACTTGGGTACCAAGACCCTTTTGGAATGCTTTCAAAAAATGAAAGGTAAACTGGGTACCTTTATCTGAGATGATAGATAAGGGAAAACCGTGCAACCTAATCAACTCTCTGAGATAGAGTTTGTCATAGTCCTTGGCTGGATAAGAGGTATGAACTAATAAGAAATGAGCTGATTTGGTCATCCTATCTACGATAACCCAAATAGAATCATGGTGATGACGGGTACGAGGCAAACCTGTCATAAAATCCATGTTCACTTCCTCCCAGTTCCAAGTGGGAACACTCAACTCTTGCATGGACCCACTAGGTTTTTGGGTGCTCAATCTTAACTTACTGACATGTAGAGCACTTAGCCATAAACTCTGCAATATCCTTCTTCATCCCACTCCACCAATAGATCTCCCGCAAATCATGGTATATCTTAGTGGCCCTTGGATAAATAGAGTAACGTGACCTTGCACTTCTACAAGAATTCATTGCCTCAAGTCATCTATACCCGGCACATATAATCTACCTTGACAATGCAACACACCATCTCCCCCTTGGGAGAAAACCTCAACTTTCTAATCTCTAACTGATTCTTTCAACTTAACTAAACTGGATCTTTATCCTAATTTTCCTTCATCTCGGAAACTAGAGATGATTCTGAGCTACTCTGCACCTACACACTACCCTCTGCTGAGTCGACTAAGAGGAAACCTAGTCGGGAAAGCTGATGGACTTCCTGAACTAACTACTTCTTACCATCCTTAACATGAGCAACACTACCCATGGACAATCTACTGAGTGCATCAACCACTATATTTTCCTTTCCCGAATGATACAAAACACTCATGTCATAATCTTTTAATAATTCTAACCACCTTCTCTGACACAGATTCAAATCTTCTTAAGAGAACACGAACTAAAGGCTTGTGTGATCTATGAACACATCTATATGCACCCGATACAAGTAATGCTTCCAAATCTTTAAGGAAACACTATAGCTGCTAACTCAATATCATGAGTAGGGTAATTCTTCTCATGGGGTTTAAGATGTTTGGAGGCATAGGCTACGAACTTACCCCTTTGTATGAGAACACAACCCAAAACTACTTTGGATGCATCACCATACACAATAAAATCGTCTGACCATCTGGTATAGTTAATACTGGGGCTGAGGTGTGTCAAGTTTTCAACTCCTAAAAACTCTTGTCGTATGAATCTGACCACTGAAACTTAACTTTTTTCTGAGTCAATATGGACATGGGGGATGCAATAGAGAAAAACCCTTCAACAAACTGACGGTAATAGCCAGCTAAACCCACGAAACTCTTGATATCTGATGGAGAGATGGGTCTAGGCTAGTTTCTTACCACCTTGGTATTTTGAGGATCAACTCTAATGCGATCACCAAAAATAATATGGCCAAGAAAAGCTACCGATCTTAGCCAAAATTCACACTTACTGAATTTAGCGAACAACTGGTGAGCTCTAAGAGTTTGAAGTACTATTCTGAGATTGTCTGCATGATCGTTTTTGCTACGGGAATAAACAAGAATATCATCAATGAAGACTGTGACAAACATACCCAAGTACTGCTTGAACACTCAGTTCATCAAGTCTATGAAGGCTGGTAGGGCTTTTGTAATATCGAAGGACATGACCAGAAATTCAAAGTGACCATACCAGGTCGGAAAGCTATTTTAGGAATGTCACATTCTCTAACCCTGAGCTGATGATAGCCTGATCTGAGGTCTATCTTAGAAAAGTAGCTAGCACTCTAAAGTTGGTCAAACAAGTCATCAATTACAAGAAGTGGGTATTTAGTCTTGACAGTGACCTTGTTCAACTGACGGTAGTCAATACACATTCTGAGAGAACTGTCTTTCTTACGCAAAAGTAGAACAGGTGCACCCCACGAGGAGACGCTGGGTCTGATGAATCTCTTATCTAGGAGATCCTTTAACTATTCTTTTAACTCTTTGAGTTCTGCTGGAGCCATTATGTATGGAAGAATAAATATAGGCTGAGTATCTAGAAGAAGGTCTATTTCGAAGTCGATTTCCCTTTTAGGAAAAACTCTGGGGAGATCTTCAGGGAACAAATCTGGAAATTCCCTAACTACTGAAACTAACTCAAGGGTTGAATTTCTAAGTTAGAGTCTTTGACTCGCACAAGATGGTAAATACACCCCTTCGATATCATCTATCTAGCTCTAAGATACGAGATTAACTAACCCCTAAGAACTGTGGTACTACCTCTCCATTCAAGGACTGGTTTATTTGGGAACTGAAAATGAACTATTTTGTTTCTATAATCAACTGAGGCATAGCATGAGTGGATCCAATCCATGCCAAGAATTACGTCGAATTTTGTCATCTCTAACTCTACGAGATCAATTAAGGTAACTTTCAAAGATACTGTGATCAGACAGTTCCTATATATCTGTTTGGCTATAATGGAAACACCTACTAGGGTAGAAACTTAAAAGTTCTCTGTTAGAGTCTCGGGACTAATTCTGAAGTTGACGGTATATATAGAGTTCCAAAAAAAGAGAAGCCCAAGGTCTAGTAAAGAATAAATACGCACGTGAAATACCTACAACATACTAGTAACTACGTTAGAAGAATTTTTCTGATCTTGGCGGGAATGAAGAGCATATAATCTGTTCGGACACTGGCCACTGGTAGCATTGGAAGTGGCACCCTGATGAGTTGGGAGATCGGATGGAACTGACGACTGATGGGACTAGACCTATTGTTGCACATCCCTACCTTTCTGAGCAACTACCCGGCATTTCCAAATCTGATGGCCTAGCTTTCTATACCTGAAGCACACATCAATATCACTCTATACTCACCCTGATAGTGTGTTCTATATTTCTGACATAAAGGATTTGTACGAGCACTGCTAACACTGACTTGGGAGTTATGGAGCTTTATCCCTATTATCATTTATAAATTTGGGTATAGGAGCACTGGCTGAAGAGGGTGCTGGGGCTGAAGACCTCTGATGAAACTGAGGACGGTTACCACCTATTAACTTTGGCTGACTAAAATTAAAACAACCCATCCTAACCTTTTTATTTTTCCTCTCCTTCTTCTTAATCTTATGCTCATTTATCTATTGAGAATGGACCATCATCTTAGACAAGTCCATCTTACTAATCATCATTGCAGTCCTACAATCCTTGACCATACTATCAGATATTCTAAACATAAATTTGCTCATCTTGGTCCTGTTATCAGCTAGCACTTAAGGAGCATATCTAGCTAACTGAGTAAACTTTAGGGAATACTCCCTCACACTCATGATGCCCTACCTTAAGTTAATTATTTCTAATACTTTAGCCTCACTCAACTCTAATAGGAAGAATCTATCTAAGAAAGTTAGGGCAAACTATTCCCACTCTACAGGCCCTACATCTATACCCCTATCAACATTTCACTACTTAAACCAAGTATGGGCTACATCCTGCAACTAGTATGTAACCAACTTAGCACTCTAACTATATTTCACCCCTATATCATCCATGACATTCTGAACCATATCTAAGAATTTATGTGCATATTCTTTAGACTTGGATCTCATGAAAGAAGGAGGATTCATCCAGGTGAAATCTCAAATTTTAGTTGCAACAGTATTGGCCAATGGGTTGGCCAAAACAGCAGTTGGATGTTTATTATGTGCTGCTATGGAGTTTGCTAGAGTAGTGAATGCAACTTTGAATTCTGTGTGAAAGATATGCTCATCCAGAGGATCTGCCTGGATGGGCTAAGGGGCTGACTGATTTCTTGTTCTTCTTCGATTTTTTTCGGAGACATGTTCTATAAATAGAAGGAAGAAATAGATTAGATAAGGAGTTTAACATGAGCTCATGCTCACTCGCATGAAATGAATACTAAAAGAAGAGAAACTTTTCCTAAATGACTTGTAGCCTCCCGTCCATAAGTGTGGCGCGCTACACACCCATGTACAAGACTCTACATGATGTGACTTTTAGACTTTCTAGGACACTTTAAAACCATAGGCTCTGATACCAAGTTTGTAACTCCTAGAGAGTAAACCCTGGGCGTCACACGGTGCTTACAGCCCTAAGGGACCATAAGCTAACCCATGAATTGGTACTTGTTGTGAGCATTGAATAATAATATCATAATTATGGAAAACATATGATATTGCCACAAGGTTTTATCACTTAATCAATACTGAAATACTAAAATATGAATTTATAGAAAAAATGACTAAATCTTATAAAATACTGATAAATTGACATGTCAACTGAAAATCCAAATACTGAATAATTGACTCTAAAGTCTGAAAAGCCTCTAAAACTGACTGACTAAATATGAGTTGATGGGACATGCCCCCAACTAACTCTGTTAACTATTGAAATAGAAATATGAAGTAAAATTATCTGTCCTCGAATGATGAGGACTCACTACTGCTATTGTACTACTGATAGTATGAGAAGTGAAGTCTAAGCACAGTCCGAGAATTGAGCATCATCACCTATGATATAATACACCATAACACAACATCACGATGCGTAGCTATCATAGTAAGCCTTTGGAATTCCAATTTGCCTGCTGTATAATGCACCAACATCGCGGAGTCACACTGAAAATTGACAATTGTCATTTGGATTATCTCCGCGATGTGCTAAGGGTTAAAATGATGATGTTTGACTACTAAAACTTAAAATCACCATAACCTCTTACCCAGGTATTGGATTTTGGCTATTTTTATATCGTTGGAAAGCTAATTGAATTTATTACTCAATGGCAGGATCTAAACTAAAAAATAATGAGTTTTTTAAAAATTTTATATACGAATACTCATGCACTGGACTTAGATTATGCTAGGGAAGTACGAGGTGTTACTGGTACATTCTTTTGAATTTAATGTCTTGTCTGAGTTACAACTTTGTAATACTTACTGTATGATGTTGTACTAAGTGATTTTTTTGTATAGATATAATACTATGATGTCAAACATGGCTGAATCGTTGAGTTCAGTGTTAGGTATTTAAAAATAATTTCCCATTGTCGCGTGTTTAAGGAAGTAAACAAGAGGTATGCTGACTCATTTGATGAAAGGTGTATGCAGTTTGCGGACATAAGAAACATATTTGCTCTAGAAGTGAAAAAATAAATATCAATGAACATAGGTTTGGAAATAGGCTACTTGCTCATCATATAGAAGATTACAAGTTTAGTATCGACAGTCATGGTGATGTTTCCATAGTTGATCTTCAAACAAGATCTTGTACATGTAGAGTTTTTGACTTGGACAAAATAACCTATCCACATGCTATGGCAGTGCTTCGAGCTCAATACGGTGCATAATATGGTACTCAAATTTGTGAGTACTCATCTTTATATTATTTGGTGGAAAGATATATAATGGCATATAGTGAGAATATTAATCTGGTGCCTCCTGAAGAATCTCGATTTGTTCCTATAGAGAATTTAGAGAGATTATGTAATACCCCATACTTTTCCTAGCTTGAAAAGTTTTCCCAAGAATGTTAGAAGCTTTCTTTGAAAGATGAATCTACTTTTTACACATAGTATTTTCAATATTTTAATTTTTTATCATGTGGGTAATCAAATAAGCTTTCCATCGATACCAAATTAACCCAAATCTAACACTCGGGTGAAGAATTAGAGCCTTTTTAGTGAGACAGTGTATCACCTGAGCCTTCAGTGCATCACGGAGATAGCTTAAATGACAAATGTCAATTTCAAGTGTTGCTCTGCGATAGTGGCACGTCGCGCCAAAGATAAAAACTGGGAAATTTTCTCAGAAATTAAAGACGTCTCCTAGGGTTAAAAGAGTCAATTTCCCACCCTATATAAGCCTTATAACATGAGATTTTGCCATAATTCAACATCTTATATTCAATTACTCTAAAAAACTCTAAAGAACAACCTAGGGTTTTCATAGAAGATTTAATTCCAAGGGAATTCACCATCAAATTTCAAGAATCTCTCCATCAATCTTCGTAGAATCATAAGCTAAGGTATGCATAGTGTTCATTTATGGACTCCTTTCATCCATGAAGTCCAAGAATCTCTTTTCTAAATTCAAGTTATGGATTTTCTTTATGAATTTCATGATTGGATTTCTCTTTTTCATGTTGTGAATGACTAATTACATTCTAATCCATGTTTGGTGATAAATTGCATATGTAATCGATTAGTAATGATGTAGATTCATGTAAACCTAGGATTAAAAATCTTGGATGATGAAATTAGTGATGAATAATCATGTTTGATTATTGTATAATGTTGTTTACATATTCTATGCCTATTATGTGTATAATTAAATGCCTAGATGAAGGAACAATGCCCAACTAGTATGTTATCATGAAATCCACATGTATGTACAAGCTTATGCATACCATATGTTTGATGAAGTGCTTCAATATATGAATTATGAATTGTGTTGTTGGGCATGTGTTCAAGTAAGCCGTGCTATGTCAATTCTTCTCATCGAGTCCTGGGGGTACTTATACCCAAACATTTAGCTGTTTGCCTAGAGCCATGTCATGTTTTCTCAGTCTTCTCAGTTAAGCTATGATCCATAGAACTCAGTCAGTTATGTGACTCAAAAAATCTCAGAAAACTCAGTAATTTTAGTAGCTCAGTAATCTCAGTAACCTCAGTATTCATAGTTAATCTCAATAACTTCAGTATTCTCTGTTATTCCTCAGAACATAGTATATTCCGTCAGTCAACGGAACTCAGTAAATTTAGTTTAGCTTCGCCAGACAATACCACTAGTATCAGTTTAGTTCAGTTAATCAGCTTAGTTTAATTTAGCCAATCAGTTCAGTTTAGTTAATTAGCTCAGTTCATCCAATTAGTTTAGTTCAGTGTCTTTCAGATGGGAGTAGGATTCAACACCGAGTGAACCTAGGGGTAGGGACTTACCCGCTAGACAGGAATGAGATTCCTAGAAGTAATCCCTAAGTTCCAAAACCACGTAGCCAGCGTAGGTACAAGATGTCACCCATTAGATAGGACTGACATACTCAGGGATCGCTCGTTAGCACATTTAAATGTATAGGACTGATTCCAGAAGTCACCCACTAGATTAGGATTGACTCTGCAATAGTTATCTTTACCAGTGGTGCGGTACTGACACCCTTCCAGCTGGGGTTACAGGTTGGAACCCAGTTAGCTTAGTATGGGGCATGCCGGTTAGAGGAGTACATCCCTTAGTTTCAGTTACAAAAATCAGGACTATCAGATACAGTCAATTCAGCTCAGTAATATAATTTAGAACTGTCAGATATAGTTAATCCTTGACATTATAAATAGACTACAAGATCACTCATTAGATAGGAATAATCTCAACTATGGTCAATCAGTAGCAGCATAATCAGATTCAGAGATCACCCGCTAGGTAGGGCTGATCTCAAACTAAGTTAAATCTTCTTTATTATCAGTATACTCAGAGATACCCTACTAGATAGGACTGATCTTAGATTTAGTTACTTAGATACAGTACAAAACTCAGCTAGTTCCATCAAATTCAAGACTATTAGACACAGCCACTCATGTTATCAGTTATCAGAACTTATGTAATTAGTCTTCATCTTTAGGACTATCAGATATAATCATCCAGATCAGTTCTTAATAATCATAACTATTAGACATAGTTATCCATGTATCAGTAACATAGTATCAGTCCATCAGTATTTAGTAATATAATATTCAGTCCCAATATGATCTCAGTTACAGTTATGTAGTTATGCATGTATTTTCATGTTCATGTTAGTCAGTCAGTTATATTTGTTCATGCATATGAACCCCATGTATTTAGCCTACCTCACTTGCATACCAGTACATTCAAAGTACTGACGCATTCATGCTATGGTGTCTTATACCATAGGTTTAAAGGCATGAGTTCCAGATCAACAGTAAATTCCAGTCTCAGCAGTGAGAGTTAGAAATGAGTCTTTATCTTTTGAGGACATGATGATTACATTACTATTTTAGTTTCCAATTTATTAGAGTAGATGGACTTAGTTAGGGACATGTCCCATCAACTCCTTATTTAGATAGTTTAGAGGTTTTCAGACTACAACATGTCCGACAGTTATTTTAGATTTGTTTTGGTATTGTTAAACCTTATGGACTTTTTGTTCATGTTTCTGCATTATCATGTTATATTATGCAGTGTATAGGTACAGATATCAGTCATGGGTTAGCTTATGGTCCTTCGGGGTCATGATCACCGTGTAGTGTTTCGGTTCAGAAAATTAAGGTGTTACAAACTTGGTATCAGAGCCTAAGGTTCAATAGAGTCCTTGGAAGTCTGAAAGCCGCATCTAGTAGAGTCTTGTACGTGTGTGTGTTGTGCACCACACTTATGTGCAGGAGGCTATGAGATGTTTTAGGAATAGTTTCCCTTCTTTTAGGATTCATGTCATGCCAGTGAGAATAGGATCAAAGTTAAACTCTCAGTCATGAATCAGTCCATGGATGCCCTTTGCATCACCCTAGTATCTCAGTAGAGTGAGTATTCTTAGAGAGACATAGTGCCCCAAGGGGGAGATACCCCATTATTTCCTTAATGCTCTCATGTCTTAAATTAAGTTTCTCTTCGCATAAGGAATCTAGTTTAGAATAGAGGGTAATCATAAGTTGACCCTCAAAGTCCCAACCCAGCTATGGGCCAAGTATTCAGAGGCTTAGTTTAGTGCACGAAATTCAGTTTATGTATCGTGATTCAACCTCAGTCATGTTCTCAGATTCAGTTTATGCATACTTCTAGCATAATCATAGGGTCATCAGTGTTTTTCAGTCATGTAACAGTTTTCTTAAACGTACTCAGTTAGGTTCTCATATTTCCGCTCATGCATGTTTACTAAGACTATCTCGTATTCATTAGCATTAAAGGTTAAGATAAAAGTTTTCCTTAGTCTTACTCAGTTTCATGTTCAGTGTTCATTACAAACTAGGTATTCAGTTCATGCTCAGATCCCCATTGTAAACTTGGTACTAAGTACCCTTGCATATTCAGTCATGCATTCATATATCAGTTTAGTTATGTAATTATTCATTAGACATGCATTCTTACTGCGGGAAATTCAGTTCATCAGCATATTCAGTCATGTATTTATGAGTCAATTATCAGTCATGCATCAGGTATGCATGAATTGAGCTTATAAGTCATGCATCAGATATGCATGTTCAGTATGTTATATTCAGATCTTCAGTCATGTCAGTCATCAAATCATGTTTTAGTTATTCATGTTCAGTATGTATGATAGTTTATATTCTTCCCCTCACTCTCAGTCTCATTCGAGGAAGAATGCTCTCAAGGGGGAGATATTGTAATACTCCGTACTTTTCCTAGCTTGAAAAGTTTCCCCAAGAATATTAGAAACTTTATTTGAAAGGTGAATCTACTTTTGTACACGTGGTATTTTCAAAATTTTCACTTTTTATCATGCAGGGAATCGAATAAGCTTTCCATCGATATCAAATTCACCCAAATCTGAAACCCGGGTGCTGAGTTAGAGGCTTTTTAGTGAGATAGTGTATCACCTGAGCCGTCAGAGCGTCGCGGAGATAGCTCAAATGGCAATTGTCAATTTCTAGTGTTGCTCCATGATAGTGACATGTTGTGCCAAGGATGAAAACCAGGAAATTTTCATAGAAATTGAAGACGTGTCCTAGGGTTAAAAGGGTCAAATTACTACCCTATATAAGCCTTATAACATGAGATTTTGCCATAATTCAGTAGCTTATACTCAATTACTCTCAAAAACTTTCAAGAACAAGCCATAGGTTTCTCATATAAGGTTCAATTCCAAGGGAATTCACCATCAAATTTCAAGAATCTCTCTGTCAATCTTCGTAGAATCACAAGCTATGGTATGCGTAGTGGTCATTCATGGACTCCTTCCGTCCATGAAGTCCAAGAATCTCTTTTCTAAATTCAAGTTATGGATTTTCTTTATGAATTTCATGATTGGATTGCTCTTTTTCATGTTGTTAATGACTAATTACATTCTAATCTATGTTTGGTGATAAATTACATATGTAATCGATTAGTAGTGATGTAGATTCATGTAAACCTAGGATTAAAACCCTTGGATGATGAAATTAGAGATGAATCATGATGTTTGATTGTTGTATAATGATTTTTACACATTCTATGCCTATTATGTGTATGATTAAACGCCAAGATGAAGGAACAATGCCCAACTAGTATGATATCATGAAATCGTCATGTATGTTCAAGCTTATGCATATCACATGTTTGATGAAGTGCTTCAGTATATGAATTATGAATTGTGTTGTTGGTCATGTGTTCAAGTAAGCCATGCTATGTCAATTTCTTCTCATAGAGTCCTAGGGGTACTTGTACCCGAACATTTAGCTGTGTGCCTAGAGCCATGTCATGTTTTCACGATCTCCTCAGTCAAGCTATGATCCATCGAATTCAATCAGTCATGTGACTCAGGAAATCTCAAAAATCTCAGTAATTTTAGTAGGTCAGTAATCTTAGTAACCTCATTATTCCCAGTCAATCTCAGTAACATCAGTATTCTCAGTCAGTTCTCAGAACTTAGTACATTCCGTTAGTCGACAAAACTTCATAAATTTATTTTAGCTCTGCTAGACAATACCACTAGTATCAGTTTAGTTCAATTAATCAGCTCAGTTCAGTTTAACCAATTAGTTCAGTTCAGTTAATCAGCTTAGTTCAGTTCAGCCAATCAGTTCAGTTCTGTGTCTTTCAGATGGGAGTAGGATTCAGCACCAAGTAAGCCTAGGGATGGGGACTTACACGCTAGACAGGACTGAGATCCCTAGAAGCAATCCCTAAGTTCCAGAACTATGTAGCCAGCAAAGGTACGAGATGTCACCAATTAGATAGGACTGTTATACTCAGGGATCACCCGTTAGTGCATTTAAATGTATAGGACTGATCCCAGTGGTCACCCACTAGATTAGGACTGACTCCGCAGCAGTTTTCTTTAACAGTGGTGCAGTACAGATACCCTCCCAGCTGGGGTTACAGGTTGGACCCTAGTTAGCTTAGTATGGGGTATGTCGGTTAGAAAAATACATCCCACAGTTTCAGTTACAAAAATTAGGACTGTCAGATACAGTCAATTCAGCTCAATAATACAAATTTAGAACTATCAGATACAGTCAATCCTTATCATTATAAATAGACTACGAGATCACCCATTAAATAGGACTGATCTCAACTATGGTCAATTAGTAGCAGGATAATTAGATTCAGAGATCACCCGCTAGGTAGGACTGATCTCAGACTAAGTCAAATCTTCTTTAATATCAGTATACTCATAGATCCCCCACTAGATAGGACTAATCTCAAATTTAGTTACTCAGATACAGTATGAAACTCAGCTATTTCCATCAGAGTCAGGATTGTCAAATACTCACTCATGTTATCAATTATCAAAATATATATAATTAGTCTTCAGCTTCAGGACTATCAGATACAGTAAACCAGACCAATTCTTCATAATCAAAATGGTTAGACATAGTTATCCATGTATCAGTAACATAGTATCAGTCCCTCAATATTCAGTAATATAGCATTCAGTCTCAACACGATCTCAGTTACAGTTACGTAGTCATGCATGTATTCTCACGTTCATGTTAGTCAGTCAGTTATATTTGTTCATGCATATGAACCCCATGCATTTAGCCTACCTCACTTGCATACCAGTACATTCAAAGTACTGACACATTTGCGCTATGGTGTCTTATACCTTAGGTTTAGAGGCACGAGCCCCAGATCAGTAATAGATTCCAGTCTCAGCAGTCAGAGTTAGAAGTGAGTCCTCATCTTTCAAGGACAGGATGATTACATTACTATTTCAGTTTGTAGTTTATTTCAGTAGATGGAGTTAGTTGGGGACATCTCCCATTAACCCCTTATTCAAACAGTTTAGAGGCTTTCAGATTATAGCATGTCAGGCAGTTATTTTAGATTTGTTTTGGTATTGTTATACCATTTTCAGACATTGTGTTATCAGATGTTTTTTTAGTATTGAACCTTATGGCCTTTCAGTTCATGTTTCCACATTATCATGTTATATTATACAGTGTACAGGTACAAATATTAGTCATAGGTTAGCTTGTGTTCCTTTGGGGTGATGAGCACGTGTAGTGTTTCGGTTCATAAAATTGGGGCATTACAGATTAATACCTCCTCCATATATTGACCCAGACACTATCAAACCGAGAAGAAAGAGATATAAGAGAAGGCGTGGACTTGGAAAATCATTTTCATCAAGAAAAACAAGTGCTCTGTATGTAAGAACGCCGACCACAAAATAACTATATGCCCGGATCGTAATGCACTATGATAGTTAGTTGTAATAGGAAACTTGTATTGTTGCTTGTTATGTACTTTAATATTTTTAACTCATTGTTGTGCATGTAAAGGTTAC
This sequence comes from Capsicum annuum, assembly GCF_002878395.1. Taxonomy (NCBI): domain Eukaryota; kingdom Viridiplantae; phylum Streptophyta; class Magnoliopsida; order Solanales; family Solanaceae; genus Capsicum; species Capsicum annuum. The sequence goes on along the minus strand of NC_061121.1, from coordinate 219,845,673 downwards.
TATTTATTATATAAAATATCTTTTCATTAATTTGTGCATCAATAAAAAGAGGTAAAACAAGGCCTAAATACAATAAACTATAAAAATATTTTTAGCAAATTACCCATCTATTGCAATAAATGGACATTTCCTGGAAGAACACAATACAGTTTATCAAACTGGAATGCGTTCAACAAAAATTTGACCAATATGTTACAATAGATGGGTATCTATTGGAAAAACATCATACAGTTCTTGCCACTGGTTTCTGTTCTTCCAACAGATGACCAATCTATTTCAATAGATGGTCCATCTGTTAAAAGAACTCAAAACTCTTTATATTGCTACTGGATTAAAAATTGTGTCAAACTCTCAATCCTTGTCTACAATCGTCTACATGTTGAGAAGAAGAAAAGGACAAAATAAAAATTATATATGAATTAAAAAGTCAAAGTCGACCAAACATAAAAAAATTTTATTAAAGAAAAATAAAATACATTATATAAATAAGAAAATACATACGCTAAAAGCAAAGACATAACCTAATTATTATTATTATTATTATTATTATTGTTAATCGGCCATTCGTCAACCGACAGAAATAGTGCCCTCCTTAGCCTGCGAATCTCTCGGAGCATCCTTGATCTCATGGCACCTAACTTCCACAACAGGTCATTAACCTTCGTTTGAAGTTTTCGTACGATGTCACATAGAATAGAAATGTTCCAAATAGGATCAGCCATATCTAGATCATACATGAATTGGCAAAAAACGTAAACATAAAAGTAAATAAAAGAGTCAGAATGTAATAGAACGTATACTACCAACTGGTAGATTTACACAAAAAAATTATCTCAACAAAAAAGAAATATGCTATTTGAAGAGAAGTGGTTGAAGATGTAATATAAAAGACAAGATGCAAGAAATAAATAAAGTAGAGTAGAATGAACGAGTAAGGAGGTACCTATTTATATAGAACTGAGTTTGAATGTGTTAGGTAAAAAGTCACGACTGTTCACCATCATTTTATTAATTACATTCAAACAGATGACTTTTGGTTATTATGAAAAATAATGACTTAATTAAATCAAGCTGGTGACTTTTTGATTATTGTTACAAGTCATGACTAGGGGTGTGCATCGGTCGGTTCGGTTCGGTTTTATACATTGTCGGTTTGGTTTGTCGGTTTTTTATTTTTAAATATGCTAAATCAATAATCAAACCAATAAGATATTTTTTATTGGTATTTGGTTTATCGGTTTTTAGTTCTTAATGGTTCTGTTTTTGATTTAACCGATAAGAAAATACTCATAAAATAGAAATAGTAGTAACTAACATGAGAAAAATTGAATCTTAGTTGCAACCAAAAATCCTATAAATGTGTTTTAATTTACAAGAATCTTTAAGTTTGAACAAAATGTTGTTAGGAGAAATTAAAAGTTTGTATAATTGAAATAATAAGTTTGTTAATTGGTAGAAATTAAAGAGAAATTAAGATAAATATATAATAAGTCATATATATATATATATATATATATATATATATATATATATATTTTCTTATTGGGTTATCGGTTTAGTCAATAACCCAATAAGAAAAAATCGAACCGAACCAATAACCCAATAATTTTTTTGTATAAAACCATTAACAAAATGTTAACCCAATAATCCAATAAAAATAAACCAACAACATTTTTATCAGTGCAGTTTATCGGTCGGTTCGATTTTTGCACACCCCTAGTCATGATTTTTCAGCTTCTTAATATTAATTAGTTCTTAAAATTAAATAACTATTTTTCTCAATTAAATAATCAAAGACTTATCATATTTTTAATAATTATTTTTTAATAATAACTATTTTTATTTAGTTATTGCAACAGATGTTCCATCTGTTGCAACAGATAACCCACCTGTCACAACAGATTTAACATCTGTTCAACAAATGGTCCATGTGTGCAACAGATGAGGCATCTGTTGCAATTGATGAGTTATTTGCTGCGTAGATGGACTATCTTTTGGAGGAGCTATTTTTATTTCTTCCATTAGATGATTAATCAGTTAAACAGATGGAGAATTTAATTCATCAACTATTTTGAATGTGATAGACAAAAATTCATGACTGTTCACCTCTTTTTTAATAATCATATCCCTTAATTAATTCAAACTAGTGACTTTTCTATTATTTAAATTAAAAAAATATTTAAAAACAAAAAATGGTGAAAAGTCATGATTTTTTGCCTATTTAATATTAACATCAATTATCAAATTAAATAACCATTTTTATGATTTTAAATTGTGTTTATCATTTATTTCCTTAATATTTATTTATGAACCATTTTTCTTTATTAAATAATTAAAAAGTCATGATTTTTCACCCTTTCAATAACCCGTCTTTTATTTATAACCCTTTTTAGTTAGTTTTTTTTCTAATAGATGGACTATCTGTTGAAATAGATTTGTCATCTATTTGAGCAACACAAACCAATGGCAAGAGCTAATTGCATTGTGTTCTTCCAGTAGATCTATTTCAATAGATGTGCCATCCGTGGGAAGAAGAGGGTTTTGAGTTTTTCCAACAGATTACCCATCTATTGCAACATATTGATCATCTGTTGGTTGAATGCAATCCAAATTGATGAATTGTATTGTGTTCCTTCAGCCAAAGTCTATCTGTTGCAACACATGGGTAATTTGCTAAAAATATTTTTTATAGTCTATCGTATTTAGTTCCTATTTTACCTCTTCTTATTGATGCACAAGTTTTTAAAAACATATTTTATATAATAAATAATAACACTTACATCCCCAATAATGAGTTAAAATTATCAAAGTCCATAACAAACAACAACACAGGTTTACTATGACAACGATCATGGTGCATTACATAGTAGCACTTATTTTTTCTTAATGGGTATCTAGTATTTTGACATTGAAGATGGTTACTCTTTGAGCCTCCATAGTTTTTACGCTACTTCACGATGGAAACTGAAGATTAAATAAAGTTTGACATTGTAACACCTCATATTTTCGTGCTAGAATTTGAACCGTCGTCCCTACATCTATAAACTCTAATCCCATGATTTACATTTGAATACATGTATCATTATTATTATCCTAGTGAGAATATTACTTACGAGGTAAAAAATGTGTTGTTTTGGGTATACAATCTGTATTATGTCAAAACAACTTCAACACAAGTTCAAGATTAAATCAATAAGACTTATGAAGTTTTCCGACACCTTCATCACAAGTTCAATATGAACTATCAAAGAAGTGTGTTATTTTATTTTAAATAAAAAAAGATGAAGCAAAATAAGCCAAGTCCTCCGAATTCGCAGAGTTTCCTTAAGGAAATAATTCCCCTCAAGTACCCGAGGTTGCGAAATTTTTCTTCCAGGATTAAATGGCTTCACAATTAGAATATAGAATTACCTCAAACCTTATGATTTCCTTCGAACTCATTCAACGGGAGATGATCACACAGAGTTTTTAGAAGCAAGAGAAATGTTTTTCTCTATAGAAATTTTCATTTTTAACTTGTGAAAAAAATGTAGCTTTATATAACCATGAAGTGCCTCTTTGAAAAGGAGGCAATGGTTCATCGAAAAGGTGTATCATTTAGAATAGTCATGTCTATCCATTTGAAAACAACATGTCTTTTCTAAATAGTCACAACTGATCGAACAATCACCCATTTTCCAAAATAGTGTGTCTTTTCCTCGAAGGGTTGCGTCCCTTCATTTTTCATTCACAAAAATTGATCCCAACAATCCCCCACATGAATGGGGAATGACTATTCTTGATAAAACTTGATTGAAAATTATATGATCATTAAGCTAAGATCGATTGCATCTGGATAAGTGGGTTTTCCTTTGAACATTCCGTAGTGAACATGCATCGGATACACTCGGTCAATCGGTAGATTTGATATCTTTGAACCATAGAGAATTAATGTTTAGCTATACAACACATGTCACACAACCATCTTTTTACCATTTATGGTTCTCAAGGCTTTGTTCGTTTAAACCATGAACACGTATCAGTCTCATGAGAGCTTAGAGAATAGGAATTTACCAATATTCTCCTTCAAACGGCTTACACTTCGCCCTTACATAGGTGATTTCTAAATGTTCAATCTTATAGATTAAACTATTTGATAAAATCTACCAAATTTAGATAATCATTAAAAGACTTTACACCATAAGTCTTATCCTTGTTTACTAAACATTGTCTATATCATGAGAATGAGTTGGGTATATTGATATGTTGAACCTGTAAGACACAACTTTTTTTGATCTCCTTAAACCTTGATCCTGGGATCTCCAGTCTACTAGGTAGAGCTAACTCCATGCTGACTTATCCTAGACCATAAACCCATTCCCTTGGATGTTCTCTTAACTCCCTCTCTAGGTAGGCCTTTTGTAAGTAGATCCAACACATTATTCTTTGACTTTACATAGTCAATAGTGATAATTCTAATAGAGAGAAGTTCTCTAACAATATTACATCTTCATCTTATGTAATGAGATTTGTCGTTGTACATCATTCTCCCTACCCCACCTATTATCGCTTGACAATCACAGTGTATACATACTGGTGAAAATGGTTTAGGCTAATAAGGAATATCTTCCAAGAAGTTCCAAAGCCATTCTGCTTCTTCACTAACTTTATCTAATGTGATAACTTTTGATTCTATTGTAGAGCAAGCAATACATGTCTGTTTGGCCAATTTGCAAGAGACTACTCCTCCACTAATAGTAAATATGTATCCACTCGTCGATTTTATATCATTTGATCTGGTGATCCAATTTTCATCACTATATCGTTCAAGTACTGCTGGATCTTTATTATAATGCAAATCATAGTCTTGAGTGTATTTAAGATGCCCCAAAACTCTTTTCATTGCCATTCAATGAGTTTTATTAGGATTGCTCGTGTACTGACTCAACTTACTTATAGCACATGCTATGTCGTATAAAATTCATGATGTATATTATACATCCCAACACTCTTGTGTATTTCAATTATGAGTCACTTTCACCTTCATTCCTTTGAAGTGCAAAGCTCATGTCCAATGGAGTCTTGGCAATACCAAATTTCAAATATTTGAATTTGTCAAGTACCTTTCTGATGTAATGAGACTGATAATGCCAACCCTTATAGAGTTCTATGGATTCTTATTCCTAAGATAACATCCACAACTCCAAGGTCTTTCATATCAAACTTGCTCTCAAGAATTCATTTTGTAGCATTTATGTGAGAAATATTTCTACTAATGATTAACATATCATCCACCTACAAACAAACAATAACATTGTGATTTAGAGTGTCTTTAATGTAAACACATTTATCACATTCATTTATCTTGAACCCATTTGCCAATATGGTTTTGTCAAACTTTGTATGCCACTGTTTAGGTACTTGTTTTAGTCCATAGAGTGACTTAACCAGTTTGCACACCTTTTTTTCCTTACCAGGAACCATAAAACCCCCAGGTTGTTCCATTTAAATTTCTTCCTCTAATTCTCCATTTAGGAATACTGTTTTCACATCCATTTCATAGACTTCAAGACCATATACCGTCGCTAAGGAAATTAACATCTGAATTAACGTTATCCTTATTACTGGAGAGTATGTATCAAAGTACTCAAGACCTTCTATCTGTTTAAAGCCTTTTAATACAAGTCTTGCCATGTATTTGACAATAGTACCATCCATTTTTATTTTCCTTTTGAAGATCCATTTAGAACCTAAAGGTTTATTTCCTGGAGGAAGATCAACCAACTCTCATGTATGGTTGCTTAAGATTGGATCAATCTCACTATTGACTGGCCCTTTCCAAAAGGACGAGTCTGAAGATGACATCACTTCTTTAAATATTTGAGGCTCATTTTCTAAGAGAAATGTTAAAAAATCTGATCCAAACGAAGTTGATGTTGTTTGACGTGTACTATGTCTTGGATTCTCATCATTATCTACATCCTCACTTGGTTAATCTCGAGGTCGTTTAGACCCCCCACTAAACTGTTTATGTCTAGTTTTATATAGATAAATGTAATCAAAGAACTCAACATTATCTGACTCAATTACCTTATTTTCTTTGATATATAGATGTTTAGATTTAACAACAAAAAATCGACATTCTTTACTACTTTTAGCATATCCTATAAACACACAATCCACTGTCTTAGGTTCTATTTTAACCCTTTTAGGCATAGGAACTTAGACTTTCGCTGGACACCCCCATACTTTAAAATATTTCATGTTGGGTTTCCTTTCTTTCCATTTTTCATATGAAATTGATAGTGTCTTATTGTGGGGCACTCTATTAAGTATTTAGTTAGCTGTACGGATAGCTTTCCCCCACAAGTTTTGCGGTAAAACTGAACTTATTAGTAAGACATTTACTATTTCCTTTAAGGGTTGGTTTTTTCTTTCCATAATTCCATTAGCTTAAGATGAATACGAGGCTATAGTTTGATGGAAAATTCGATTCTCTACACATTTTTCTGCAAAGGGAGATTCATATTCTCCACCCCCTTTCACTTTTTATCATTTTGATATTTTTCTCTAACTGATTTTCAACTTTTGTTTTATATTGCCTAAATGCATCTATTGCTTCACCCTTACGATTTAGAAAATAGACATAAAAACACATACTCCAATCGTCAATAAAATTTATAAAATACTTTTTACCACCATGAGATGGTGTTGACTTCATATCACAAATGTCAGTGTGGATTAAGTCTAATGGATTGAAATTTATTTCAACGGACTTTTACGGATTCTTAGCATACTTTGATTCCATACAAATTTTATATTTAGATTTATCGCACTCAAAGTTTGGCAAAACTTCTAAGTTAATCAGCTTTTGCAAAGTTTTCTAATTGACATATCCTAATCATTCATGACACAAAATTATTAGACTCAAGCAAGAATAAATAGAACTTTTACTGTTTTCAACATTCATTGTATTCATCTTAAATAGGCCCTCAGTGAGATAGCCATTTCCTACGTACACTTCTCCTTTACTAAGTACAATTTTTTGGAAATAAATACACATTTGAATCCATTTTTATCAAGAAGTGATACAGAAATCAAGTTTTTCCGTAACTCTAGTACATACAGGGCATTGTTAAGAGTCAACACATTGCTTTCAAGCAAACTTTTCCTGTTCCTTCAAATTTTGCAGTTGCAGAGTTTTCCATGTAAATCTTCTCTTGGCCTTGAGCTGGAGCGAACACAACAAACAACTCTTTATTTGTATAAATATGGTGGGTGGAACCAAAATTCACCCATCATTCTCAAGGATTTTCCACCAAGTTACATTTCAAAATCATGGCACATAGATCGTCTATTTCGTTCTTAGATTAAACCATATTTTCTTGATCCTTCTTTTTGCCTTTATTTGGGGCACGACAATTTGTAGACTTGTGACTAATCTTGCCATAATTAAAGAATTTTTATTTGAATTTCTTCTTAGGCCGATTTCTTTGTTGTCCAATTTTCTTTTGCTTTTTTAAGTTATTGGGGTCGTCTTCTACAATGTTAGCTCCATTCATTGTAGAATTTCCTTTAGACCTCGTCTTTTCAGCTTTATTGTCTTCTTCAATGTACAACCTTACAATGAGGTTTTCGACTGTAATCTCCTTTTATTTATGCTTTAAGTAATTCTTGAAGTCCTTCCACAAAGGTGGCAACATCCCAATTATCGCAGCTACTTGAAATGCCTCGTTCACAACCAAGCCTACAACAAAGTTTATGTGAACATTAAGAACATTTTTAACATGTTCAAATAAGGTATTCATTAAATTTATACCTTCTGCAAGGAGATCATGGATGATGACTTGCAACTCCTATACTTGAGAAACGATAGTCTTGCTATTGATCATTTTGTACTAAGGGAATCGTGCAACATAGAACTTCTTGTCTCCCGCATCCTCAGTCTTATATTTCTTTTCCAGTGCATTCCACAATTCTTTATATGTATTCATTACACTATAGACGTTGTATAAGTCATCTTTGAGGCCGCTTAGAATATAATACCTACATAGGAAATCAGAATGTTTCCACACCTCTGTTATAATGAATCACTCCTGGTCTGAAGTTCCTTTGGGTACTTCTGGAGCATCTTCTGAAATAAACATTTGAAGACATAAGGTTGTTAAATAAAAGAACATCTTATGTTATCACCTCTTGAAATCAACTCTAGAAATTTTTTTGGGCTTTTCCGCTAGTACGATAGTGGGTGGCGCATTTGTGCGACTGATTATGGCAACACTTATTGTTGATACACTTGTCACACCTTAAACATGACCGTCTATAGTCATTTTTTCCAGTCACAAAAAGACAGTCAACTTTATATAAAGTTATACTTATTACAAGTTCATAGAAACTTATAAACACTATTTGTTTCTAGTTTAACAATGAAGTTTTTATGTCTTTCAATTTATAACTGAATGACCTTTAACTTATGATGAAGATTTTATTTCTTCAAATCACTTGTTAAGTTCAAACAAAGTAGAAAATTTAAACCTTTAATCTCCAGAAACCAAACAATATAGATTATGGAAAAAAACTTTAGTGACAAGAAATTATCACCAAATAAGAATTTTTTTCAATTATTTCCTTAAGATTGTTGTTTCGGGTACAAAATCTGTATTATGTCAAAACAACTTCAACACAAGTTCAAGATTAAATCAAGAATACTTATGAAGTTTTTCAATACCTTCAACACAAGTTCAATATGAACTATCAAATAGGTGTGTTATTTTATTTTAAAGAAAAAAAGATGAAGCAGAATAAACCAAGTCTTCCGAATTCATGGAGTATCCTTAAGGAAATAATTCTCCTCAAGTACCTGAGGTTGCAAAATTTTTCTCCCAGGATAAAATGACTTTATAATCAGAATGTAGAGGTACCTCAAACCCTCTAATTTTCTTCGAACTCATTCAACGGGAGATGCTCACACAGAGTTTTTAGAAGCAAGAGAAATATTTTTTCTATGCAGAAATTTTTATTCTAAACCTGTGGAAAAAATGCATGTTTATATGTTTATGAAGTGCCTCTTCGGAAAGGAGGTAATAGTTTATCAAAAAGGTGTATCATTTCAGAATAGTCATATTTGTCCCTTTTGAAACATGTCTTTTCTGGATAGTCACAACTGACCAAACAACCACCCTTTTTCCAAGATAGTGTCTTTTCCTCGAAGGGTTGTATCCCTCTATTTTCCATTCACAACAAGTGAACCCAACAATATGTTCATAGGAAGCACTTAGAGTAAAGTCGAGTTGAGAACGCTTTTATCGATTGAGTTTTTGTATTTGATCCAACAAGGGTCAACTTTAAACAAGTGAATCTCCCAAAATCTATTAATTCAGGTGTCCTACCATATATCAAATTAAAGTTCTTTGAGTTATCTTTCTAATGCATTTGGCTTCACCTTAATCTAATATTGGAGTGAAAAGTTATGATCATTTTTGCTCAGTATGTTTGTCTGTCAACAAGGAAACGACTTGAGGTGATATATCATTAACTAAGTGATGAGTTATTAACTAAATTGTCAGCCTTAACTAGAATATGATCAACTCCAGCTACAAGGTGACTACTTGGTGTGATAAACCGTCAACTAAGTGACGAGCTATCAACCTCGGCGTCAACCTTAATATCCCCAGCTACAAAGAGATGACTTGAGGTGATATGTCGTTAACTTAGTGACGAGCTATCAACCTCATCATCATCCTTAAATCACAAGGATCCAAGTCTATCTATGGGTTGTTACTTAGTTGATAAGCCATCAACTAGTTGATAAGCTATCAACTAAGTCATCAACTGAAAATTTTAGCAATTTTTATTCAGTTTCGTAGGGTTATATTGGTCTTTTCCTCACCTCAAAGCCTACCCCTCTCATGACTTAAAGAATCATCAGGCGTTATTAGCCATTACTTATTAGTTTCAGATGCCAGCAATCCTCTCCACTCTCAAGAGCAATAAGATTAGGGTTTCTTCCCAAGAACAAGCAATTCAAGTTTTCTATTTAAATAATCTAAGAATTCAAGCTTACAAGTTCAAGAAAACATTCAAGAAACATCAAGAATAGGGTTTCCTTTAGAATTTCATCATTCAAGCCCCAAGATTCAAGCTTTCTTCACAAGTCAAGAAAATTAAGGTATGTGGGGTTATGGACATGGGTATCCTTTTACCCTTGTGCCCAAATTGCATGATTTTAAGATTCTATTTACTTGATTTGAAGTAGGATTCATACCCAAGTTTCTATATTATTGAAGCATGTGATTATCATGATATTTAAAAATTTAAGTATATCAAGAAGTTCTTATGTTTATGTTTTTACTCATAAAATTTATATTAGGAATGAGATTGGATTATCTTGATTTGATATTGTTGAAATATAACAAGAATTATTTTGAGCATGAAGTTTTATTGTGAATTGTCATAAGTTTAAAGCATGAATTTTAAGCCATAAGTTAAGCATTGAGATTTCAAGAAGATCATGCTCTTAAGTTTTATTTGATAAGTTCATACCAAGAATGAGTTTTGACATTTAATGAAGATTATGCTTTTAAGCATTGTTTGACTAGGTTATATCAAGATTTTAAGAAGAATAAATCTTTTGATCCTAAGCTAAGATATGGAATCCACATTTGTTCATTTTAATCATAGTTTAAAGGAAAGAGAAGCATAATTGGCTTTCATTATAAACCCTTATGCTAAGTTAAGGTGGATTTTCTAAAGTATGAGCATATAAGTAATAAGGGAGTAGTATTTAGCTCCGATTTGGGTATGAATTCAAGGTAGCATGCCCCAAAACTACATTCCACTGTAGGTTTAAGACCCATAGTGGGTAAGCATAGTGATCACTAAATTGAAGTTCCTATTCTGATGGCAACGGTAGGATAGCTCTCCCTAACGCGGGTAAGACGTTGGACTCTATGATAGCTCACATGGTTTATGTTAATTATAAGAACCTCCCTAAGAAATAATAAAAGTAAAGCTTTTAGAAACTAAGTATCATGGCTCATAAAGTTATCCTTTTGCTTCATTTCTCTTATTCATGATTTTTTAATATTTGTTTTATTCAAGCTCAAGGTGAGTCATTTACACTTATCATGCATTATTTGAAAGTTTATATGAAAAAAATTTAGTTATTGTTTTACTTATGCACTCACTCTGCATGCTCAATACACTCCAGTACTGATCCACATCTATTTCTATGTGCTACATTATCTCATAATGTAGGTACAAGTTATAGCGTGACATCAAAACCAGACCGTTTACAGCTCCCAGTTAGCAAGTAAAGAGTTTTTTTTTATTCGAGGACTCGAGTCAACTTTAGTTTGAGTAGTATCTTGTTTTCTTTATTCAGTCGTATTGATTAGGGATAGTTGGTGTCATTTCCCGACTACCTATAGTCAATATTAGTAGAGGCTTCATAGATATTCAGTATAGTTGATGTATTTTATTTCTGTTTTTCTATATGGCCAGCGTTGTAATTCCTTTTGATAGTTTTTTTGTGAGCATATTTAGCAAAGACATCTCTTTCACTTATTTATTTCAAATTTATGTATTTTATTATGTTTCTCATGAGTTATGCTAGTACAAGGGTTAGATTAGGATAACTTGTGGTCCTAAGCATCATGTGACATCCAGGGGGATGCCTTGAGGAATTACAAACTTGGTATCAGAGCACTGAGTTCATATGTCCTAGGGTGTCTGTGAAGCCCTTTCTAGTAGAGTCTTGTAGAATGGTACAAAGTCATCTGTACTTTTCTTTGAAAGGCTATAGAACATTTAAGTAAAGTTTCCTTTCTTTCATACTCTCGATCGTGCAATAAAATTATTCTTTTAGAAACTTCTGTTGATTCGTGTGTTACTTAATAATTCTCTATCTATGACTTTCTGATATAACATGAGCACTAGATTCCAATTTCTCCCAAGATGATGCACTCAGATTGACTATTACTAATTTTAGAAGCCACTAGTGTGTTATAAGTTCCTCAAGTCAAAAGTTATTTCCTCATCCATATGGGTTGTTTAGTTAAGATAGAATAATATATGTATCCAGATTCCTAATTAACCCTTCAATATAGATAGTGCTCATGAGAGGAGATAGTGTGAACCTAGATTACTAAATACAGTTTATATTCGAGGTATATTGCAACCTAGAGTGTTATGATTTATTAGTAAAACCTTCTTATAGTTGGATGTGTGGGTTTAAAAGTGTAGTGACAAGAAAGGTGGGAATGGCTATTGATTGGAAGTATATAGATAAACTTATCCATGTTATTGAGTTTTTGTTAAGGTGATATATCCTTGTATGTCAGTTTAGAGGTAATGAATGTAGTACAAGTTCCTTGGTGAAAGGTAGAGAAAGAGCTATTAGTTATGGTGAATTGTTACTTTCTTGAAGTAGAAAAGAAGTTATTGATGGTATTTATTGTGTTAGAAAAGTATAGTTATTAATGAAAGTATTTGGTGGTTGAGTATTGTTAATAGAGGCTTCCCCACATTGCTATGAAAAGAATATTGGTTGACACTTTAAGAGCTATGAATATAATTGGGGTATACGAATGGGTGATTAGTAGTGATGTGTAGAAGGAAGAGGTGCTAATGGATTATAATAAGATAGGCCATAAGGTCATGATCAAATATTGTTTTTATGAGGTTCTAGTAGACTAGTGTTTCTTGATGTTTTATTTTATAGATTTCAAGTGGGAGTAGTATGTAAGGTTGGGTTGTTAATTATGTCTAGCAGTAAACACTAAGTTTGAACAGTGGATGATCATAAAGGTGGAAATAATGATTGCTTGGTTAGTGATGCTAGATATATGGAAGTGATCTAGTAGGCTTGAATAGTGTATGCAAGAGTTTAAGTTCATTTATTCATAATTAAGTATGATGTAGAGGTGTGACCATGGTGATATGGGATTTTATTATTTCTAACTCTGTGTGTGTTCTCAGATAAGTACCCTTAAGTTGTTAAGTGTTAGGATGTAAGTTTTAATCTTGAATAATTGAGCTAATAGAAGGAAGAGATGAAGTTCTAGATGGTGATGATACTCCTGAAAAAAATTCTAAGTTAGTCAGTGTTTAAGTTATTATATGATGACCATTGAGGCTATAGAAAGATGAGAGTTGTATCTCAGAAGGAAGTATTAACAGTGGGTTTTACACTTTAAAATATAGCCTTTTAGGGTGAGTTTAGTGTTTGTATGTATTGATATATCTCGAGCTCTAGTGTAAAGTGATTGCATTTCAGATTAGAGTTAATTAAAGGGGTCCATAGACTTAGAAAGATGGATTTAAGCTAAGGGGAGATGATAGAACAAGAAACCAAGTCAGGCTCTCAGACTCTAGTAGGGATGTCAGTGTGTTATAGAACAACACTAAGGGAGGAAGGTATACAACCCATTCTTATCTTAGTGTGAATTTTTGTACTTCAGTCATCACAACATCTACTCATGCCTTACAAGCCAGCTCTATGATTGTAGCTTATATTCATGCCTTTGACATTCTATTCCTCAGGCCTCAGTTGAGTGTCAAAGTTATGTATAGTATCTTTCGTGCTTCAGGTCCTTATGTGTTAGCGCTTCAGTGACCTCTTCTTATGTTAAGATAGTGGTGATGATAATAGATAAGCAATGGTTTATATGGAAGAGAGTTGATGACACTCATTAAGAAAAATTATTTATGCTTTTTCTATCTAAGGCGAAAGGATGAAGGAATTTTGTGGTAAATCTTTGGTATATGTCATAGTTAGTTGAGAATTCTGGGTATGTCATCTTAAGAATAGTGCAAGAAAGTTGTTATTGATAGATTTTTAGAGAATATGAGAAGTATGCCTGTATGGGTGTTTGCCTTGAAGTTCATATGTGATTATAATGGTAGGCTTGAATGTCATGTTGGTATGTAAGTGGATGAATTCAATATGCACTAGCAAATCCATTGTAAGTGTTTAAAGTTACTCATTGAAGTGGTAAGGCATGTTATGCTAAAAATACATAGAAGATTAAATCATGTGGTTTAGACTAGTATTATGGTGTACTTTGTGATTTCGAGTTATGCTTAATCATGCTGAGAGAATTTAGTTTAGTGTAGACTTTAGTAGATGGATTTATCAATGCCCATGTGAGAATTATAAGTTGAATCAAGTAAGTATGGTATTTAAGGGGAATAGTATAGTTGAGGGAGTATTTGAGAAGTGTTGCTAAGCTTGAAAGTAAGAAGTTGCATTGCCTAAGGCCTAGTAATTCTATCCTAGCTTATGATTTATATGTCTATGCTCTATGCTCTACAGTTGTATCAATGTTGTGATTCCTTATTGAGATGTTTTGTTCAAATCATGCCCAACAATTCTTTGCTCCCTAATATTATTAGAATTTCTTAGAAAGAGTGTTGAAGAAATACTCTATTTGAGTATGAGAAGCCAGTATGATCCAGTCCATATAGCATGCAATCCAGTTTAGCAATCAAGAAGATAAGCTTCTATAGATTTCAAACTTTCCATCTAGTTTAACTAACCAAAGTTTCATGAGAATGGTCATTCCATAAGTTAAAATATTCACATTCATTCAAATTACGAATTCAGCTTAGTTCATGCATCAAGCATCAATTTCAGATTTAGATATTAAGTCTTGATTCAGCTCATAACTGTTCTATAATGCCTTGAGTTTGTACCCTGGATGCTACACGATGCCTATGACCCCAAAAGACCACAAGATAACCCATGGCTGATATCTACTGTGAGCACTGAATAATAATACTATAATAAATATGGAAAAATAGACAAAAATACCATAAGGTTCAAAACCTGAAATACTGGTGAATAATAATATCTGAAATCTGAATACTGTCTGAACTAGTCTAGTCTGAAAAACCTCTAACTGAACTGTCTGAAATATGGAGTTGATGGGACTAGCCCCAAACTAACTCCAACTACTAAACTACTGATAAAATAATAACTGGAATAAAAGCATTCCCTCGAATGATAAGGACACACTACTGAAACTGATACTGATAGTCCGGGCCACTAAGTATGGTCAGGAGCCTGTATGTATGAACCTATGATATAAAACATCATAGCACAAAATGAAAGGTATGCGTCAGTACTTTGAATTTACTAGTATGCTAAATGAGGTAGGATGATATGCAAGGGTTCATATGCATGAACAATAACTGACTGAATAGCATGGATACAATTAAATAAGAGAGCATGTATATCTAAAACCGAGGAAACATTGATTGTGCAATACTGTGCACATATCTGCATATATTGTGTCTGAGATTATAGTAACACTGGATACTGAGTTCTGATAACTGAGTTTACTCATAACTATAATACTGCTAACTGAGTGACTGTTTCTGACAGTCCTAATTCTTAGAACTGAACTTAGTTCTATACTAAGCTGGGTGACTGTGTCTGACAGTCATGATTTTGTAGAACTGAATTGAGTTCTATACTAAGATTGACACTGAAATTGTGGGAGGTTATAATCTAACCGATATTCCCCAAATCTGAGCTGATAGAGATCCAACATGTGACCCCAGTTGGAAGAGTGCTAATACCGTACCACGGGTACTAACACTGGAAAACAAGGATGCCAAGCCTAACTGATGGGTGACACCAGAGACAAGCCTAATCTAATGGGTGACCCCTGGGAGGTAGTCAAGCCTAGTCTGATGGTTGACTCCTCATCATTCACTGGCTACAGAGTTCTGGAGTACAGGGATTGCTACTAACAACTCTGCCTCTCTGACGGGGAAGCCGTCATCCCTGCACTCGCTCGGTACTAAATCCTACTCCCAACTGAATAGAAACTGAACTAATTTCTAAACATGTACTAGGCTAGACTGAACTGTTTCTAATCGTGTTAATTGATTGAATAGAACTGAGTTTACTGAGTCCTGCTGGCTGATGGAATACTACTGAGGTTTAAACTGTATACTAAACTGAGACTGTGACTGATTACTGAGTACTACTATCGTGACGCTACTGAGACTGTTTTGTAACTACTGTAACTATAGGCAAGCCGCTAGATTTTTGGCTATTGAATACCCCTAGAACTCGATAGCCTGAAAAATAAAGTATAGCATAAACTTGAAAATTATCACAATGTTCACTTGCTCACAACTCGTTCATAGAGGCATTCAATCAAACACTTGTAAGATATAATTTTGCACATATGATAGTATGTCATGATTTTCGTATTTAATTCAGATGAGAAATTTATCAAGCACTTGGGGAACATAATCTATGCACATGATAATAAACAACATACAGGCATCATAATTTCAAATCCCAATTCGAAAATCTAGGGATTTTAACTTGAATTAACATGATACGACGCACATGCTAAATATTTTCACATGAAACTTGGAATAAACCATGGATTAGAACACAATTAACATCATAATTATGAATACACTCAAATCTCACATAGAATTCTTGAAATCAATTAACTTGTAGTTTAAAAGAGTTTCTTGAACTCCAAGTGGAGAAGGAAATCCTTGGATGAACACCTAACATACCTTGGTACTTGAATTAATGAAGGTTGATGGTGAGTTCTTGATTCTCGAATTTGAAATCAAAGGCCCTAGGGTTTGTTCTTGAGAGCAATTTGTGATGAATCAATGAATTTTGCCCTAGGAATGGCTCAATCTCATTTTTTGGGGACTGATAAATGGTGGGAAAAGACCTATTTACCCCTCTGGACACGAGCTTCTAATGATTGCAAATGTGCCCAATAATGCATAGATCGATTCGCCGCATCAATGGCATCAATGCGATAACCAACGCGCCATATCAAGTTCGTGTTGGTTCACTAGAATTGCACTAAAAGCTGGGGAAAATTATCTATCGACGCATCGAGATCACATTGACCCACAATTTTTGTCACCTGAACATGGTTCAAACGAGGTCCAAAAAATTCAAAACTCACCCGAAGTGACCTACTGACATTCTTAATAATGAATCAACCTAAAAATTGATATTTTAAGGTCATAAGGGTCATGAAATAGGATCACCAACCTACAAAGGTTAAAACTTCTAACACATAGAGTTAAGCTTAGAATTTTGCTGGGTCTTACATGTTAGGTACCTCATCTCAGCGTTTCCATAGTATTTCAGCCAAGTCAGTATCATTCGGGGATGAGTGATTCCAATGGGGAGATAATGTAAAACCCCATATTTTCACGCTAGAATTTGAACTACCGTTCCTATATCTATAAACTCTAATCCCATGATTTACATTTGAATACATGTGTCATGATCATTATCCTAGTGAAATAGTGCTTACGAGGTGAAAAATATTCATAGGAAGCACTTAGAGCAAAGTTGAGTTGAGAACACTTTTATCCATTGAGTTTTTGTATTCGATCCTACAAGGGTCAAATTTAAACAAGTGTATATCCCATATTATATTGATTCAGATGCCCTACTATTAGGGGTGTACATAGGTCAGTTTGGTTTGATTTTTATTAAAAAAATAAATCAAGCCAATTATGTCAGTTTATTAAAACTATAAACCAAATCAAACCAACAAAAAATTAGTTTTTTCGGTTTAGGTTTTAGTCAATTTTTTTGGGTTTTTTGATTTTTTTTTATAATCTTTAGTTTTTACAATTATATTATGATCGAAGACTAGATCAAATATGTTTTCACTTATGTGCTAATAAAAAACCATAATTATGAAAAAATGAGGGGCGAAAAGCTCTCTTGAAACTAAAAAGTGAGATGAAGAATGAAAAATTTTAGGTTTTAAGTTTATATTGGGTTTTGCTAGGGCTGTTAAAAACTGAACCATATCCGATAAGCCATCCGAAAAATTAACTTATTGGCTTATTAGTACTGGCGTATCGGATAAATGATTGGTAAACGGATTAAATTTTTTTAATTAACGGCTAATTGGTGTGGGGGTGGATTAGACAATTTTCTTATTGGATAAACCGTTAACCCATTAAGAATTACCATATATACATATATTTTTTAGCTAGATATATAAAATATATATTATATTATATTATATTATAGTAAAATTTAACTAAAAATTACACAAATACACAACTTATGTTTTCAATAAGATAGAAAATCCCAACTCCCTAAACATATTACAAAAATCCCATATATACACAGAATGTTATGTATATGTCGGCTATGTTATGTATATTAATAGGGAGAGAGAGTAAAGTAATTAAAAAAGTGGGAGAGAGTGTGATTACTTTTAAAAGGTTGGTATTTATGTTATTTATACAAAATTTAAACTCAAACCTAATGGATCTAAATGCTAACCTAAAGCCCATCCCTAATTAACCCTAACTAGTAAAGTACTTACTAAATAGTAACTACTAAAGTTATTATTTATTCAAGTACAAAAGGTTAAAACTCATAACCTTTTCATTGCTTTGGTTTACTTTGCCGACTCAAATAAAAAGTACTCAATAGTGGCCAAAGCTTTAAAGAGATTTAGCACTTGTATTTCTATTGCCAGTGTCATTCTGAAAAGAAAAGAATGTTCTATTCTGTTTAGTTTTCTAGTTTTGAGATGCATTCAAGTAGGAATTGTGGATGTCCGATAAACCGTATGATAACTTCCCGATAATTGTTTATCCATTACCGAACCAACTGCTATCTTATCGGTTGGCTAGTGGATTTGTATATTTTAAAACCGATAATTGTTAAGTCAAATCGTTAAGTGTAATGGTCCATCCAATCCATCTGATAAGAAGACCTAGGTTTTAGATCATTTAATTAATAATTAATGGACAAATATTACAAATATATCTACATCTACTTTCAAATTATTGATAATTACTAAAACTAGTTGAAAAAGTATTTAAAAAGTAGATTCTAATTAATATTTTATGTATAAAATGTTAGAATGTTATATATATATATATATATATATATATATATATTGCCGGTTAGATTCGGATTTGGTTTGACTTTTTTTGGTTAACATCAAACCAAACTAAGAATGGTTGTTTTTTTTTCCTAACTCCAAATCAATCAAACCAAACCATAAGTCGTTTTTTTTTCGGTTTGGTTTCATTCATCGGTTCAGTTTGACTTGAAGGTTTGATCTGTAAACCCTACCTACTATATATCAAATGAAAATTCTTTAAGTCATCTTTCCAATGCATTTGGTTTCACCTTATTCCGATATCGGAGTGGAAAGTTATTATCAGTTTCCTCAGCATGTCCGTCTGTTAACAAAGTGATGAGGTGATAAGCCATCAACTAAGTGATGAACTATCAACCAAGTTGTAAGCTTTGAACAGAATATGATCATCTCCAGCTATAAGGTGACGACTTGGTCTGATAAGTCGTCAACTAAGTGACGAGCTATCAACCTCGTCGTCAACCTTAATTGTCCCAGCTACAAAGTGTCGACTTGAGATGATAAGCCATCAACTAAGTGACGAGCTAATGACCTCATCGCCATCCTTAAACACCAAGAGTCAAATTCCATCTATGGTTTGATGACTTAGTTGATAAGCTATCAACTAAGTCATCAACTGAAAATTTTAGCAATTTTAATTCAGCTTAGTACGGGTATTTTGGTCTTTTCATCACCTCAATCCCTAACCCACCCATGACTTAAAGCATCATTAGGCTTTATTAGCTATCACTTATTAGTTTCAGATGCCATTAATCCTCTCCACTCTCAAGAACAACAAGATTAGGGTTTCTTCCCAAGAACAAGCAATTCAAGTTCTCTATTCCCAAGAATCCAAGAATTCAAGCTTACTAGTTCAAGAAAATCTTCAAGAAACATCAAGAATAGGGTTTCCTTAAGAAGTTCATCATTTAAGTCCCAAGATTCAAGCTTTCTTTACAAGTCAAGAAAATTAAGTTATGTGGGGTTATGAACAAGGGTATCCTTTCACCCTCGTGCCCAAATTGCATGATTTTAAGATTCTATTTACTTGTTTTGAAGTAGGGTTCATACCCATGTTATTTTATTCTTGAAGAATGTGATTATCATGAGATTTAAAGATTTAAGTATATCAAAAAGTACTTATGTTTATGTTTTAACTTATAAAATTTGTATTATGAATAAGATTGCACTATCTTGATTTGATATTTTTGAAATATATTAATATTTATGTTGAAAAAGAAGTTTCGTTGTGAATTGTCATGAGTTTAAAGCATGAATTTTAAGCCCTAAGTTAAGTGTTGAGATTTCAAGAAGATCATGCTCTTAAGTTTTATTTGATAAGTTCATACCAAGAATAAGTTTTGAGATTTCATGAAGATTATTATTTTAAGCATTCTTTGACAAGCTTATATCTAGATGTTAAGCAAGAATTGATCTTTTGATCCTAAGCTAAGATATGGAATCCACATTTGTTTATTTTGATCATAGTTTAAAGCAAAGAGGAGCATAACTGGTTTTCATTATAAACCCTTATGCTAAATTAAGGTGGATTTCCTAAAGTATGAGCATATAAGTAATAAGAGAGTAGTATTTAGCACTGAGTTGGGTATGATTCCAAGGTAACATTCCCCAGAACTACGTGCCACTGTAGATTTAAGACCTATTGTTGATGAGTATAATGATCACTTAAGTTAAGATCCTATTTCGATGACAAGGGTAGGACAACTCTCCCCAAAGTGGGTTAGACGTTGGACTCCAAGATATCTCACATGGTTTATGTTGGTTAGAAGAACCTTCCTAAGAAAGAATAAAAGTAAAGCTTTTAGAAACTAAGTGTAATGGCTCTTAAAGTTATCCTTATGCTTCATTAATGTTTTTCATGATTTTGTGGTATTTGTTTTATTCAAGCTCAAGGTGAGTCATTTACACTTAGAATGCATTATTTTAAAGTTTATATAAAAAAAATTAGTTATTGTTTTACTTATGCATTCATGCCCACATCGTTAGTACATTCCAGAAGTACTAATCCATATATATGTCTATGTGATACATTGTCTCATAATTTAGGTACAAGTTGAAGCGCACACATCATAACCATACAGGCTGCAACTCCTAGTTAACAGGTGAAGATTTCTTTCGATTCGATGACTCGAGTCAACTTTAGTTTTAGTAGTATCTTGAATTTTTTATTCATTCTTATTGATTAGGGATATTTGGGGGTCATGTCCCGACTACCTATAGTCAATATTAGTAGAGGCTTCGAAGATAGTCAGTAGAGTTGATGTATTTTATTTTAGTTTTGTTTTGAACGACCAGAATTGTAATTCTTTTGATAGTTTTGTTGTGAGCATACTCTGCAAAGACATCTCTTCCTTTTATTTCTTTCAGATTTATGTATTTTATTCAGTTTCTCACGAGTTATGCTAGTACAATGGTTATCTTGGGATCACTTGTAGTCCTAAGCACCATGTGATGTCTAGGGGGTAGTCTCAGGGCGTTACAGACATTGATGGGGTAGGAAGAATAAGGTGCGTGAAGATGGATGAATCCACTTTCATGTCTGAGAGTTATGTATTACTAATCAGGTTATCATGACAGACACATATAAAATACAATGATTTTGTGAATGAAATGTTTTACCAATTAAGCATTGATCAATCAACACGATCCTGAATTTTTCAATTAAGTTTGATCGGTGCGAATTTATAAGGCTAAGTGACTATGAAGATTGTACCAATACCCTGTTACAATTCAATGATGATTTTGCTCATGTTTATGTGTGTCATGTTTTAAGAAGGGACCAATATTTGATGGCAATGTAAAGATTCAATAGTGATTGGACTAGTTTTATTGGTGCAATGGACTTTGAGAAGTCCTTCGAAGTCTCCCAGAGCAGCAGACAAGAATGGTAAACCAATAGAACTTCCCCTGGTTATATGGATTGGTTTCTCGGAGAGACAATTTTACAACAGAAAGTGTCATAGGAGAATACATACGCAGGAAAGAGGTGGTAGAGAAGACTATATATCAACTCAAACCTTATTAAAGTGAAAACACAGGGTAGAAATCAATGAACTTCTAGCCAATTTAGCCAATGAAATTGACTTGAAAGATGAAAAATCTGAATGAGCTGCAAATGTGAAAGTGTATCCAAAAATTAAAATCCGTCAGTCATTGTTGAAAAGAAAAATGGTAAGTGGACTGGAGCTAGACACTTTGATAGAGAACTGCGACTAGTTAAAGTGGAATAAATGTTGACCCACAAAACACAGGATTAGAACTCCAAGGAAGTAGCTTTGCGAGCACCGAGGATTTAAAAGATGTACAGTCAGGAACAAAAATTAAACCAATAACTTTTAAAGTATAAACAAGGGAAGAAAAGGCGTCAATTAATAATGTTCAACTTGCATCCCATACCTTCTGTTTGTAGTTTTGATTAGGTCAATGGTAGTTGAAACAAAAAGTCCTAAAGTTGGGCAGAAATCCCATGCCATTTTATTTCCATTGCCTTTGACCTAACCATAGCCACAAACAGAAGGCCTAGGTTGCAAGTTTAACTTCAAAAATTTTCACCTTGGCTTGATCCCTTATATTTATTTCAGGAGTTGTTGGTTTAAGTTTTATTTTTGACTAATCATCTTACCAATCCTCGGTGTTCGCAAAGTTGCTTCCTTTGATTTTTGATCCTGCACTTTGTGGTTCATCATTCAGGACATACTAACTAGTTGCACTTACTTAACAAAGTGTCCAGCTCGAGTCCACTTCACTATTTTTCTTTTCAACAAGTGATGAATTTTCATTTTTGGACACACTTACATTTTTTCACCTCATTTTTTTTTATTTTTTCATGTCAATTTCATCAGGTAGATTTGCTACACATTCCATGGTACCTTGTGTTTCTTATTTAATAAGTCCTGAGTTGATATATAGTCTTCAACACCTCCCTTTTCTCTTGGAGATATTCTCCTAAGCACCTTTTGATGTATATTCGTCACTTGAGCAACCTAGCCATATAAATTTGGATCAGGGAAATATCTATATCAATTTCTATTCTAGTGTGTAGTAGTGTAAGGCTTCGAAGGCCTTTCAAAAGTCCATTGAACCCTTAAAATCAGTCCAATCACTATTGAATCTTTACACTGCCACCAAAAACTTGAGCCCTTCCCCAAACTTGATACATAAACATTAGCAAAACCATAATTAAAGAGTAACATGGTATCAACACCAACTACATGGTCCCTCAGCCGTATTAGTTTGAACCTATCATTCTGAATAGTAAATTATAATATCTTGTTTGAATGAGTAATGCCTAACCGACCATTCACAAAATCAGTGTAATCTATGTGTGTTTTCACAATAACATGATCAGTAATACATACCTTCCACATATAAAGTGGTTCCATCTGCAAGAAGCTCATTCTTCCGAACCCATCTTTACTCTAGCCTTTTATGTTAGTTGGGAAAAAGTTGATCCACTTTCACTTTCTTTTCTTTTGGGGGACATTTTTTATCTACAAACAAGAGAAAAACAAAAAGAACATTACAATTGATGTCTATATAATTTTTAAAAATGGTAACACAAGATTTAATAAATACAATACATTACAACAAGCATTCCAATAGATGACCCATCGATTGCAACAAATTCCCCCTCTGTTATAACAGATTCCCTATCTATTCAACAGATGAGCCATCTGTTGTAATAGGTGACACATCTGTTGCAACATGTGGCCGACACATTGCAGTAAATGGTTCATCTATTGGAAGAAATCAAATCAACCTCGATACTGGTTTGAATTCTTTCAACAGGTGCTCTATCTGTTATAACAGATGGGTCATCTGTGGAAGAGCTATTTGGATTCCAACAGCTGATTCATCAATCGTAACAGATTGGGAATCCGTTAGAAGACTTATTTTAATATCTTCCATCATATGTTCCAACACCATCAACACCAACAACAACATCAACATCAATAATAAAGAAATAACACTAGATGTTCAAATACCATCCACAACACCAACATCATATATTTCAACAACACCAACACCATAAACAACATTAACAATAACATAAACGATAAAGTATCAAACAAAATACAAACAAAAAAATGATATTGTCAACAAGGCTTTTTAAGTTCTCGCAATAGATGACTATCTCACATATTTTAGTAAAAACAATGGTTTGTTCATTCAAGACTTAAAAGACACCTTTCCTTCAATTTTCTTAATTAATAGGATATGGGTAATGGGTAAGTAAATAAAATCAATATGTGAAAATAACTAATTTAAATAACTAATATAAAAATAAGATATTAATATTTTCAATTTTCATCTTAGAAAACATGAAAAATTTGATAAAACATACAAAGAAAAAGACGTGAAGGCAAGAGAAATAGTGAACCATAGGTGCCATGTCAAAACCAAAGGGGTCAAAACATCAATTTCAGTCGAGAAAAGATATAGATTGGTTGAGTTCCAAAAGGATCCTCAGGCAAAAGAGGAGAGAAATAGAGAAAAAAGAAGAGACGGTTAGGATTACCCTAAAGAGGAGAGAAAGAGAAAGAAGAGAGATGAATTATTTTATGATTGAAAGAGAGAATTCTAGAGATCACTTTAAATATTTATTAATAATTTATGGATGTGAAATACTTTGAGGAGAATGAGGAGACGGTGACGGTGACATTGAAAAGGCAAGATAAGACAACTCAAGGAGGAGATTTTGGAGTTATCCAACAAATAATTTTTATAGCCTTAGTATTTTTTTCTTTTTTATTTCAGATAGAAAATTGCTTTAAAATAAAAAATATATTAAAACAGATAAGTTATCTGTTGCAACATATTTCAATATCTATTTAACCATTTCCAACATATCAGTCGTCTGTTGCAATAGATGGCAATTTCTATTTGATAATTTCTAACAAATAAGTCATCTATTACAACATAAGTCTTTATCTGTTAGATAATTTCTAATAGATAAGTCATCTGTTGCAATAGATGTCATTGTCTGTTTGATATTGACCAATAGATAAGTCATCTATGCAACAAGTTAACCAACTATTTTAATAGATTTCTATAATTATTTGATACTTTTCAACTGATGTGTCATCTGTTGCAACAGGTTAGTCCTCAATTTATTCAAA
Source organism: Capsicum annuum (assembly GCF_002878395.1). Classification (NCBI taxonomy): domain Eukaryota; kingdom Viridiplantae; phylum Streptophyta; class Magnoliopsida; order Solanales; family Solanaceae; genus Capsicum; species Capsicum annuum. The sequence continues at coordinate 219,820,661 of NC_061121.1, read as the reverse complement.
TCAAGTGATTGTTTGAAATATCTAAATTTATCTAGCTAAATTAAGGATGAGTTTAAATGTTTAACTATAATTTCAATTGATTTAGTTACAATTGCATGATGTTGGTACTGTATTCATCCTGACCGGAGTCATTAATTATAACGCCATAAATCTAGTACCCGAAATGCTACACGATGCTCATGACCCCAAAGGACCAGAAGCTAACCCATGACTGATATCTATACCTATATACTACACAAAATACTTTATAATGCGGAAACATGAATTGAAAGACCATAAGGTTCAATACTGAACATGATATGAATGATATAACATCCGTGTGGGGTAATAGAATACCCAAAACAAAAATGAACATACTAAAGTCTGAAACATGATAGTCTAGAAAGCCTCTAACTGACTGAATTATTTGAGTAAAGAGTTGATGAGACATGTCCCCAACTAACTCCAACTAATAAACTGATTAATGAGATAATAGGAAAATAATCAATTACTTAAAAGATAAGGACTCACTTCTAACTCTGTCTGCAAATATTTGGAATCTACTGTTGCTTTGGAGCTCGCATCTCTATACCTATGGTATAAGACACCATAGTGCAAATGTGTCAATACTTTGAATGTACTGGTATACATGCGAGGTAGGTTGAATACATAGGGTTCATATGCATGAATAATAATAATAACTAACTATCATGAGCGTGAGAATACATGCATGAGACATACCAACTGACACTAATACTGTGATAACATGATTACTAAATTTGAATATAACTAATAAAATGAGTGACTGTATCTGTTAGTCCTGAATCTGATGGACCTATCTAAGTTCTATTACTGAGATTCATTGACTACATCTGACAGTCCTTATTCTATATCATGAACTGTGGGAAGTAGTTATCTAACTGACATGCCCCTGATACGACACTATGGCAGAGTTGGGGTCTAATCTGTAACACCAATTGGAAGGGTGTCAATTCTGCGTCACTGGTAAGGGCAAGCTGTGGGCGACCCTAAGCTAATAGTTTCCCCTATACTAGAATGGTAGGGCCCTTATCTGACAGTTTTTATCCACCTCATCAACCCTCATCGGACAGTGTTGATGTCTCAACCTATACTAGCTACATAGTTTTGGAATGCAAGGATGATATTTAAGGATCATACCCTCATCTGATAGTGTGTTTCCTCATCCTTGGGTTCACTCGGTGCTAATTTTTACTCCCATTTGAATCGACACTGAACATGATTTAACTGAACTAGACATGGGTTAAATTACTAAATTCTGTTGACTAACGAAATACTACTGATATCTGACAACTGACTGAGTTCATGAGATCATGGAGATTTCCTGAGTCATAAGACTGTCTGAAGTCTAAGGATTCGTAGCTTGACTGAAAGTATCATGGAAACATGACATGGATCTAGGCACACAGCTAATGTTTTGGGTATAAGTACCCCCAGGACTCGATGGAAGGAAAATTGACCAAGCATAACTTACTTGAACATAAAACTAACATCCTAATCCATAATACATTTATAAAAGCATTCCATCAAAACATGTGATCGGCATAACTTGTACATATATAGGGATTTCATGATATCATACTAGTTGGGCATTATTCCTTCATCCAGGAATTTAATCAAACACATGGTAGGCATAGCATATGTAGACAACATTATACAATAATTAATAATCATGATTCATCTCTAATTTCATCATCTAGGGTTTATTCATAGATTTACATGAATATACATCTATACAAATCAATTCCACATAAAATTGACCACCCAACATGGATTTGAATTCAATTGATCATTCTCAACATAAACAAAATAAACTCACATGAAATTCATAAAGAAATCCGTAAACTTAAGCTTAGAAAAGAGATTTTTGGGCTTTATGGATGAAAGGAGTCCATGAATGAACACTACGCATACCTTATTTCATGATTTCGTGAAGATTGATGGAGAAACTTTCTTGGAATTAGATCTTCTATGAAAACCCTAGATTGTTCTTGAGAGGTTTCTGAGAGAAGAGAGTGTATTTTGGGTTAAAAGTGGATGAATCATGTGTTAAAGGGCTTAAATAGGGGTGGAAATTTGACCCTTTAAACCCTGGACACGTCATTTACTTTCAGCAAAATTTTCCCAAACTGAACCCTTGTCGCAATGCGGTTCTATCACTCCGTGTCACTGGAATTTGACAATTGAGAAACTGAGGGATGGCGCGGCACGGAGCCATCGTGTTGCCTCTTCTTTTGCAACCTAGAACTTTGGCGCGACATGGGGGAATCGCACGGAGACACTGGAAAATGAACAATTCTGAATTTGGGTCGTGGCACGATGTTCCATAATTGCGGATCCCAACTAGAATATGACAAATATCATTTCCTCTTGTGGCGCTATTTTACGATGGGAACTTAAAATAATCGTAACCTCTGACCCAGTTATCGGATTTGGGCAAATCTTATATCGATGGAAACCTTATTGAATTTTCCACATGAAAAAAGTGAAAATTTTTAAATATCCTCATAGAATAAGCATCATTAAATTTAGAATCTACTACTAGACATTCTTGAGATGAAATTAGCAAGGAAAAAGTATGGGGTATTACAATATCTCCCCCTTGAGAACATTCGTCCTTGAATGAGACTAACTGAGAGAAGAGAAAAGAAAATTAACGTACATACTGAATATGAATAATTGGATCATGATCTCATGACTGACATGACTGATAAGATGAACATATAATACTGAACATATATATCTGATGCATGTGTAACTGATTCATGAATGCATGACTGAGTATTTTGAAGAACTAAGTTTGTCATAATGAGAATCCATATCTGATGCATAATTACATAATTAAACTGATACATGAGTGAATGACTGAATATGCAATGGTACTGGATACCAAGTTTCTAATGGGAACACGAGCATGAAACTATGTACCAAGTTTGTGATGAACACTGAACATGAAACTGAGTAAGCTTAGGGAGAACTTTTACCTTGAGCTTTATTTGAGTTGGAGAAGAAGAGGTGAGGACATTTAGTATGCATGTCTGCCTCTGCTTCCCAAGTAGCTCCCTCGACAGACTGAGTTTACCAAAGAACCTTAACTAGGGGACTTCTTTGTTCCTCTATCTACGAGTCTGATAGTCTAATATTTCGACTGGAATCTCTTCATCAGAAAGATTGTTCTGAACATCAATGCTCTGAATAGGGACTACAACTTATGGTTCACCTATGCACTTCTTGAGAAAAGAGACACAAAAGACTGGATGAATTGAGGCTAGATCTAAAGGCAATTCAAGCTCATAGGTTACCTTGCCAAAGTAACTGAGAATCTTGAGGGGTCCAACATATCGGGGACTGAGCTTTCCCTTCTTGTCGAATCTCTTCACTCCCTTCATGTTAGAGATTTTTAGATAGACATGATCACTAATCTCAAACTTGAGATCTTTTCTATGATTATCTTCATAAGAATTTTGTCGGCTCTGAGAATCCCAGCGTCTTTCTCTAACCAACTGGACTTTTTCTAAGGCGTCGAATACCAAGTTAGGACTTATGTCTAAGACCTCACTAACTTCAAACCAACTAATTGGAGATCTACATATCCTACCATAGAGAGCTTTGAAAAGAGATATTTGAATACTGGAATATAGTTGTTGTATGAAAACTCAATCAAAGGTAAGTGGTCATCCCAATATCCCTTGAAATCGATATCACACACCCTTAGCATATCTTTTAACATCTGAATGGACCTTTCTGCTTGACCATCTATCTGATGATGAAAAGCTGAACTAAGATGAACTTGGGTACCAAGATCCTTTTAGATCGCTTTCTAGAAATGAGTGGTGAACTAGGTATCTCTGTCTGAGATAATAGATAGCAGAACACTGTGCAATCTGACTAACTCCCTGATGTAGAGTTTGGCATAATCCTAGGCTGAATAAGATGTATAAACTGGAAGAAAATGAGCTAATTTGATCATTCTGTCTACAATGACCCAGACTTAATCATGCTGATGACAAGTTCGAGGTAAACCCATCATGAAGTACATGTTCACAACTTCCTACTTCCAAGTAGGAATACTAAACTACTACATGGAACCAATAGGCTTCTGATGCTCTATCTTAACCTTCTGACTTGTAGATAACTTAGCCACAAACTCTGAAATGTCTCTCTTCATCCCACTCCATCTATAGGTTTCCCGCAAGTTGCGGTACATTTTTGTGGCCCCTGGATGAATAGTGTAGTGCGCACTATACGCTTCTGCAAGAATTTGTTGCCTTAAGACTTCAACAGCAGGAACACAGAGACAACTCTGACAATGAATAACACCATCTCACCATTAGGAGAAAATCTCTACTTTCCTATCCTTGACTTACTATTTTAACTTGACAAGGTTGGGATCTCTATCTTTCTTTTCTTTCACCTTAGAAACTAGAGATAATTTTGAACTACTCTGAATTCATATATCACCCTCTTCTGAATCGACTAAGTAAATGCCTAGTCTGGCAATTTAATGGACTTCCTGAGCTAATTTCTTCTTACTATCCTTAACCTGAGAAAAACTATCCATAGACAGTCTATTAAGAGCATCGACCACTACATTGGATTTGCCCGGATGATAGAGGACATTCATATCATAATCTTTCAAGAGCTCTAACCACCTTCTCTGACAAAGATTGAGATTTTTCTGAGAAAAGACATACTGAAGACTTTTATGATCTATGAAGATAACTACAAGAACTTCGTAGAGATAATGCCTCAAATCTTCAAGGCAAAGACTACGCCTGCTAACTCAAGATCATGAGTAAGGTAATTCCTCTCATGGGGCTTAAGATATCTGGAGGCGTAGGCTATAAACTTACCATTCTGCATGAGGACACAACCCGAACCTACTCTGGATGCATCGCAATATACTACGAAACCATCTAGACCATCTGGAAGAGCTAATACTGGAGCTGAGGCGAGTCGAGTCTTCAGCTCCTGGAAACTCTTCTTGTAAGAATCTGGCAACTAAAACTTGACTTTCTTCTGAGTCAATCTAGACATAGGGGATACAGTAGAAGAAAATCCCAGAACAAACCATCTGTAATAGCTAGCCAAACCCAAGAAACTCCTAATATCAATGGAGAGACAAGGCGAGACCAGTTTCTTACTGCTTTGATCTTTTGAGGTTCCACTCTTATTCCATCACCGAAAATGATATGACCAAGGAATGCCACTGACCTTAGCCAAAATTTCCATTTAATGAATTTGGCGAATAGCTTATGATCTCTGACAGTCTGAAGTACAATCTTGAGATGGTCTGCATGATCTTACTTATTGCGTGAACAGACTAGGATATTATCTATGAATACTATGATGAACATGTCCAAGTACTGCTTGAATACACAATTAGTCAAGTACATAAAATCGGTGGGGGCATTAGTAAGACCACATCCTAAGAGAACCATCTTGCTTGAACACAAATAATACTGGAGCTCCCCATGGTGAGATGTTGGGCCAGATGAATCCCTTATCTAAGAGATCCTTCAATTGTTCTTTTAGTTCTCTGAGTTCTTCTGGTGCCATTCTATATGGAAGAATAGATATAGGCTGAGTATCTAGTAGAAGATCAACGCCGAAGTCTATTTCCCTTTCGGGAGAAATTCCTGGAAGATCTTCAGGAAAGACATCTGAATATTCATTCACTACTGGGACTAATTCAAGACTGGGAGTTTCAGAACTAGTTTCCTTAACTCAAACAAGATAATAGCCACATCCTTTAGATATCAATTTCCTTGCCTGAAGGTAGGAAACAAGCTAACCTCTAAAAGCTGAAGTACTACCCTTCACTCTAGGACGGGTTCATTTGGAAATAGAAACTCAATTATTTTATTTCTATAGTTGATTGTGTCATAATAAGAATGAAGTCAATCCATGTTGAGAATGACATCAAAATCAATGATCTCTAATTTGACTAAGTCTACTGAAGTGACATTCTGAAATATCATAGTTAGGTAGTTCCTATATACCCGCCGAACTATAATGGTTTTACCTACTGGGGTAGAGACTGAAAAGGGCTCTACTAGGATTTTGAAACTGATTCTAAAATTGCCTACCATATAGAGAGTGATAAATGACAAAGAAGTTCCTAGATTAAGCAAAGTGTAAACATGCACATGAGATATCTGTAACGTACCAGTAACTACATCAGGAAAATTTTCCTGATCCTGTCGGGACTGTAGAGCATAGAGATGATTTGGGCGTTGCCCTCTAATAGCACTGGTGGTGGCACCCTATTGATTTGGCTGACCGAACTGAGCTGAGGAGCGGAGATGACTCTGATAACCTGACTGAGGCCAGTCTCTAACTCTATGGCCTAGCTTGCCACAATCAAAATAGACATCACTACCAGCTCTGCAAACACCCTTGTGGTTCTTACCATAAGTCTAACAAAGGGGATTAGTTTGGGAATTGCTAACACTAGCCTGAGACTTAGAGCCTGGCGCTCTATCTTTGTTACCCTCCTTCAACTTAGGAACTGGAGTACTGGTTGAAGAAGGACCTAGAACTGACGACTTAGGACAAAATTGGGAACGGTTTCCTTCTTCTGATTTAGGCTTAGCGAAGTTGAAACTACCTATCTTCGCTCTCTTATTCTGCTTCTCCTACTGCTTAATCTTCTACTCCTCTATCTGCTGAGCATGAGTCATAAGCCTGGCTATAGTTATGCACTATTCAGCATGGCAGATCTGCACCTATTTACCACGCTATCATTTACCCCTGAAGTAAACTTACTTATCTTGGCTCTGCTCTCTGCAACTACATGAGAGGCATATCTGGCTAATTGAGTAAAATTAAGAGTATACTCTTTCACCATCATATTTCCCTACTTGAGGTTGATGAATTCTAGCACCTTAGTCTCTCTAAGATCTTAGGGAAAGAATCTGTCTAAGAATGCAGTGACAAACTCCTCCCACTCTATAGGACCTATATTATCTAACCTCTCTGACTTCTACTATTTGAACTAAGTATGAGCCACATCCTGTAATTGATATGTAGCCAGCTCAATACTCTAAACAGTAGCCACCCCCATGATGTCTATCACCTTCTGAACCTGATCAATGAATTCCTGAAGGTTCTCATCTACCTTAGACCCAAGAAAGGACGGAGGATTTATTTGGGTGAAGTCCCGAATCCTAACTGCGGCTGAATTGGCTACTGGGATGGCAGGAATAACTACTGGCCATTTATTTTGAGTGGCAAATGATTGAGCAAGAGTAGTGAATGCGGCCCTGAACTCCGCATGAGAAACATGATCGCCCAAAGAATCTTCGGGCTGAGGGGCTAACTGATTTCTGTTTCTTTTTTAGGAGGAATGTTCTGTAAAAGATAGGGAGAAATGGATTAGACAAAGAGATTGACTTGATATTATGCTCAATGGTACGACATTAATAACAAAAGAAGGGAAATTGTTCTTAAAACATCTTATAGCTTATTGCACATAAATGTGGCGTGCAACACACCCATGTACAAGACTCTACTAGATATGGCTTTCAGGCTTCCTAGGACTCTATTGAACCTTAGGATCTAACACCAAATATGTAACACCCCAAATCTAGTACCTGGAATGCTACACGGTGCTTATGACCCTGAAGGACCACAAGCTAAACCATGAATGATATCTGCACCTGTATCCTGTATAAAATACTCTATAATGCAGAAACATGAACTGAAAGGCCATAAGGTTCAATACTAAACATGGTCTGAATGATATAACATTCGTGTGGGGTAATAAATTACCCAAAACAAAATTAAACATACTTAAGTCTGAAACATGATATTTTAGAAAGCCTCTAACTGACTGAGCTGTCTGAGTAAGAAGTTGATGGGATATGTCCCTAACTAATTCCAAATAATAAACTAATTAATGAGATAATAGGGAAATCATCATGTCCTCTAAAGATGAGGACTCACTTCTAACTCTATCTGCGGATATCTAGAATCTACTATTGCTCTAGAGCTCGTGTCTCTGTACCTATGGTCTAAGACACCATAGTGTAAATATGTCAGTACTTTGAATATATTGGTGTACGTGTAAGGTAGGCTGAATGTGTGGGGTTCATATGCATGAACAATAATAATAACTGACTAACTATCATGAGCGTGATAATATATGCATGAGACATAACAACTAACACTAATACTATGATAACATGATTATTGAATCTAAATATTACTGATAACATGAGTGACAGTATCTGAAAATCTTGAATCTAATGGAACTATCAGAGTCTTATTACTGAGACTGATTAACTATATTTGATAGTCTTGATTCTATAACATGAACTGTGGGAAGTAGTTATCTAACTGAAATTCCCCTGATATGCCATTATGGCTGAGTTGGATTACAACCTGTAACCCCAATTAGAAGGCTGTCAATACTGCGCCACTGGTAAGAAAAAGTTATAGGCGACCCTCATCTGATAGCGTCTCCTATACGAGAACGGCGAGGCCCTTATCTGACAGTGTTTATCCACCGTATCAACCCTCATTGGATAGTGTTGATGTCTCAACCTATGCTGGCTACATAGTTCTGGAATGTAAGGATGACTTCTAAAGATCACACCCTCATCTGGTAGAGTGTGTGTGTCCCCATCCTTGGGTTTACTCGATGCTAATTACTGAATTCCATTGACTGATGAAATATTATTGATATCTGATGGCTGATTGAATTCATGAGATCATTGAGATTTCCTGAGTCATAATACTGTCTGAAGTCTAAGGATTCGTAGCTTGACTGAAAGTATCGTGAAAACATGACATGACTCTCGGCACACAACTAATATTTTGGGTATAAGTACCCCCAGGACTCGATGGAAGGAAAACTAACCAAGCATAACGTACTTGAACATATAACTAACATCATAATCTATAATACATTTATAGAAACATTCTATCAAAACAAATGATATGCATAACTTATACATACATAGGGATTTCATGATATCATACTAGGTGGGAATTGTTCCTTCATCTAGGCATTTAATCAAAGACATGGTAGGCATAGCACATGTAGACAATATTATACAACAATTAATCATAATAATTCATCTCTAATTTCATCATCTAAGGTTTATTCATAAATTCACATGAATATACATCTATACAAATCAATTCCACATAAAATTGATCATCTAACATAGATTTGACTTCAATTGATCATTCTCAACATAAACAAAACAAACCCATATGAAATTCATAAAGAAATCCATAAACTTAAACTTAGAAAAGAGATTCTTAGGCTTCATGGACAAAAGGAGTCCATGAATGAACACTAAGCATACCTTAGTTCATGATTTCATGAAGATTGACCGAGAAACTTTCCTTGAATTTGATTTTCTATGAAAAATCTATCTTGTTCTTGAGAGGTTTTTGAGAGAAGAGAGTGGATTTTTGGTGAAAAGTGGTTGAATCACATGTTAAAGGTCTTAAATAGGGTTGGGAATTTAACCCTTTTAACCCTCGAATCATCATTTACTTTCAGTAAAAAAATTTTGAACTTAACCACTGGAGAGACGCGGCGCTATCGGACCGTATTACTGGAATTTGACAATTGAAAAACTGAGGGATGGCGCGACACGGATCCATCTCAATGCCCCTTATTTTGCAACCTGGAACTTTGGCACGACGCAGGGGAAATCACGCTGAGACACTAGAAAATGAACAATTCTAAATTTGGGCCCTGGCGCAACACGCCATAACTGCGGAGCCCTACTAGAATTTTCCAAATGCCATATCCTATTGAGGTGTGGCATGCCACTGACTAATATGGCACTTTTTTACGATGGGAACTTGAAATGGTTGTAACTTTTGACTCGGTTATTGGATTTGGGAGAATCTTAAATCGATGAAAAGCTTATTAAATTTCCCACATGAAAAAAAGTGAAAATCTTGAAAATTCTTCATGGTATTACCATCATTCAATTTAGAAGCTAATAGTAGACATTCTTGAGATGAAATTAGCTAGGAAAAAGTATCGGGTATTATAAAATCTTCCCCTTGAGAACATTCATCCTTGAATATAACTGACTGAGAGGGTAGAAAAGACAACTGGCATACATACTGAACATGAATAACTGGAACATCATCTCATGACTGACATGAATGACAAGCTAAACATATAATACTGAACACGCATATCTGATGCATGTGTAACTGATTCATAAATGCATGACTACGTGTTCTGAAGAACTAAGTTTCTTACAATGAGAATGCATGTCTGATGCATAATTACATAACTAAACTGATACATGAGTGTATGACTGAATATGCAATGGTACTTGATACCAAGTTTATAATAAGAACATGAGCATTAAACTTCATACCAAGTTTCTGATGAACACTGAACATGAAACTAGTAAGCTTGAGGAGAACAGTTACCTTAAGCTTGCTCTGAGTTGGCGAAGAAGAGGTGAGGACACTTGGTATGCATGTCTGCCGCTGCTTCCCAAGTAGCTCCCTCGGCGAACTAATTTTTCCAAAGAACCTTAACTAGAGGGACTTCTTTGTTACTCAATCTATGAGTATGATAGTCTAAGATTTTGACTGGAATCTCCTCATAAGGGAGAGTGTTCTAAACATCAATGCTCTAAATAGGGACTACAACTGATGGGTCACCTATTCACTTTTTAAGCAAAGAGACATGAAAGATTGGATGAACTGTGATAACACTCAACTTACACTTCAATTTAGTGTAAGGCAGTCATCATCAATATATTTACCCAACTTTGGAGTTGGGGTCGAATCCACAGGGTACAATGTGAGTGGCGCTTAAACTAGTTTGAAACTAAAGCTACAAGTTAAATTCAAACAAATAATACGAAAAGATAAAATGGAGGTTTAGGTTTAACAAGTTGTTGTTTGTCACTTTACTTTCGGTGTTTGTAAATCAAGAGTTTATGAAATAACAAGAATTATGTTCACTAGGGCTTCCGGTACATGACAGATGCTAAAAGTGGTTCAAGATTCTCACGGTGGGTAGGATAACTAGCTATCTTTATCGATGTTATACTTAAATGTCTCTCGAACTACTTAAGCGTTTAATTCCCTAATACTCTCGGACTTAGGGAATTTCTATTTACTGCCCAAATTTTTACCTCTGGTTAACCAACCTTGTTACAACACTGATTATTAAACAAAGTATTTTTGAGTCCCTATTGATAATTCACTTCCTACTATATTTGATTTCTTTCTCAAGCAATTCAAAGCAGGTGTGTCTACTGTTTGCAACCAACAGTTGTTAATTAAAACTTCAGAATTATCAAGAAATCCTACGGCCTTTTGAATCTTGAACAGTTAGCACCTTATCAAGACCTAACCCTAGATACCATAACTCAGGTTAATGGAGTTTAGCCACTCATGATGTAACGAACAAAACTCATAATTGAATTCATGATTTGAAAGATAAACTTACAAAGTAATGAAAAGTAATAATTGTTTCTTTGATTCAATCACAGAATATCTCCTCAAAAAGCAATAGTAATCTCTCACAAGTTAATGGTGACAGTGTATCCAAAACTAAAAAGAGAAATACTAAAGTTCATGAAGTTCCAGATGTCTAATATTTCTCCTCCCTGAATGAAACCCTAAAAGCTGCTATTTATAGCTGTAACTTAAAGGAAATTCAAAATTAAAATTTTTGAAATTCGTCCCTTAGATGACTTAAACTCTTAAGGAAAACCTAGACTTATCCTTAAATACTTAGACTAATTTTGGAAACAAAATCACAAGTTATAGTTTTTTTGCCGGAATAAACGACGACATGCGTGACGCCTTATCATGGTTCTAATGACTTATTAGGAATGTCGTCAGATCCTCTTCAATTTTGGCATTCTATGCTTTAGGTTGAAGATAAAACCTGACGGCTTATCAGAACTTTGATGACTTATCACTAATGTCGTCACGAATTCCAGCTGAAGTCTATTCTCTGTCTAAGGCTGACAACACTCTTGATAGTTTATCAAATTTGTGACGACATATTAGGGGATGTCATCACACTTCTACTCCAACTTCATCACACTGCCTCCAGCTGACGATGGACCTGATAACTTATCACCAAGTTGATGAATTATCATAAAATTCATCAACTGCTCTTGTGCAATTTCTTGGCTATTTGTTCCATATTCACCTCCTTTTGTCCTTATTGTCTTAGGTTCTCTTGCATCTTGTCTTTCACTGCAATATCAAAGAAATATCATCAAAAACAATGATAGTTACTTAAGAACTTACAATTATTTAGAGTTAAAAGTCTTAAATGTTCTAACAAAATGCTAGCACATCAAACTGAGGCTAGATCTAAAAGCAATTCAAGCTCATAGGCTACCTTGCCAAAGAGACTGAGAATTTATCAGGGACTAAGCTTTTCCTTCTTGTCGAATATCTTCACTCCCTTCATGAGATAGATATTTAGATAGACATGGTTACCAATCTTAAACTCAAGATCTTTTCTACGAACATTTGCATAAGACTTTTGTCGGCTCTGAGCAGCCCGAAGCCTTTATCTAATCAAATAGACTTTTTCTAAGGCATCAAATACCAAGTCAGGACCTATGAATGAGGCGTCATTAACTTTGAACCAACCAATTGAAGATCTAAATCTTCTACTGTAGAGAGCTTCGAAGGGAGCCTTCTGAAAACTGGAATGATAGATGTTGTATGCAAACTCAATCAAAGGTAAGTGGTCATCCCAACTTCCCCTGAAATCGATTGCACACACCCTTAGCATATCTTCTAATGTCTGAATAGTCCTTTATTCTTGACCATATATCTAAGGATGAAAGGTTGTACTGAGATAAACTTGGGTACCAAGACCCTTTTTGATCACTTTCTAGAAATAAGAGGTTAACTTGGTACCCCTGTCTGAGATAATAGATAGCGGAACACCATGCAATCTGACCAACTCCCTGATGTAGATTTTAGCATAATACTCGACTGAATAAGAGGTATGAACTAGAAGGAAATGAGCTAATTTGGTCATTCTATCTACAATGACCCAGATCAAATCATACTGATGATGATTTCAAGGTAAACCAATCACAAAGTCCATGTTCACAACTTCCCACTTCAAAGTAGGAATACTGAACTCCTGCATGGTACCACTAGGCTTCTGATGCTCTATCTTAACCTACTGACATGTAGAGCACTTAGCAATAAACTCTGCAACTTCTCTCTTCATCCCAATCCACCAATAGATTTCCCATAAGTTGCGGTACATCTTTGTGTCCCCTTGATGAATAAAGTAGCACACACCATGCATTTCTACAAGAATTCCCTACCTTAAGTCATCTATAACTGGTACAAGAGACTACTCTGATAATGAAAAACACCATCTCCCCCTTAGGAGAAAACCTCTACTTTCTGATCCTTGATTGATTCTTTCAACTTGACAAGGTCGGGATCTCTATCTTGCTTTTCTTTTACCACAGAATCTAGAGATGATTCTGAATTACTCTGAACCCATATATTACCCTTTTCTGTATCAACTAAGTGAATGCCTAGTTTAGCAAGCTGATGGAATTCCTAAGCTAACTACTTCTTACTATCCTCAACATGAGAAACACTACCCATAGACAGTCTACTGAGAGCGTCAGCCACTACATTGGCCTTGCTCGGATGATAGAGGACACTCATGTCATAATATTTCAAGAGCTCTAACCACCTTCTCTAATGAAAACTGAGATCTTTCTGAGGAAAGACATGGTAAAGACTTTTATGATCTATGAAAACATATATATGAACTCCATAGAGATAATGCCTCCAAATCTTCAAGGAAAAGACTACAGCTACTAACTCAAGATCGTGAGTAGGATAATTCCTCTCATGCAGCTTAAGCTGTCTATAGGCGTAGGCTATGACCTTACCATGCTGCATGAGGAAACAACCCAAACCTACTCTGGATGTATCACAATACACTACGAAACAATCTGGACCATATGGAAGAGCTAATACTAGAGCTGAGGGAAGTCCAGTCTTCAACTCCTGAAAACTCTTCTCGCAAGGATCTGACCACTGAAACTTGACTTTATTCTGAGTCAATCTAGACATAGGGGATGCAATAGAAGAAAATCCCTCAACAAACCATCTGTAATAGCTAGCCAAACCCAAATTATTCCTGATATTTGATGGAGAGATATGGCAAGGCCAGTTTCTTACTACTTCAGTGTTATGAGGATCTACTCTAATGCCATCACTGAAAATGATATGACCAAGGAATGCTACTTGCCTTAGCCAAAATTTGCGCTTACTGAATTTGGTGAATTGCTGATGATCTCTGAGAGTCTGAAGTACTGTTCTGAGATGGTCTGCATGATCTCGCTCACTACAGGAATATACTAGGGTATCATCAATGAAGACTATGATGAACATGTCAAAGTACTACTTGAATACACGGTTTATTAATTCCATAAAAGCAGTTGGGGCATTGGTAAGACCAAAGGACAAAACTAAGAATTTAAAATAACCATACCGAGTACAGAAAGCTATTTTCGGAATGTCACATTCTCTAACTCTAAGTTGATGATAGTCGGATCTTATGTTTATCTTAGAGAAATAACTGGCACCCTGAAGTTGATCAAAAAAGTCATCGATTCTAGAAAGAGGATACTTGTTCTTGACCGTGACCTTATTGAGTTGACGGTAGTCTACACACATCCTAAGAGAATCGTATTTCTTGGGCACGAATTATACTGGAGCACCCCACGAGGAAATTCTGGGCTTGATGAATCCCTTATCTAAGAGATCTTTCAATTGTTCTTTTAGCTCTCTAAGTTATGCTAGTACCATTCTGTATGGCGGAATAGATATAGGCTGAGTATCTGGAAAAAGATCAATGCTGAAGTCTATTTCCCTTTTGGGAAGAATTCCTGGAAGATCTTCAGGAAAGACATCTGAATATTCATTCACTACTGGGACTGATTCAAGACTGGAAGTTTCAAAACTATTTTTCTTAACTCGAATAGGATGATAGACACACCCTTTAGATATCCATTTCCTTTCCCAAAGGTAGGAAATAAAATGACCTCTGAAAGCTAAAGTACTACCCTTCCACTCTAGGATGGGTTTATTTGTAAACAAAAACTAAACTATTCTGTTTCTATAGTCGACTGTGACATAATAGGAATAAAGACAATCCATGCCTAGAACGATATCAAAATTAGTCATCTCTAATTTGACAAGTCTGCTGAAGTGACTTTCTGAAATATCATAGCCGGGCAGTTCCTGTATACCCGTCGGGCTATGATAGTTTTACCCACTGGGGTAGAGACTTAAAAGGCCTCTGTTAGGATTTTAGGATTGATTCCAAAATTTCCTGCAATATACGGAGTAACAAAAGATAAAAATCTCCTGGATCTAGCAAAGAGTAAACTTGCACCTGAGAGATCTGTAACATACTAGTAACTACATCAGGAGAATTTTTCTGATCGTATCGAGACTAAAGAGCATAGATACGATTTTGGTGTTTCCCACTAGTAGCACTGGTGGTGGCACCCTGCTAATTTGGGCGATCGAACTAAGCTGAGGAGCAGAGATGACTCTGATATTCTGACTGAGGACAGTCTCTAACTCTGTGGCCTAGCTTGCCACAACTAAAATAGATATCGCTACCAGATCTGCAACCACCTTTGTAGTTCTTACCAAAATTCTAATAAAAGGGATTAGTTTGGGCATTGCTAACACTACCGTAAGACTTAGAGCCTGGCGCTCTATCTGTGTTACCATCCTTATACTTAGGAACTGGAGCACTGGCTGAAGAAGGAGCTGGACCTGATAACTTAGGATGAAACTGAGAATGGTTTCCTCCTTCTTATTTAGGCCGAGTGAAGTTAAAACTACCTATCATCGCTCTGTTATTCTGCTTCTCCCTCTGCTTAAACTTCTGCTCCTCTATCTGTTGAGCATGAGTCATAAGCCTAGCTAAAGTTATGTCACTATTTAGCATGGTAGATCTGTACCTATTTACCATGCTATTATTTACCCCTGAAGTGAGCTTACTTATCTTGGCTCAGCTATCTGCAAGCACATGAGGGGCATATTTGGCTAATTGATTAAACTTAAGAGAATACTCTTTCACCATCATGTTTCCCTGCCTGAGGTTGATGAATTCTAGTACCTTAGCCTCTCTAAGCTCTTGGGGAAAGAATCTATCCAAGAATGCAGTGAAAAACTCCTCCCACTCTATTGGACAAGCATTATCTAACCTCTCTAACTTCCACTGTTTGAACCAAGTATGAGCCACATCTTGCAACTGATATGCAGCTAGCTCAACACTCTCAACAGTAGTCACCCCATGATGTCTGTCACTATCTAAACCTGATCAATGAATTTCTGAGGGTCCTCATCCACCTTAGACCCGAGAAAGGATGGGGGATTTATTTGGGTGAAGTCTCAAATCTTAACTGCGGCTGAATTGGACACTGGGTTGGCGGGAATAACTGCTAGCCATTCATTTTGAGTGGCAACTGGCTGAGAAGGAGTAGTGAATGTGGCCCTGAACTCTGCATGATAAACATGATCGCCCAAAGGATCTTCGGGCTGAGGGGCTGACTGATTTCTGTTTCTTCTTTTAGGAGGCATGCTCTGTAAACAAAGGAAGAAATAGATTAGACTAAGAGATTGACTTGAGATTATGCTCACTGGAATGACATGAATATCGAAAAAAGGGAAACTATTCCTAAAACATCTTATAGCCTCTTTCACATAAATGTGGTGCGTAACACACCCATGTACAAGACTCTACTAGATGCAACTTTTAGACTTCCTAGGACTCTATTGATCCTTAGTCTCTAATACCAAGTTCTTAACACCCTAAATCTGGTACTTGGAATGCTACATGATGCTCATGACCCCGAAGGACCACAATCTAACCCATGACTGATAATTGTACTGGTATACTTTATAAAATACTTTATAATGCGGAAACATAAATTGAAAGGCCATAAGGTTCAATACTGAATATGATCTGAATGATATCACATCCATGTAGGGTAATAGAATACTCAAAACAAAACTGAACATACTGAAGTCTGAAATATGATAGTCTAGAAAGCCTTCAACTGACTGAAATCTCTGAGTACGGAGTTGATGGGACAAGTCCCCATCTAACTTCAATGAACAAACTGATTAATGTGATAATAGGGAAATAATTATGTCCTCAAAAGATGAGGACTCACATCTAACTCTATCTATGGATAGCTGGAATCTACTATTGCTTTGGAGCTTGTGTCTCTGAACCTATGGTATAAGACACCATAGCGCAAATTCATCAGTACTTTGAATATACTGATATTCATATGCATGGGGTTCATATGCATGAACAATAATAATAACTGACTAACTATCATGAGTGTTCGAATACAGGCATGAGACATAACAACTGACACTAATACTGTGATAAGATAATTACTGAATTTGAATAGAACTGATAACATGAGTGACTATATCTACCAGTCCTGAATCTAATAGAACTATCTAAGTTCTATTACTGATACTGATTGACCATATCTAATAGTCCTGATTCTGTAACATAAACTGTGGGAAGTAGTTATCTAATTGATATGCCCCTGATACACCATTATGGATGAGTTGGGGTACAATCTGTAACCCCTATTGGAAGGGTGTCAATACCGTGTCACTGGTAAGGACAATCTGTGGGTGACCCTCATCTAATAGTATCCCCAATATGTGTAATACCTTAGGAAATTTTTCGTTGAAATTTTATGCATAAATGTGTTGGGTTCTATCTTCTAGAATGAATTATAAATTTTCAATGAGGAATGTCTTAGATTATGACCCACCATTGCGTAGAGTATCGAATAAGATTTCCAACAATATATGGATCATCTAAAATGGACACCCGTGCGACGAGTTATGAACATTACGATCGAACCGTGAATAGTAGTGGACAGTAAAATGTGCAGGAAAAAGTACAGAGGCCTGGCATATTTTTGCTCCAACTTTAAATGACCATAACTCCTTGTACATAATGATCTGGGTGATCTACTATATATCAACAAAAAGCTCTATGAGTTCTCTCTCCAATGAAATTAGTTTCATCCAATTTTTCTATCGAAGAAAAAAGTTATGGTCAATCTACTTCAGCCTATCAAAATGAATTTTTGGGTCAACTTCAAATGATCATAACTCCTTGTACATAATGATATGGGTGAGATACTATATATCAATGGAAAGATATGAGAGTCCTCTTTATAATGAAATTAGTTTTATCCAATTTGGATGTTGGAGTTAAACGCTATGGTTGATCTACTTTAGACTATCAAAACAGTCCACCAAAGGACAGATTCGAGGATTTTTTTTATTTTTAGGGGCATTTTGTTCATTACCCCTCATCCAAAATCCATCCAAACCCTATTTTAAAGCCTATTAGAAGCATTATATGTTATATTTTATCAAATTCCCTCAAAAAGAGAACCCTAAGCTCCTATATCCAACTTCAAGAACCTCCCAAGTTCACCATTAATTCTCCAAATTTATTCAAGATTCCAAGTTCCTCCAAAGTTCATCATTAATTCTGCAAATTTATTCAAGATTCCAAGTTCCTA